>NC_137587.1:53639085-53973695 GCF_963210335.1 Falco punctatus
CTGTATTTTTATGTTGCTTAGTTTACCATAAGAAAATGTCTGTTGTGTGGTGATTACAATTGGACATACTCAACTAAAGGGAAGCCCTCCAACTTTTATAGCTCTCTTTGCAAATTTACTCATTTTTGGGACAAACACTCCAGTGGTCTGCTTGTGAGATGTAGTAATTCAGCTTTGTATCAAGCTTTCAGTACTGCTTTATTCTTTACTTGAAAATGGGTCTTAACTCATCTCCTAAAAGAAAATATTTTATTTTCAAAGGCTTGCACTTCTGCTTGCTTAGTCAAAGCTGTTTTTTTGATGGGCTGGACTGTTACAGCTCAAAATTTATTTTATTCATCTATAATATGAAAAAGAGAGATTACATCCATATCCTACTTCAGGATTATCCTATAGGATGGGGGTTCCATTTCAGGAAGCAGTTGAGAGCACGTGGACACTTGGATTGCCTGCGGGCCAGGAGTGAGAGCTAGCAGATTCTGAGCGAGTCCCTGGGAGGATCTGGCCATTCAGGTGGCAGGATTGCACTGGGGTAGGACTGTCTGTAAAACCTTAAGCTGCTTCCTGCTTAGATTTTAATTTATGATTTATTTATTCTGAACTTCTTCAATAAAAGGAGGTGCTGTACCTTTAAGTAGCACATGCCGTCTAACCATCAACAGGCATCTTTTGCAAGCTGCTTTAGCCTGTTTCTCCAATCATGCCTGCCTAAGTCAATAACGCATTGCCAAACCTCCTCGTGCATTAAAGGTTACCGTTTAGCTTGTTCCATGAATCACAGCAGATGCATAACTTGGCAGTGACCATTTCTGTCCCTCCCCTTCTTCGCTTTATACTAACTACAGCCCCCCAGCTCATTGCTGGCTGAGCCCCCTCCCCCAGCAGGGAGAAGTCATTACATGAAGAGATCAACTTACCAGTTGTCTTCAGCGCAGTGGCTGAAAGCAAAGCTCCTGGTCGTACAGTGAGTGCGATAGAAAAGGGGGAGAGGGAGAAGGAGTCGTACCTAGAAGAACTGAGGGCTGTGATACTGAGACACAAGTGCATCTGCTAGCTGTTAGTACTTGGCAGAGGGTTTTCTCCTCCAGGGTAGCTCTAACTTTGGGTAATAATGTTTGTCAGCTACCTGATACTAACGTTGCTCTGCTTTCAAACAGCAGTGCTAGCAAGACCTGGGGGTGAGGTAAGCAAAGTATAATGTCTTGTCAAAAATTGTCTTGTCAGAGTTGTATTTTCTTCCTATCTCTTAAGACAGATTGTGAGTGATTTTTATGGTGCTAGCCATTTTAGAATTGCATTGTTTGCTTCATGTGTGAAAAGCTATTGTTTTGGTTTAGGTTTTGGGATTTGTTTTGGTTTGGGGTTTTTTGTTTGTTGCTTTTGGGGTGATCTTGGTGTTTGTTTTGTTGTGGAGTTTTTTTCAAAAGCCTATAGGTACTAAGGGAGAGTAGTTTGAAAGTGAGCTTCTTTTGATTTGATACACAGTATGCTTTCTGTGAGAGATGATTAATTTGTGAACTTTTCTTTACTAACATACAGAGAAATGCGATACTCTTTGCAGCAGTAGATGGTAGTGTTCTGTTCAGGTTTTCTACAAAAAATCTGCATAATTGAAAAAGAGATTTACAAAAGAGATATTTTGGGGATGGGAACATGTAAAAACTCCAGGTTCCATTTAATAACATTATTTTTGTGCTAAGATATGTAACATTTAGTATGTGGCAAGACAGAGAGGACTTTATTTTAAAAAAATGTCTGTCATATAATTGAAGAGGGACTTCATGCATTCTTAATATGAGAAATCTTAAGTAATGGAATAGAGCAGCCCTTGCTAAGCTCTAAAAAGTTGCTACTTGATTTACAAAGAGCAATGCTGCAGATTTTTGTTCTCATCGGAACAGTTTTTCATCAAGTTTTTATTTCATACCAGAGCAGAACATTTCACCTACTCATTTGTCATTTAGGACATAATTCATCAAGCATAGTACTATTAGATACGGAATATTCCATCTAATGATGTTACTAGCAAAAACCACATTTGATACTCATTCTCCCTCACTCTAAGTGAAATGTGATGTATAGTTATGCATTTCAAAGGAATCATCAGATAGTTTTGTTCCATAATATGCCTTCCTTAAGTAAGTCTGAAAACAGTGATTCTGCTTTAGAGCTTTGTCTTTTGTTAGCCCTGTCATAGGTTTATAGTAGCCTAATAAAGTCCAGAGCTATTACTTTCCCTGGTAAAAGGAAGTGGAAGTGAACTGGAAAAAACACCTTGTCCAGCAGTGTGTGGTTGACACTCTCTGTAGCTCACATGTCTAGATATAAACTGTATTTTCCTTCCAGGGTGTTTTAAAAAGAGAAGCTGGAATGGTTTTGATTCAAGAAAATGTCTTTTAATGAAATCTTGTGCTGCCTTTGATCTAATTAAAGCAGGGAAAAATTTTCAGCAGAGGCTTAGGGAATTTAAATGGATTGATGATCAGAGCAACTGGAAGCTAATCATTGCCCTCTAGTTGTCACTGAAGTTTTTAACTTCCTGGTTGATTGTTACTGAGCACAGAAAATGGGTAGATGGACTCACCTTTTACAGACTGAGGGACCTTAAAATGTGTGGTGGCTCATATGGAAAATATTTCTGTCACCACTGCATGCACATATGGTCTTCAGAGATCCATATAAAGAACAAATCTAGAGCAGCAGCAGCAGTGTTGCCTGCCAATTATCCTCGTTAGCAAGTAAAATAAAAGCAATGCAGTGTTCTTACCTGGAAATGAATTTCTGCAGTAAAAGTGCAATGTGGAATGTTTTAGCACTGTGATCCATATGCCAAGTACTTTAAACTGTACCGTTCTTAGTTTTTCAGCTAATACAGCGGACATAATATGAAAAATAGTCTGCTCCTTTATCAGTGGATCTTAGGTTATAGGTTTTAGCAGGTAGTGAGAAACTCTCTCCTTCATTATGTTCATATGGCTAATTTCAAAAATTATATAATAAAATACATACTGTGTCTACTATTATTAATATAGTAATTCTTTGTCTTGTGTTGTAAGAGACCACCTGATAATTCTGTGCATTTCCCTGGCTCCAGCTGCAGAACCTGGGCTACATAAATGTTATTTCTGTAGGAAATTACTCAGTTAAGATTGTTCCTGTGGTGGGCAGACAATGAATTGAAGGCAGGGAAAATAAGTGAGAAGCCGTTTATAAAAGGAACCAGTATTGTAGTTTTGTGCTTCTTTGAACTGTTCTGCTTACTTCTTTGAATATTTTAATTGACTTACAGGTATGTATGTTTAAAAGTTCAGCTCATAAAAGTGTCGGGTTGTGATAGATTATAAAGTCAATGGGAAGCTGCTTTTCTTGCCAGCTTGCTCCCTCTGTATTTAATTCTGCAGCACTTTGAGCGTTCAAGAAATAGAAAATTACAAAAATCCAACTGTTATGTTTTTACCCTTACGGTTCTTAAGGAACCCCTAACACTTGTTCTAATGTGTGTATAATCATGTTCTGCTTTTCATTTGTTGTTAAGGAATGACTTGGCATGAAGTCAGTGAAACTGCATTGCATCACTTTTCCATTCAGGAGGGAAATAAGGTTGTATAGCTTTGCAACTTACACCACATTTGCAGTGGCCAAGACCAAAGGGGTTTTTGTGTGCTTCTTAGGAAATGAGCATGACTCTCTTCATCCAAAGCTGGAAGCTCTAGCTGGTACCTCCTTTCAGGATCAGCCTTGCTAGAGAATCATTGTTCACCTTCCTTCTCTCTGGGGTGTCTAGGAGCAGTTGTCCTCATCAACAGACCATACTGCTGTCTTCTGTGACCGAGAAAGAGCTAAGGCTAAGTTGGCATCAGATCAGAAACCTGTGTAATGAGGAATCAGAAGATGAAGCAGAGTAAACATAGAATCGTTTAGGTTGGAAAAGACCTTTAAGATCATCAGGTCCAACCATTAACATAGCACTGCCAATTCCACCACTAAACCATGTCCTCAAGTACCACATCTGCATGTCTTTTAAATACCTCCAGGGACAGTGACTCAGCCATCTCCCTGGGCAGCCTGTTCCAATGCTTGACAACTCTTTCAGTGAAGAATTTTTTCCTAATACCCAATCTAGACCTCCCCTGATGTAACTTGAGGCTGTTTCCTCTTGCCCTGTCACTCGTTTCTTGGGAGAAGAGACCAGCACCCAATGTGCTATGATCTCCGTTCAGGTAGTTGTGGAGACCAATAAGGTCTCTCCTGAGCCTCCTTTTCTCCAGGCTAAACAACCCCAGTTCCATCAGCTGCTTCTCATCAGACTTGTTCTGTAGACTCTTCAGCAGCTTCGTTGCCCTTCTTTGGACATGCTCCAGCACCTCAGCATCTGTGTGATACTGTACAGAATGTATGAGGCCTGAACTCCTAATTTCAAAACAGGACTTAACATTTCCTCTTTCCCACTTCTTCTAACCTGGTGGTTTGGATTCGTCTCTAGCGTGAAAATTCTTGGTTTGACTAGATACATTGGCCTTGAGAAATCTTTGAGCAGCTAGAGAGTCTTCCTGAGGAACAGCCTGTCTCCATATTTTCATGTCTTCTGAAGCATAGTCTTCACTCATTGACAAGCAGGTAGCCTTTTAAGTATTGTTTTCTCAGTATTCTTGATAGATACCAGTATTTTGAGAAGATAATTTCACCTTCCTTGAGATTGTGGTTGTTTAAGTTGAATTCTCCTCCCACTGTAGTAGCTTCTTTAATATTGTACACGTTGGCCATGAATCAGTACCATCAGTAGTACCTGAATCAGTCAAGATGTCAATGAAGCTATGCAAATGTACTAAAATCACCGGCCTGGCCTCAGCAAAAAAGCAAAATAAAATTGTACAATTTTAAGTTTTGTTTTAGAGTTTTCTGTTAGCATTAAAAAAAAAAAAAATCAGTCTAGCTGACAAAATGTGTGGACAAGGGGAAATAAGTTCACATGTAACTTAAATGTTTATTTGATCTGTATTTTAATGTGGCAAGTAGTCATAATCTTACTAAAAAATACACAATATATGACTTAACACAGAACTTTCCAGATTTAAGTGAATAGGAATGGGTTTGTAAGTTTTAAACCTAAATATTTTCAGTTCTTGAATAGTATTTGTTCAGATAGAAGGATGTTTTTCTACAATTAATGTAATAAATAAAGTCATTTATAGAAGCAAAATTTTTTATTTAAGTATATAGATCCTAGTTAACTTTAAGAATAGCTGAATACTATATAAGCTGTTCAGCTTTATTCATAAAACAGTTAACATGAAGTGTAGAAGATATTAAACAATGTCCTCAAAGGTTGTTTTAATATATATTTTTTGTTATAAATGTTGTGCTCACTTCATCACAGATGTGGAATTTGGGCATAAAGAGGGTGAAAACATGCAGTTCTGTCAAAATGCATAAAGGGAGTCTGAGCAACTTTGAATCTGAATCTTTGTGTGCTACAAAGTCTGCTGGTTCTGGTCGGTGGCTTATGGGCCGATACTTGCAACAGTTTTACAAAGTGTCCCAAGCTGCAACACCAGGAACAACCACACCTGAACGCAGAGGACCCTACTGTCATGAGCTCCCATTCAGTTCACTCCTGCTTTTGTAGGGGCTGTCCGCTCTGCAGTATATAACCTGTCCACAGGAACCAGAGAAACAAGGTGAACTTGTCAGCATTTTAAAAGATCATTCAGTTCTGAACAGGTTCAGGTGTTACAATCCCCACTACACAAATGCAACCCACTGCAGGAAACTTAGAAACACTTTAACAGGCCCAAAGCATATTTAACTGAAACACTGGCTAAGGAATTAATGACAAACTTTAGAAGAGTTCATTCAGACATGAATCCAAACTATATGCACTTTGCAGTCAGCAACAAGATTCTCTTTCTGGCCAAAAGAAAATACACTAATAAATTACATGCAAATGAATACTTTTAACACTGTCTTTGTAGGTAAACTGATTTAGTTCATGCCTGAAAACAGATAATTGTTTTGGTTTCAGAAGAGACTAAGGAGAGTTTCTATTAGACCTGAACCATTTCTCCCGTTCCTAATTATAATCCTTCCTGCCTTGTTAAACCTATGATCCTTATTATAAGCTTTGAAGTTGTGATTTTGCTTCTAAACATTGCTGGTGTTCATATATATGTATAGAATTAATTCTACACTCTGCTGGGGTGTGGAAGAAAAATCTTAATAAAGCATTTTAAAAAACATCTTCAGGGCATGTGTAGTCCTGTGTAGAATTCTTTCAAGCCTGCCCAGTTGGTTTCTAGGTTAGCTGGGAGTACAGCTCATCCCAGCATGGTGACTTATTTCCATGTGGTACAGTATGAATGGAACTTTCCTTTGCTGCTCTCGGTTATAGCCTGCTTAAGCAAAGGGGGGGGGGGGGGGGGGGGGAGGGGAATGGGACGGGACAGGGACGGGTTGACCCAAACAACCTGAGGTCATGGCCCTTTAGAGACTTTTTGACTAGACTTTTTTTCTTGTCGAGATAAAACCCTCTTTTTTTCTGAGTGGTTGGAGTAAAATTCCTGACTTTACTCAGTGGAATCTTCAAGTGTTAAACGGTCAAACCTGATGCATGGGTGGCAAATGGTGTGTACTTGCGAAGAGGCGTGGGGAGACAGCTAATTACCAGGTCACACCAGGGTAGGGTAATGACATTGTGGTACACTCCTGTGGAAGGACGGTGTGGAGAATAAGCATGGCAATGCCTACAACACATGGCTGTTAATGATCCTCATTTATTGCATTTGGCCTAACATTACCAGCCTTATTGGTGTGGCCTTAATTATTGTTGTATCTGTGGATTTTTTTGTCCTCAATTTTATTTTCCTTCTAATAGTCCTGTGAGGTAGGAGAGTGGGTTTACACAGCTATTACTTTGAAATTCCTAAGCTGCAGAGGTAAAATACCATTCAGAAGCTTAAAACAGTTGTCAGTAAAAACAACTCTTAGATATGCTTGACAAATCAGCCTTTCCAGCACCTTAATGGTTTTGTATCATAGCACTGTCTCAAAGAAACTCTGCATGGCCAGGAAGTGAACTAGTTAACCTATGTCTGCTCAGTCACCAGGCTAATTACTGGTACAACTTCTTAGTTATCGTCGAGGGACTAAATGAGATGACCCAATAAAACAAGCATTTCTATCTCTGACTTTCGTGGGACCAGCACATAAGAAACATAATTTCTCCCACTGACATACTGACAAAAATAATCTCTCATCTCTGTACCTGAGCATTCCCATCTTCAAGCCAAGGTTAATAGCGCTTCCGTTGATCCTCCTGAGAAATAGGTATGTCACCTTGACTGTATTTTCCCATAAAACATCACCCTTAACCCTTCTGTTTATGAAGCATGAGAATGTTTGAGAGCCTTTGTGGATTGGTAACTAAGGAGGGATTTGAACCATTTATTTATTTAGCATACATAGAAGAAAGTTATTTGGATTTACTTTAAAATTAGCTGATTCTGAGTTAGAAAAAACAGATGGTAATTTACATATGGCAGTAATTGCTGACATCACCAGTAGAACATCTGAAAGTGAGACATACCATAGCTGAAAAATAATCCTGTCAAGTAAATAACCACAGACGTGGCCAAATTATAAGAATATGCTCTGTATTGCTCTTGCTGTAAGTACTACAGAACAGGTTTATTTGACCTCTGGCATTCTTCCCTCACTCTTCCTAGCTTTATTGTCTGTCTCAACTGCAGTATTAGTATTTTAAATGCTTGAAAACTTTGATGTAAACTTAGTGTAGTAGGATGCTCAGTTTAAAGTTAATCACATTCTAGCAAAATTACTTAAAATTTATTCTTTCACCATTTGTGATTAGGTAAGGTAAATATTCTTCAATTTTTTTTCTGAAGATTTCTGTAGGGCTTTCAGTTCTTCCTATACTGTGTGTCCTTGCCTATTATTGTGTAGAAGAGAGGACTGAAATATTAGCAGAGTGGTGTGTACTGGCAGAAGGCTGTAAGGATACCTCCTTAATAGCTCTGAGATCATAGGCCTAGATCCAAAGCCTTTTGACTTTGGGCTCTGGTTCAGGCTATGCTGAGCTTCTTGTTCCATGCTATAAACATCCAAAAGACAGATTGAGGGCTACAGTAATTCCCACAGTGATTACAGCATCACACTCAGTCCTACCATAGTTAAGCTAAATTCATTAAGTCATTACCAAATAAATGGTTACGTGTGATGGATGAGCTAATTTGTTTCTTAGACATGGCTCATAGACCATTTTCTGGAAGGCTCTCCTAGAAACTTGTTGGATTACTTATTAGTTAGACATTTATTTTAAAGAATTTACCATGAATTTTACACCTGGAAATACTATTTTACCTAGAAACTAACAGTTAACAAAATACTTTCTTTATTGTATTTTATTATCAGTATCAGTTCTCTTGATTTACTTTTTTCACCATAGCTTTTTGAAGCAATAATTCACTTAAAATTGAATGCTAATGGATGTATTTTTATCACTGTAATGTAAAATGCTTTTTCTTCTGGCACAGTGAGTTTATCTTAAATTTCTTCGACTATTGCAATTTGTTCCAAACACGCTGAGTGTATAAATGAAGCAATGAATTTAGCAGGCAGGTAGTTTACAGTAGATGTATTGAAAGGTATTCTCAAACAACAGAAAAGGGTGGAATAAAATCTAGTAAGTAAAATAAGTTCCTGTAATTGTTATTAAATCGTAACAGTCATTGTGTAAATAGGTCTTTCTTCTAAAGAAGTCTTCTTTGGTTTTCCTATCTCTTTATGGTAATGTTGTAAGGTTCTGATTTTTTATGTTTTTATTTTTTTTAAGTGCTCTGATGTATAATAGGGCACAGGAATGTGCTCCAAGACTCATAAAATCTTTAATTAAAAGCATGGAAATTCTTGTAAACTCCTGGTGGTTGCCTTTAAGTAATATCAGTTCTTAAACACCCCCACCCCCACCCCACATCTGAGATTATCTTTCATTTTGTGTACAGCGCTGTTATATTCTGCATGCAGATTATATATACATTTTAAGGAAACTGGTTGATTAATAGAACTACCCAGCCTCCTGCCACCAGGACCAGTCTGGAAATGAGACCAGGCACACAAAAAGAGGCTATGCTAAGTAACTTAAACTTGTTAAATGCCCTGCTGTTAAAGTCAAGAGTGTAATTTTGCTACAAGCTCTCCTGCAGGTATACTGTTATAGATGGATTACTAGCAGCGCTCACTGAGCTGTGGCTCGGAGCGTGTGAGTCAAGAGTTGGAGGGAATTATGCAGTGATCAGGAACACAAAGCATATTTTCACTGCATGGCTGAAAGGCAGTGGATAGAAGGGGACTGGTATGTGTGACATATCTCTGTCCTTACTTGATCTGTAGCTTTCTTCATTTTTCCTTCCATATCACTTAACTATTCATTGCTGCAAAAAGGACAGCAGCAGGGATCAAACATCATCCGCTGGTCTGTTTAAGAACCCAAAGGCACCAGCACAGCAATTATATCACTGACAGCAGCTACATTGCTTCTCTTTAAAGACCCCTTCTAAATGAGATACATGAAAGTGGAGCATGTGAGAGTATTAAATTAAAGGTTTGCCTGTGTATGTCATTGCCTGAAGCTGTTGATCTGTTTCTTCATGGGTTACAGGTATTATTTTCCCAGCCCGTGGGTTGTGAGGAAGGTTTTATCAAGAGACAGAAGTTTTTGACAAATTTCCACTCCCACCTATTTGGCAGACACAGGAGAGTGAGGTGAATTAGGAGTCAATAAATTAATCCTTCCAACCATAACTGCTTTTTGACTGCAGCGTAATGTTTGTTTCCATTTTTCATGAGGTTTCTTCCCCAAATGTCGTGGTGGGAATAAATCCTTTAACATTTTTGACTTACAGGAAAAATCCTTTTGTTGTTAAAATTCACTTCTTTCATTGAAAATTTAAAAGGTTTCTTAGAGTTCTTTTTTGAAAGAGATAAACAACGAATACATAAGTCATCACAGGTAAAGGATATCATAGCAGTAGAAAGCTTGGTATTTTAATACAAGATTGCCTCCGTGTTTCTGGGAAGATTAAATTATAGAAGCAATGGTAAAAACATGTGGAAATGCTGCATTTTAATCCCAAACAGTTAATAGATTTACCATAAATTACTGCCTCTAAGGAAAGATCTCTCCTTTCAGTAATTTCAGTATACTGTTGAAACGAGTTTCTAGTAAACTGCTGCAGAGACAGCAAAACCACGTTCGATAACAGTCAGTGTGTGGAGGGTATATTAACATCTGTATGTGGATAAGAGCATTTGAAACACGTGCTGGACTCTTGCTTGTAAGTACTTGAAAACTGAGATTTATTTAGTGCTCGAATGAGCAGGTGATAGTGAAGTATTCTAGCCAGGGGCACCAACTGTTTTGATGTTACCTATGAGCCAATATCCTCTAGAACAGCATAAGGACACAGAATAACTATATAAATGACTTTTCATATTTCCTCATTAAATGGAAAATTCTTTGCTGAAATGGTACAATTATGTTGTTTGAGCCGATCTATTGAACTGAAGACAATTTTGTTGAGTATTTGCTTATGTATTTTGATGATGAGAACCTCAGAAGACAGATTTTCTTGGTACTGTGGAGAAACTGGAAGAGGAGAAGTGATAGGGAACCAGTAGCCCCACACCATTAAGGATAGCATGCGCATACCCTGCTCGTGACATGAGGTGATTACAACATCATTGCTCTGCGGCTGCATCTCATCGTTTTGCAGTTTTCAGGTACTGGGGCGATTGTGTAGTATTTCAAGATTAACTGTTCAGTGTTATCCTCGGGCTCCCTGATAGAGCATACTCCAAATGCATGTAATGTTTTACATTCATTGAGATGCTCAGTTATTGGTGGTATGATGGCACTGGGAAGAGCAATGTATTATCAAATAAACCAATAGTTAAGAATGATCAACATAAAAACCAGATATTTCTTCAGCTCTTTTATTGTGGTTCAGGAAGTTAACAAAGCTAAAGCAAAGCAAAATGATAAGCAATGATAAGAAAATACCTAATGCATCCAGCTGGCATACTGTGGCTTTTGGGGGTTGTCTCTGGTAAGACCAAGTCAGCAGAGGCTGGGTCGCATCCTGCCTTTTCTTTCTGAACAACCACCGCTTCTAATTGTCTGATGAGAGAGAGAAACACTAGGGGTGACAACTAATGTCATGATGCTGTATTTTTAATGTAGGAATTGGTTTCTAACCACATAAAAGTGGTTAATAACTGAGTAAAATTATGCTTAGAGTTCAAATAAAGGTAAACAATTGTAATAATTTACTCAGAAGAGATCAGAAAGATTAGTAGTTTTATTTTTAGGCGTACTAACTTCTCCTCACATAGCTATGTCAATACAGAGAGGCTTTAAAGGAACATTAGTCTCAGTCTGAATCAGGCCAGGAATCTGTCAAGTACCATGCTGGTTTCTTCTTTGTTTTCACTCCTAACAAACTATGTAAATATCACACTATTTTAAAGGTGACAATAAATGTTACTTGTTAAGTGTGGATTTTTCTGGTCCATCATTTTCACTTTAGTAGTGGATACATTGAGTCATTAGGCTATTTTTAATCTTATCTTTCTCACTGCCCTATATTGGGTTTGTGAAAAAAGAACTGTCAATTCTTTTATGATTTTCCCAAAAGCAATTTTAGGAAAGAGGGATCAGTAAATATCTGTTCAAAGACAAGATACAGTGTACTGAAAAAATAGGAGTTACTTGGAAAAATCTAATATGTTTTTCCATGTTTTCAGAAGTCAGTATTGTGATGCACAGAAGTCCATTAGCCCTTGGAAAGAATGGCAGTTGGTGTAGCTCCAGCCGTATACACAACCATTCATTTTAAGCTTTGATTGAGAGCAGATGAGATCAAAAGTTAACATCTGCAGCTGTTTCTAGCTGCTAAATAAGCTTTAAAGAGCTGGTGAAGCTGTATTTTAGTGAAGGAGAAACACTTCAGAACTTGCAAGAACAAATTTCAAAGCTTATAGCACTGTTCTCGCTCTGGGTTCTCTCTGATGAAGAGAAGGCTGGGAATACCTAGCAAGCAAGTTAAAATTTGTAGAACTTTCACATCTTCCTATAAAGGATAAGAAGTTAGTTCTTGGATAACAAACTGATGTTGCTAGAAAATGTTAATACTTCTACTTCAAGTCAGAAGGAATTTTCTACTTTATCGTAAACAGTTTGGCAAAATTTCAGAAAGTAAGAAGTGAACACTATTGCTTAAAATATTGTTTACTTTTAAGAGGATTTGGCCATGGATCTATAGGAAAGGAAATGACCTAAAAAAACCATCAGCCTTGTGGAAACTATTGGAGACTTCATTAGGGAGACATTGCAGGTCAGCAAGAGTGGAGAATAAGCACTGGGAATGTCAAGGTGAAGCCTTGGCTCAAATGATGATGAAAGCCAAATTGTCACTGATTTAAAACTGTCATAAAAGGGATTTCATTCTCGGCAACTCGGGATTTAGGGAAGAGTTGTCATTAGCCAGATCCTGCTGCCTTAATTGGATGCAAGTTTTCTTATATGCATTGTACAAATATCTGTACAGTGGCTGAGTTGTAAATGCATTGGTTGGGAGGATCTGGAAATGAATGTGGTAGCCTGCAACATAAGGAAGGAAAAAACATCTCGTGTATCTAAATATAGTAAACTCTGTATAAACCCTTTTACATTTTAGAATTTTAAAATTCAGGAGAAATGCTGTCTCTTTTTCATTAATGAAAGTACGTACTGTGGTATAACAAGTGGTTTTTGTGTGGGTTTTTTTATTATTATTTTTAAATTTGACTTTAAGACATTGTCAAAAGGTGGAGACTGGTGAATGGTCTGTGTGTAATTCAAGGAGCATCCAGGCATGTGCCTTGTACCAGTTAATCACATACAGCTCTGGCTGGATAGCAACCTTCTGCCAGTGGGTGGAAGAATCAAACTATGTTTCAGTCTATATGTTTAATGAAACCAGTGTCATGTAAAGTTAGGTTGTAAGCTGGACGAGTATTTAATTAGTAATACTGCATGGAGGGGAAAGCGTTATTTCAGCCTTATTGTTCCTCCTTTTTTCCAGATGGTAGTTGTTTTTATATGGTAGAACTGCTGTGTGCACCATCATTGCTGATAAATCTAAGTTTTTCTGTCATCTTATGTCCATACTGTATGTGATGAAGTCTTTGTATGTGGCTTCAGAGGGCTTGCAAGAGAGGTCTCAGACCAAGTCAAAGACTGAAAGCAGTAGTTCCCAGCTCTGTGTTTAAGAATAATAAAAATATGTGGTTATGTCCTAGCACTTTGTGGTATTACAGCAATAATTACAGGATTATTCCAATTTTTCTTTTTTGGATTTTTTTTTTTACTTCTCTATTGTTTTTTCTGTCTTTAAGTATAAATGATGTTTATGTTCAAGGGAAAAGGTTTGTGTCGGTGTTGTGATCATTTTCCTGGCATTGATCCTGTTTGGTAATCACAACAGTTACTCATGAAGATTGTAATTTCTAACTTTTTAACATCAGCTGTGATTAAAAATGAAACAGCTAAATGTTGGTACCCCTTTATCAGAGACAAGCCCTGTTCCTTGAAGTACTTGAACATGTTCACAGCTTCAGGTATGAGAAGTTCCCTTGAAATACTGTGCATGAGTTTCTTGCTCAGATAGGACCACAATGAGCATTACTTTTTGAAGATGATAGGAATGTCTACACAAGGCAAGGAAACCATGTTTCTTAAGACCACAGTGTTGCTGGCAATAAAGGAAAAGTTAGGGATAAAATGTATTATGTGGGACTTGCAAACATAATTGTAAAGGATTCTTTATAAGTGTCTGTCTCTTATACAGCATCTTTAGACCTGGATGTTCTGGTAGATGATTTCTTCAGACGTGAGTTTTATGCAAAATTATTTGGGTCAGGAGTTCCTGCAGTGCAGATATCAGGAAGTAACATTTTTCGCAGTCAGTTAGTAGTGCTGAGACTAATAATGAAGAAATTGTTAAGAGAAAGTTTGTAGTGGTGTTTAAAAATTAAATCATCGCATCTGTTCTTCCTGTTTAAAAAAACCTCTTTTCTTCTTCAAACGAAAAAAGAAAAGTCTAAAAGTGACTCATAATTTTATACATGGGAGAAAAACTACTTTAGTCAGAATTCAGTAGTTCAGTATGAAAAATACTAGAAGCTAACCAAGTTATAACTGAAGAAAATGAGTTTTACTGCTTTGATATTTATTCATTGACTGAGTCTGTGGTAGAAGCAACTCTGCTTGCACGTACGGGAATCAGGCTTTTTGGTTAATTGATCCTCATTCACTGCTGACTTCTAATACCTCAGAATGAATTAAAGCCTAACCCACAAAAGGAAATAAACAAGATGCATCTTTCTTGTAAGTTTGTCCAATAGTTTCCTCAGCCTCATTTTCTTAGTTTTATGAGGTATTACCATCATGCAATGACTTCTTTTATACTTGTATCACTCAGGCCCACCATGCCCCGTGCCCCCTGCTCCTCCCACCCCACCAATAAAATAAATTTAAAAAAAAAAAAAAAAAAAAAAAAAAGAGAGAGAGAAAGAGACATTTACCATGATTTGGTTTAGGTCTATGAGAATATTAAGCCTTTGCCTCAGAGATCAAATTATGTCTAATTAGCACTGTCAATACATTATTCACTCACTGAATTGTCACACTTACAGATAATAAGAGGTAGTTAATTTCTTATCCAATCTGAAATCAGTGTACAATAATTACCTGATAATTACAGACCTCTGAGACATTGTAGACTGGATGCTTCAGAGGGTTACAGTGATGATGGTAAAAGGATTAAAAAGTCTTCCATAGCTTTGGGAGGGGGGCGGGGGGGGGGCTGGGTTTGGGGGGGAGTGGTCTTTGTTTGAATGGTTGGTTGGTTGGGTTTAAGATTCAGGGCTTCTAGGGGACAAGAGTAGAAATTCAGAGCACTGTCCGGCTAATGGCAATTTTTTTAGGTATGCTTTACCTTCCCACAGATTTTGGTTTCGGTTTTCTGTTGTTAATGGTTTTATAGGCAAGCAGGCTGACAGCAGAGACACTTCCTTCAATGCATTAAATACCTGTATGTTTTTTTCCTCCTACAGGATTTGCTTAAAGGTTGAATCAAATTTTTGCATTTTAGCTTACTAATAGCATACTTCTATGTAGAAATCCAGAGATATGTAAGCCAAAAATTAAGGGAAGTCTTCATAATTTTCATATTTGAAAAGGTATCATTTTTCCTAATTTTTTTGTCACAGAGATGCATTATCACAATACAACTATGTGAGATATTCCTCTTAGCAGGAGGCAATGGAGTCTGTAAAGTAACAGGACCCACAATACATCCTACTTTCTTGTATTTGTGTTGGTTGGATGTGGTTGTTTTGATAAGATATCATACCTTAATATTTGTTTCAAAACAGATTCTTCAAACATAAAAATAATTTGTTGGTCCTAGTAGAATCAATCAAATGAAGCTCTGTGGTTATTTGTTAAAGGTAAGATAGTATGGAGGGGATTAAATGTAACAGCTTCCCGTACATGTTTTCTGGTTATTGACAAGCACTTTTACATATAAGATTCAGACATAAATAGAAGCCTAACAAAAGTGGAATACTGACCATAGCTATTGCATTTGACACATTTGGTAAGTCTTGTCATGTTTTAGTTCAAGTTAATGATCACATTCTACTTCTGTCTTAAAATATTTGGAGTGTGCACATGCAGTCAAGCCCTAAGAGTGTAGATTACTGCAGTGACATTTAAGTAGCCCTACAAAATTTTCTCAGCTAATCTATATAAGAAATGTCATACTTATTTGTTCTAAACAGATTATTTTGCTGGAGTTTTTTTGTTCCATTGCCTAGGGGGATGTTTATGTAGAGGTATGCTTCCCTTGTATATCTCTCCCTTTTGACTGCTTTTAACTTTTTGTATCAATTACAGGCTTCTGAGTTTGAAGCTGTTTAAACCACAAAGAATTAATATAATTGTAATACGCAGTCATTCTAGAAAATGAGTAACAGCTGTTTTTCTATTAAAAAAACTATCCACATGCTTACCAGCATATTTAGATATACATATAAATGCAAGCATTTAATCTCTTTGTGGTCTCTTTTTATTTCATCAGAACATATCATTTTAAAAATAATTCCTGAACCAGACAAAAAAGCTGTATTTCATTCATTCTATGGGTTGTTATTGACAAAGTGTCCTTGATGTGCCATTGGTATTTATTGTGTCCCTGAGACCAGTGAACATGAACTACTAATTTTAATTGTATTTTATAGCATCTTCTTGGATAGAAAATGTAATGTAATATTGCTTTTCAATTAAGTATACACATTTTTTAATGGATTGCAGCCTTGATGTGTATTTCTGTAGGCTGAATAAAGCCCAAACTACAGACCTCAGTTTGTGAAGTTACATCAACAGTTGTAAAATATTACCAGATTTATGAACAGATTGCTGTAGCAGTTGGGTGGCTGGGTTTTTCTTGTTTTTTGGTTCTGTATATCTTTTTAACATTTATCCTGTGGAATGGTTTCTACTAGGGATTAATTGAATTTTTTTTAGATAAAATACAAACTGTGGAAACCTTAGAGTTTATGGTCAGAAGTCAAACTAAACTTCATGTCCTTGAAGCTCTAAAAAAAATGTAACTAAATTTTCTGCCTGGTATTTTTCACTTTTAAGTGTTTTTACTGTTTTGTCTAGGCGAAAAATAGAAACATCAATAGTCATACAGCAATATAAGATTAGAATAGTCCTTGTGGGTAAGCATGGCCAACTTCCTGTTGCAGGTGACTTTATCTTACAGTCTTTCTTCTAAACTTGACGATTTCCAGCTTTGTTCCTTTTTATTTTTTGCCTTTTGTCCTTGAAGGTTCTAAGATAAGTACTTAAATTTAAATTTAGGAATGTGCTTTTTGGTTGGAAGTAAACTACAAAACTTAGATAATCTAAATATTTGAAAATTTCCCATAAAATATGTAAGGTTGTGAGGATATCCAAGGCCTTCTGCATTTTCTATTTAAAAATGAGAGTAATTTTGGAAACAGTTCTACAATAGCAACTAAAAAAATGGTAAGCTTCAGATTTTTATCTTCCCTGCCCCAATTTGGAATGTCATCGGAATGGTTTTACTCTCTCTGCTTTCTTCCTACCAATACATTAGTTGACGTGAACACTGATTTAAGGAATCTTCCCTATATGGATCCCTCTATTGTCTAGTTAGTTAGATATTTCAGATAAAGCTTTTCTGAAGTTCCAGTGTTCAGAACAGCTAATTTCTGTATGGATTTTCTAACAGAGGTAAAACGGGCTTATACTGTCGACTTTTTCTGACCAGAAGTCCTGGTAGAATCACTTCCTTCTATGTAATCCCCTGTTACCAAAAACTGTGGTGCCTGTCTCAAAGGTATGGGTAAGCCATTGAAGCTTTTTAAGTGTGTTTAAAACTGGTCAGATCTTAAAACTTCCCACTGACTAGTCCCTGTACTGCCCTCTATTTCTTGTCTTGCCTTTGCTTGGCTTAAAAGTAGAGAAACTTCTGGCAGTGTCTGTAGCTGCATCAGGATCACCAAAGTACTGCTCAGCCGCAGGTATTCTTCCTTGGTAAACTGCTTCATGAGAATAACTGCACTTTTAAGGCAGATCGTTTTACCTGGTTGACCTTACTTTTCTCATCTGCTGAACAGGGATAACAATAAATTGTTAGATGGTAGAATGCCTACAACGAAAAATGCGTGTTGTGACATTTTGAAAATTATTTCCATTTTCAAGTCCTACATGCCACTCGTTTCTGTAACATTCTATTCACCTTGCCAAACTTACCTTCATCTGGGAATCCTGAGGTAAATGAGGGAGTCCCAAGCCACAAGGCAGCATCAAAGTGTCCACAAATGGTCTTAAAAATTGCTGGTGTCACTAATCCCTTATTAGATATAATGAGGCCCTAAAATTTCTTTTTGAATTGCCTTCATTAACCCGAGTCTTGTGTAACTTGGAGAGGCAGATTTTAAATGTCTTTGTTAACATAGCAAGGGAGGTTATTAGAGGTTAATCCCTGAAGCATGACATTTTTTTAATGCAGCTATAAATTTATTTGTGTACATTAAAAATACAAATGGTTTAAAGTTCAGCCCTTACAGTCTGTCTGGAGCTTAACTGAATGCACAATCGTGGCAGATTTCCAGACAGCAGTTGTGCCAGGCTACAGAGTTGGTTTCCCTGTAGTGGTAAAGCTGAAACCATCTGACTCCACATACTTGAAGCCAGTTTACTGTTGAATTGGCAGCAGTTGTGGTCAGGCTTCAGTTGTAAGAAAATGCTTTATTACTTCCAAGTTTCCCTTTCAGTGAAGAACACTTATAAGACCATAAAACTGTCTGTGTCTTTCTCAGATCTATCATGGCAACCCGGTAGAACAGCATGTATTTTTCATCTGAAGAGTTAATGGTTTCCAGTTATGTAGAAGGCTAAAGAAGTAATATTTATTTGTCCTCTGACTTGTTTCCTGTTGCTGTAGGCTTTGTCCCCTCTGAAATGCACTGGTCTTTGTCAACAATGTGGAGAGTTCAGTTCTTCTACTGGTTTTAAACAGGTGGAGACAGAACTGATGGGAGTATCTGCTGCAGCGTAGTTCAGCACTCTTGCCAAAAAGAAAAGGAAAGAAGTGCCACAGAGATTTAAACCCACTCTCTGTGTAAAGTGGCACAAGTTGATACCTGTTTCCCATCCTAACCTCCCAGATAAAATCCATCGTTGGTATTTTTGTGTTTGGTAACAGTGCACGCTAATCCATTTGCAGCACTGTCTGAGTTTACAAATTCCCTATTTTTGGCCACCTTCACCCAGATTTTTTAGCCAAGTACGGCAGTGGCATCTTTAAAGATTACCACACACAGTTTCCTTCCCAAATGGAAAGCCAGTGTGTTTGTTAGCTTATTTCACATAAACCCGAGGGAGAGAATCCCTTCTGTTTGTGTTGCTTGAAAATATTAAGGGTACAAAGGAGACATTTATTTTTACTGAAAACAACTTTGTGTGTGACAAAGATGGGAATCTATGCCTGCATTACAAATCTCAACTTAACTGGAAATACTGTTTTGCATCCTGTTGCATCTATTTCCTGCCCCCACCCTCTTAAGTACAATTAGTTTAGATTTTGATACAAGTTTTGGATGGGAACACTGTTTTTCCCATCCTGCAAGCCATGAAGGACTCGTAGTAGGAATAGTGTGGGAAGTGAAGGCAATCAGGAGGTAGCCCCGAGGTTTGGAGGGAGAACACTTGCTGACTGATCATGAGACGTAGGATTTTGGTGCAGGCAAGTCTTCTATTAATGTAACTTTTTGATATTTGGAATTCAGCCTTGTGTGGCCCCCTCCAGAGCAAATCCGTCTTGTCTTCCACAGGCTTCTCTTGCTGAAGTCCAGCAACAACTTTTGTCCTATGTGATTGTCTCAAAGTGCTCTTATGAACCCGGATGGAAAGAGGCCTGCTGGGGAGGAACAAGAAAAAAAAAATATTTAAGTTTTTAGGCCTTAAATGTTACAGAGAGTTTTTAGAAGAAGTAAGCTTATTTCTGTGTCTAATGGAGTAAGACTGCATACAGTTCTGTGAGAATGATGTGACAACTGAAATATTAGTGTAGTCTATCCAGTTCCATCAATCCATTAGGAAGGTTTAAACTTTGTTTTGAAATGTGCTGAATATGGGAAAAGTTGTTTTTGAAACTTTCAGACTTCTTTCTGTATAACTTCCTCAGATTTGAGTTTGAATTGAGGACTTCCCACCAATTAGCAAGCCAGTTAATTTCCCTGAAGATCATATGTAGAGAATGTTGCACTTTACATAAATCTTTTTACAAATACCATGTGTGGTTGATATACAGGTGAATATGCTTTGTCTTGGTTTCTTACAGGTGCAGAACAGAAAGTACTGAGGAGAGGTGGAAAATTAGTATGCAAAAGATTTGTGTGTTTCCTATTACTTTCTAAATTCCACTGCCTGGGTGGAGCCCGAATCCTTAAATTCAAGGAGTGAGGGAGGGGTCTAAATGTCTGCGGTAGTTAATTTCAGGTAGAAGATCCAACTGTTTTATGTGCATACTGGCAGAGCAGAAGGGTAGGACTTAAAAAATACCAAAAGGCAGAACTTAGGTTACTAGAATTTTGATAGTGGTATGTCATGCAATCTTACCAAGGTCTCATACTCAAAGTAAGCAAAAAAGTTCAGTTAATTTATCAAACATTGAGTTTTACAAGGGTTGGAAACCTGTTTATGAATTTGATTCTAAACTTAAAAGAAGCTAAAGGGAGGGGGGGCACAGATGACAGGGATGACAAAAACAGGCAGAAGCAAATTAAAAATTAAGCATGATACTTAAAATGTAGTTCTGTGGAATGTTGAAGGTTAGCTAAAATTGGTTTAACCAAATCTATGCTTCATTGTGAAGTTTTTAATTGTTTCACTTTGGTTTGAACCTGTTTCCACTCTTAAACCATTACCAAAGTCCCCACATCTGTTTTCTCATGATACCGATGGTATTTAGGGATCTCCAGATCTGAGAACATAGACAAAATTCACAAAGTGCATGTACGCATGTGTGAGGGAGAATATACTTCCACAGGCAAGTGCAAGCGTGCTAGGATGCCTTGAAGACCCAGAATGGACATGTCACAACAGTGTGATATTCTACCTCTTCAATAACAGAGTGTTTTGTTGTCTGTGAAGGATTTCTCGGAACATAAATCCTTCTGTATCTCAGATAGCCCCATTAGAAAACTCTGGAGAACGTGAGACGTACTGAAGGATGGTATCCCTTGGGTTACAATAGGACACATAAGATGAGGTACACGGCTTTGAGCAGAGCTTCACATTCATGAGATACACAGCTGTAAGCAGAGCTGCATATTCAAGCAATCATTGCCTGCCTTTTTTAGAGGAGAGTTTATTTTAGGTCCCAGATTATTTTGGGGGTTTCCCCCCACCCCAATTGCTAAGTAAGAAGTTATACTAAAAAGCTGTAACTGCACACAGAATTGGTGTCATCGTGGTCACTTAACTCTCTCAATGGTTGTATGAGCCTTTCTCTATTCCATTTGTTCTATGCATTCTACAACACAATACGTTGTTTTGAGTAATAGGAAATTATTGAGGTGCTCATTTGTATATTGTAAAGTAATTTATGCTTTTCATGGCTGGAAACAGCAGCTCCTTACATGCAGCACTGACTTTTACTCACATTCTCCTCACATTCTCCTTAGCTTACAGAGCCACGTACATTCGGAGCCAAACCCAGCAGTTCTTACCCAGGCAAAACTCCCACTGACTTCACTGACTTCAGTGGGAGTTTTGCCTAAGTAAAGACTGAAGGATTTGGATCACCAAACTTAGAACATAGAGTTTTCTATAACCTTGGGCTGAATTGCACAGAAGACAGTGGGTGTTTGAAAGAAAAAGGAAATACACTTTTTTTCTACGATAATTTCAGCCCTGTTAGTGCTGAAGTTAAAAGCATTCCTTTACAGAAAGCCTGGCTTCTAAACTCTGCCGGTGTCTGGGGCTGGGGACGTTGAGAATTACATTTGGAATTCTTTGTGCTTTACTGCCAAGTTTAAGGAGATACTCTTCAATGAATTAGAGAGAGTATTAGTATGGTTGGTGGTTTTGCCATGCGGTAACAGAATAGATGTTCTGTGACATATAACAGTGTACTTGCTTTCTGTTGCTTTAAGTTTAAAACAAAGACTGGCAAATATCCCACAAATATAAAAACCTTGAATCAAGTCCAGGAAACTTTTATTTATTTACCCAATACAATAAATATACAAAAAGTCCATCTTACAATTATTTACTGCTTACAACTTGGTTTAAAAGCTTGTCCAATAAAATGCAGTCAGAATAGTTTTCCTCATCAGAGTGTTTACTGCCCAGGTATGGAGATAAGCATATAGTTTTTGCAGTGCAAGATAAACTTTAAATATTAACAGATCAGAATATTAGTGTTTTACACCCACTTTTGCCTTGTGTCTGTGTCTGAGCAAAATGCAAGATATTGGAGAAACAAGCCTGGTGTATTTATATATCAAAAGGGTAGCAGTAGCATCTTCCTAGCTATTTGTACAATGGAATCTGTGGGTTCAGTACTGAACAGGACGTGAGGCCTGGAATTTTTCATGTGAAATTAATTTTTGTGCTTTCATGCTCGTAAAGGCTGGGTATGTCATAAATGCGGCCTGTTGAAATGCTGCTGTGGGCCAAGGTGGTGGTTGATAGGAATTGCATGGGAGGGTTTGCTTTCTTAGGAGCAGTTTATCTGCTCTCTTCGTTGGTGGTTAGATTAGGTACCACAGTAGCTCTAAGCTGTGGTGTTCTGCATAGTGCTGGAGAACATAAAGGAATGTGGAAACAGAATGGGGAAACATTGATGAGACCTCATGCTGAACCCTGGCATCCTGAAACTCTGCCTCTGGATATAAATCCTGCGGTGTTATCCTGTGGCCAAAACTAGGAGGAAGGGAAGTCTGCCAGGGAGGTCTGGAGCCACACAGGACTGTAGGGAGGGGAAGTAAGGGCTGGATCCTAAACCATGATATTTTATTCAGGCCTACAGATTTCATAGTCCTTCTTAAACAGTGTACGTCAACCCAAACTCTTTGTTAATGTTAGGCAGACTTTGAAGATTTTGTGTCAGTACTTCAAAGTGCTGCTAATTTTGCTCTAGGGTAGAGTAGAATATTTAGGCTCTTTCTTAATTCTAGCATCAGGTTTCTCAGACTGTACTATATGACTTTTCTTTATACTGAGACTGTATGCATTGTATCCAGAAGAATAGAAATCGTGCTTTTGGAAACTAATGTTCACATATGGGCAAACAGACATCCCAATTGTTTTGAATTCTAAATCTGTGCATAAAGATTTTTAATAAATAGTAGGATACCTCATATAGTGACTTTTTTACAGCATCTTATGGAATGATGGTTGCAATCTGGGATAAATTCTTCAGAAAGAAAGTATTTTAAAAGTAATATGCTAAGTACATGATAGGCCAAATTCTGTGGTCTTTATAAAGTTTCCTGATGGTACATTTTGCATGTCTGTGCTCCTTGCATAAACTCCATGAATTTCCTGGTCATTGATCCTGCTCAGTGTGGTGGAGGAGCAGAGAATTACTTTTCCTCCTGTCCTGTTAACTGTGTGCTTGAATATCTATTTGGTCTTAGGCTACAGAGCGTGAAGTGGTGGAAACTCTTGGCGCTGCTACACATACAGAGCACAGAGTAGTGGAAACTTCTGGCTCTGCTTCATGTTCGTTTGCACTTCAGGCAGTTTATGCAACATTGACGTTGGATTATGGAATCGTCTAGCATGCTGTCTTTGTAGTCTGATAAGTACAGTGGTCCCCGCTGCCGCATAGGTCACCCTCGCTTCTTGAGCAGGAGGGACATTAGCAAAAAATCATCTGGACCAATCCTGCAAAGGTCTGGGAATTTTAAGACTGTCAGATAGAATTTTCCAATGAAGGAGGAGTGCCTCACATTGTAACTGTCATTGCCACAAGCACTGCTGGGCTTTGTCAGTCTGAAATAACAAGAAAATTTGAAGATACTGTAAAAGAAAGTGTTTCATTTAGTTACCCCTACTATTAGTGATTACATTATCTTTGAGTTGGCATTTATATGTCGCACACCAGTTATTTATAACCTGGGTGATTAAAAGATGGATTGCAAAATAGTAAAATCTAGTTTAAATGCCGAATTTTTTTGTCCATAAATAATGAGAGTTTCAGGCCAAGCACATCAGTTGATCAATAGAAAGTCAAACATTTCTGCTTTTTGACAAAAATGGTGGTTTTTGAGAATGGGTGTTAACTGTTTGGGAAGCAAAGATTAATAATCAGTGATGCTTGGTGAACCAAACAAAATCAGTAAGACTTGCAGTCATTCTCCGAATTGAGAGGACTGGTCTTGGAAAACTAGAAAATACGATGCTTCCATAGTGCTGACTGAATGTAGAAATGGGAGATTACAAATTTTGAATTGAGCAGTAAGTAGAATGAGAGTAGCTGATGTGCTTTGTATTGTGATACTTTGGCAAGGCTGAAGTAGTGAGTGACTGTTTTAATGTCGGAATTATAATTTACTTAAGGACATACATGCATTCTAATTCTTAACTGCTGAAGAATACTTTTAATTTAATTCTTTTAAATTGTAAGTAACTTAACTCCTGGTGGTCAGATGGTTCAATTACTCACACTTGCTTACACTTACTGATTGAGAAAAGAGTGGTGGTGGAAGAAACAGCCTGGCATTAGGAAATAGTCTTTACTTAAAGTTGCTGTGTGACTACCATTCCATATATTTAGCGATTTTCTCTAAAGATTAAAATTACACTTGTAGTTGGTATTACAGGAATGTAGCCTCTCTCCAATTAACAGTTTTAAACATCTTCCAACAGTGCCAGGGACACTTTTCTGTAAATGGTTTGTTTTAGAACTGGTGGCTAGCTTGATAAGAATAATGGATTCTCAACTTCATCAAAGATAAGGAAAATTTTAGAATTCTAGAAAATAAATATTCCAAATTTTATCTAAGAGATTACAGGTTTTCTAGGGGTAAAATTAACAAGAAAATATGGCTTGCTGTGGAGCTTGCCCCACAAATCTTAAGATCTCAGGGCTTACTGAAAATGGTCAGCACCTTGTTGTGAAATGGTAAGTGTTGTAAATCAGTCCTGATTGTAACTTCTACATATTTTTCAGTGCGACTCATTTGTTGCCAAGTGCCACTTTGGTGGTAGAAGATGGTGAGTCTTCATGAATATAGTTACCCTAGCTTTCTGCAGTTTAAAGTGCACGCAGATGTGCAGTGTATAAATGTTGGGTGTTCTGGAACCATTCACTCTCCTCTGGAGCTGAGTTCCTGTCTGCTGCTTTTCAGAAATCAAGTATTAAGTGCTTACAAATGCAACAACCAATGGTAACCAGTGTAAAATTCCACAGAGGCTGGAAGATCCTTCTGTGCTGTCTTATGAATATTTGATGAAGGGTGACCTGTGTGTGCACTGTTTGTCCTGTTTTTTCTCTTCATTCCTTTCTTCCACCAAGTCTGAGATTGAAAGGCTTACAGATAACAAAGGCAATTTCTTCAGCAAAGTCATGAACACCAACACTGATTTAGTCAGGCTTAAGCCATGGAAGCCACTTGTTTCATTTCCTTTATCTTTAAAGTTTCAGCAGATATTAAGCATGCAATCACAGTAAAGGGAACTCAGATTTGTAGGTCAAGTACTTCAGTTGCTGTAAAGGATTTAACCAGAACAGATTTACCCAAACATTAAGCCAGTATCATCCATGTAGTTGTTAGAGATGCTGGGAATTGTGGATGGTCTCTTTAAGTTGTTTTTGACTGTTGTTTTGTAGCCAATCCTGACAAGTTTTATGTCAGTGCAGGCTTCACTTTTTACTTGACAATAAATAGTCTATAGCATAAAAGAGAATCGTTAAGTTGTACTGCATTTTTTGGAAGCTGTGGCAGTACTGAGATGTGTGTTCCAGAAAACTAGAATAAGGGCTGGATTCCTAGGTGTTACGAACCTGTGTGGTAGTAGGAGGTAAGCAAAACTGCCATGAACGTGTCAGGTGATGTGTCTTGGTTTTACTAAGGGTTTAGCAGGTAGAAGAAGTTTAAATATATTGAAGGGCTTTTTTTATTCAAGAATAGTTGGTCATCTGCTGCTTAAGCATGATCAGGAGGTAGGATGGTTATGCGTGGTATGCCAGTCTGCTAACACCATACACTGCACAAATGAACTAAGCCCGAGTGTGATCAATTTATTGTAATTTTTGTTCATTTGCTTGTCAGTTCTTGTATTTCTTGCCTAATCCTGCCAAAAATTGTGGATTTGGAAAGAGAATAGTCACAACTACAGTAATAGTATTGGTAATTTGGCTGATCTTACCTTCCACCTGGGTGTTACAAGAATTATTTCTTACCTACAAAAATCAATTCATCACACATTGATTCTGCTGCTCCTTCCTCCTCACACTGTTTCCCTGCTCCAGCATGGGTCACCCAGGAGGTCACAAGCCTGGCCAGCAAACCAGCTCCAGCGCAGGCTGCCCACGGGTCCCAGCCCCCTTGGGGCACCCCCTGCTCCAGCGTGGGGCCCTCCCCGGGCTGGGGGGGATCTGCTCCCCCGTTACCCCCCGGGCTGGGGGCACAGCCTGCCTCACCATGGCCTTCACCGCGGGCTGCCGGGGCATCCCCGCTCTGTGCCTGGAGCACCGCCTGCCCCTGCTGCGCTGACCTTGGTCTCTGCAGAGTTGTTGCTCTCCCAAAGTCTCACTCCCTTCTCTTGCTGGTGCAGATTTATTTTTTTTCCCCCCTTCTTAATACGCTGCCCCAGAGGTGCTGCCACCGCTGCTGATTAGCTCAGCCTTGGCCAGCGGTGGGTCTGTCTGGGAGCCGGCTGGTGTTGGCTCCACTGGGCATGGGGGAGGCTTCTGGCAGCTTCTCACAGGAGCCACCTCTGTAGCCCCCCACTACCAAAACCTTCCCATGCAAACCCAGTACAATTTTATACTGGGAGGTGGCAAAAAAACTTGAGAGAGAAATATTGAAGCATTCTTCAGAATGGTATGCATCCGCCTTCGTGAAGTAGATTCTTTTTCACTAGAATTTTGAATGTGTCCTCAGTAAGTCAGAAGGACTACATATTTCATTATTTACCCTAATACTGCATTTTACTAGTCTTTTTGAAGTAATTTACATCAAGAAATGTATTTCAAGAAAAAGTCTCAACTAACACAAATAAAAACAATTGTGTTTGTGCCAGGAAATGGACAGTAGAACTCCTATTTAGTTTGTACAGATGTAGGAAATCAGGTGATAAAATTTAATGCGTTATCTTATGGAAGGAGAAAGTGGTTTATATGGTAAAATCTCAAGGCAAATTGATTTTACCACTCACATACCCACATATACTCTGAAACACCGAGGCGCGTCTGTCAGAATGGTTTGGCTGGGTTCACTTCTGTGTAACACAGAGGGCAAGGAATGCTGGCTGTCTGGTCCTCCCTCTGCCTCCCGGGTTGTCTTTTGCTTGGTGAGGAAGACTTGAGTGTTCAACAGATCTCATCGAACCTAATACCTATTTAGGAGTGACTCTTTGGCTCAGAAACTCAGTCCATAAACCCAAAGCAGAGTTGCTGCACATAGTCCGTTTTTCCTTGTTAGGGGTAACTTCAGGGCAAAAGTCTGTCTTCCTGTTGCACCAACGGAAAAGGAATGGGAAATGTGACCTGCTGGAGCCCCGTTGCCCTCCTGCATTTGCCAGAGTGCAGAGTCTTCCACTGGTGAGTCGTGGTGCAGTGCAGGCTTTCTGGTCTCAACATAAACGTCACATTCCTCGGTTTTATTGTAATGAACGGTGCTCTTTGTTATCAACACAGGCCATTGTTTTAAACCGTTGTTTTGCGGTTTCTTCTGGAGCTCATGCGTGCTTTCATCCACACTAATCTTGCTATTTTTGGTACAATTCTCTACACAGACTTCTGTGTCATCTTGAAGATGGCACTCAGTCATTCAGTGTTTCAGTTTTCTTCTATGAAAATATTATGAAGACACTCGATATGTCTTCCTGTCTTTTGGAATATCTGAAGAAACTGCTTCTGTAAGAGTTTTTACAGTGCATTCTCTAGACATAACTGTAATCCAACTAATGAAAAATAATTCAAAATTTTCCATAGGAATAGAATCACTTGCCAACCATCAATTGGTACCACAATGGAGACTAGTCTGTGCAGTTTGCAGTTTGCTTGCTTAGTGAATTCTCTCATTGTATTGTCTGCTGATCTAATTGCTAATCTTTTAATTATTCTCTTTGCCTTAAAACTGATTTTCCTCAGCCAGCATTAATGTCTTTAAAATCTTTTCTAATTTCACAGCCAGTCTGTTGTCACTAAAACCACAATGTAGTAGTATTATGCAACTTTTAATTCCTTTACTCTGTTTAAGTAGTTCCCTGGCTACAGTAAATTGTATTGAAACACCATTGTGCTGTCTGTCTTCTATTACAACCCTGGAGATTCATCTGAACTGAACTATCAGGCAAATTTTTCATCTATTTTATTTGATTTGTTAATGACGTGGATGTTAAATGTAGGGGTAAGCAAGGAAAGTGCAGTCTAGAATGTTCATGTGGAAATATGTTTGTTCTTACACAATGAGTTGTCTGTATTGCATGAGCGCAGACATGCGCTGGATAATAACAAAGCGATTAGTAGAATAATGATTTTCAGCAAATTCAGGATGGCTTGTTGACAGCAATTTATATAGCCCTTCAGGAATTTTGGCATATGTAGATACTGCATGTTTTGAGTGTTCCCTGATTCTTTTAAGGACTAGTGAGCACATCATCCTGTGACTTTCAGTTTCCAAAGTTATGCAAAATAAAACTGCTTAGAAACTATTCCCGCGGGCTGTTTTGTTCAGGTGAATCTTGTAGGAGTAAAGATCCAGATTGCATGGAATTGTAATTTTGAATGTTTTGAAAGCATTAGTTGCATTTAACTACCTTTTTTTTTTTTTTTTACTATTATTTATAACCACCTAGCTGACTTAGATCAATTTTAAGACTCATGAAAGAGTTGAGCTTAGTTTTTGATCGACTTTCATTTGTTTTCTGAGGACAAAGCTCTTTGTTTCTATAATGGTATGGGTTTAGTGGTGAATTCATTTTTTTCCCTCCTTTTTTCTTCCTTTGTGCTTGTATTTTCTTTCATCTGTAGTTTGTAATGGGGTTTTTAATACTTTATTGTATTATTGCCCACATTGTTGGAATGACATGCTTCATGTATCATTAGATGCGTAGAAAATTTTCCTTTTTCAGTCATTCTGCTGCATTGTGCACACATGATCAATTTGCTGCGTAATACTGCTGGTGAAATAGTGGACATGATTAGTGGTGGATGGTTCTGCATGTAGACTGTGCAAATTTTGTTTCCTCCACCCACTCTTGCAGAGAGCTGCTGAGAAACCCTACCTACTACAGTTCTTCTGTGGTTAGAGAGTTCTGCTCCTCGGGGTCTGCAGGCCACTCACTCCCACGGCCTAAGAGAGCACTGTGTTTCTTGAATATTTACATGTGTATAAATGCAGAAAACAGATGCTCGCATGAGTGTTGGCAAATTTGATCAGGACAGTGATTCAGTGTAACAGCAAATACAGCTGCGAGAATTCTGTGCTCTAGACTATTTTATGAATTTGTTCCAGGTGAAAATTCACCTCTCTTCCTTCCCTCCTTCCTCGGATAGGAAACCAAACAGTGTGTTCTCTTGGCTGGTTCTTTCCTTGCCTAGCCATTGGTATTTTGTTGGCTGTTTTCCTTTATCTTTTGGCTGTCTCTCTAATTGGAAGAACCTAAGTTTGCCAGAAATTTTATTGAGACTGTACTACCTACTTTGGCAGTTACTTGTTTTATACTGCTGTGTGCTAGGGAAAAGAATGGAGTTGGTTGGTGGGGGTTTTTTGGGTGGTGGTGGGTGGTTTGGTGTGTCAAGTGAGTCTGAGCATATTGCAGGACTGGAATGAGGAAATGATTGAGGTGTTTATTTTTTCTACAGTTGTATAAATTAATGTGGGTGGATGCTATAGTTTCATTTTTACAAGAACTAATTCTTTAGCTGTTTATGAAATATCAGTATGAGATACGTTGTGGCATCCATTTGGGTAAGATAACTCCATTTCTAAGCTCTTAAATATAGATGTCTTAGATTATTCTTCTGGGACGTATTGTAGTTTTTGTTGCTACTATACACACATTTATGGTACTTCTCTTTTAAATTCTGCTTATTTGTAGCACACTTTGTTAAGTTATAGCTCAGTTCTGAAGACCTCATTCAGGGCCTTATTGAGAGTAAGATCTCTACCACAGTCAAAACTTGCAGTGGAGTTTGGTCTTTGGGATGTTTTGTTGAGGTGACTTTTCAGTTTTAAAGCATTAGATATTATTAAAATGATGTTTCTTATATACAGGAGTGCTTAGCAGTCCCGGTAAGCAAACACAGAAAAATGTTTTAAGATGATTACTCCCTAAAATTACTTAGGCTTTTGTTTTTAATCTGCCCTGAGTTCCACTCCATGTCCACATTAGCTTTCATAATGTTCAGTCAAATAAGCAAATCCTGGAGAAGTGGCTGTCTACTTAAGCTCAGCAAGTCTGAGCAGAGTATGTTTGTTATCCCAAGACCACTAAGTAGCTGTATAGTGAAAAACATTCTGTTCTTAATCACTTCTATTTTTAATCCTTGTAGAATTTTAAGCAATAGTGAAAATAAAGATGCAGACAGAGCGATAGACACTTGGAAGGATGATGAAGCTGGTCAGTTCTGTTTCTTCTCTTGCAAGCCTTGTCCTTTATCAGCAAGGAACATCTGCTTCTTAAGATATTTAGAGTACAATAAGCACATAAGCCTGGCAAAACTGCAATATATCTCAGCTCATTAGAAATTATACATGTGTGTGGATGAGTTTCTTACATTGCCTAAAGACAACATAAACATACAGCTAAAAGTTTTGTTCAGTGTCGTATAAAAAAGTATATGTAATTATGCCATCAGTTCCAATTTACCTGACAACCAGTGTTTTAGCAATTATCATATAGGAGTTAACATAGGTTAGCAGTTACTATTCATCAATAGTTCATATGTTTCCTTGTGTGGAACAGTATAAAATATCTGCAGTATGTGGGACACTGAGATAACTTACAGACAAGTGGTGCTTTTTATTAGCAGTCACCATATATTTTATGATATGCACATTGTTGACTATGATCATATTGTTTTAAGTAGTTTGACCTCCTGGTAATTTGCTTTAGTTTCTATTTCATGTATGTGTGCACAATATTTACACTGGCACAACCAGGATGTGGTGCTGTATCTATGTTTCTATGTTAAAGTTATTTGTAATTAGTTAGTATTTAATTTGGTTCAACCTAGGCTAGAATTTCTGTCGTAATTAAAAAAGCACTGGAGAAGAGGGTGTTTAATAATCTAATTTGTCTGCTAGGATTTTGCTTTGAAGGTAGTAGGTTACAAAACTCACTGTCATTCAAAATTTTTAAGTCTTCATAGCACAACATACCTACTTCTTCAATTTTTCCTGTTGTAAAAGAAAATAATCTCATTGACTGAAATACTGGCAGTTCCTTTAATTGAACTGATCCTGGAGGACAGCACAGACTATGAATTAATTTTGCATTCAGGTACTGGCAATTTCTTTGGCAGTCAGAGGAATAATGTAGGGTGGAATTTAGGGCCCCTCTCTTCTTTATATAGAATAAATTTTCTGAAACAAGCTTTTCTAAGCAAAGGGAGTTCCCACCATATTCTTAGCAAATTATATTAACACCCATGTAAGTAAAGCCAGTCTTGTTTCTGCGTTTTCCTTTTATCCTAATTTAAAATAACAAAATACGAGATGCAACTTAGTGGTCTTAGCAGAAGGATGCTTATTCGGGCTTGTGCAAATCTCATGTGCCTTAGTCTAAGATACTTATTTTCAGTAAGACTTTGTTATTCCTACTCCCTAGAGATCTGTACCTCAGAGAAAGCTTCTCCTAGGCTTTTGGATGGTTTTACATCAGAAATCTCTTTGTTCTTCATATCTGATAGTCGTGTGTCTCTGCAGTTGGCCAGTGATTATATTGTGGTGGGCATTACAGTAGATGTTTTAAGAAAATCATTATTATTAAATAGAGTTTATAAGGAATTGAATGATATTTCAAATTTATGGAGAAGGTGTAGGGAAGTTAAAATCTGACCAGGATACAGAAACTAAATGTTCTCATCGATTTTATGTGCTGTAAAAGCTTAGATGAGTAGTTGTGCTAGTTGTGCTCAAAATGGATTTTAATTCTATTTTGATGAATAGCATAAAAAAATAACTCCAGAGTTCTTGAGCTGTGGCCTTCTAGAAGACAGAGCAACCAGAACAGTCTTGGACAGGAGAGCAGTTTTCTGGGGCATCTGGCTGGATGTCAGAGAATTTGCACTGTTTGTATTGTGATGGGCATTTATATTTACATAGGACAGTTGGAACTGCTGTACCAACCTAGGAATTAGCCACGTGCCTCCTGGTTGTGTAGGACCAGTTCAATAAATCACCGTGCAAAGGCACTGGGCAGTTCAGCTAGGTGGTATATACACATCTCATTAGCTGTTGCTGAATAATGCTATGGAAAAGTGATACATTTTTTCCACAGAGTTTGCCTGAGTGAGAAAAATGTTTTTTAATAAATGAAGTAGCAGAATTACTGTTGAGTTTCAGTACCCAGATAATGTTCTTAGAAGGCTAAATACAACACATGTTTTATCATTTCTCGCTCCCTCTCCCCCCCTGCTGCCTGCCATCAATAAACAGATACTTGAATGATAAAGTAAAGAGAAAAGATTGGAGAAAAGCTTGCTGGATTGAAAAAGGAATGGGACTCAAATTCTCCACAGCAGCTAGCAAAGTAATGTTTTTGCCTTCAAGCCATAGTAGATACAATAGAGCTAAGTGAAAGAAATCAACAGCTTTCTCTTTGAAAAGCACTCACTGGCAGAGCAATAAATTATAAAAAGGCAGAATTAAATGGAAGAAAGCCCTCAGTTTAGGGCCAGAGGAAAATATGTATTTATTTCCAGCAAGAGCCTACATATGGATCTGCCTTCAATAGAAATGTGGTGTTACTTTGGCTTCCTATAATCAGGCATTTGGAGTAGAGAGGATAAGCCTAAAGGCTAAGAGCCCTACAAGAGTTGTTTTTCTGATTTTGCTGTGGATCAGGAATGGGCAGACTGTGGTTAATCCTAACTGTCATGCCTTGGCACAAACAACATGTAATAATTGAATTAAATCAGTGAGTTCACTGGTGGTTTGGAGTGAGAGATTTTAAAATATCTAAAAGAGGACTGAAACTGAGATTGTGTGTAATTGGTGCCATACAGGGAGGGTGGGAGAAAGAACATTACACAATCCCTGGGGCCAAGCTCATTTACTAACAGATGGATCGTACATTCTAAGAACGGAAGTGCTGGGAAAAAGATGCATGTGTTTTGCTGTTAGCATGATAAATAGATTCTAGATTTTAGTGTAGCAGTCCTAGTTAGGAAAATGCCTCCCATCACTGAATGTGAATGTCTTGAAGGAACAGCTCAGTTCTTGTTGCTGCAGCACCTCAGCACTAGATAATCCCTTGGCTTTTGGGGTGCCGTCCAAGCGGGCGGGGGTGGGGATACTGTTAAAATTGACTTTGCCTTGTCTGGAGGGTACCACTTCCAGCTCAGGGCAGGGAGAATGCTGGATTCAGTCCATTGCTCCTGAAGTATGAGGATGGCTTTGCAAGTTGGAAGTGCAGGTTGTGACTTAGTTAAACCGTAGTGAGGACTGAGATTGGGATATATGTGGGCAGACTAAAGGGGAAAACATGGTGAAATAGATCCCACTTCCTACCACGGGCTGTTTATGACTTTCTGGTATTAAAAGAGCTGAAGTGTTTCTTTAAAGGAGGGCTGAGGTTAGGCCTTCATAGGTGTCTGTAAACCTTCTTCCCTGACCACCATAGACCTAGTGCTGTCCTTCAGAGCAGTCCAGGGACAACCATGAAAACCTGTTGTAAATGAGTGTGAGCTTGGAGCAGCCAAGAATGAGAAGTAAGTTGGAAGCTGAGAGCACTGCCTGCCTGTACTCTGCCCCATTTAAAACTCAGACTAAGCCTAGGTTTGGTAATCTGTTCCTTTTCAACATGCCTTGGGGCAAAAGAGCATTTATTGAATGCCTAACCAAGTAAGCACCAAGCCAGACCTTTCAATAAGATCTGCAGCATTTTGTTACTAAGAATGAATGTTTCTTACCTGCTGGTGGTGCCACCCCACCTACCTATGGGCGCAGTGTCAGGGTACGTCTCTGCGCCTCTGTTTATTGGAGCACCTCTAGCTCTTGAAGTCTGACCTTGGGAATTAATACAGGCTTGGGGGGCTGCGGGTGGATAAAGAGAGTTTGAGAGCATATTGAAGGATATGCTTAAATATTGTAATTCTCCTGTGTTTGGAACAGCCATGTGAGCTTTCTTTTTTTACTTTTTTTTCTTTTTTTCAAAGAAGAAAAGCTGCAAACCCTTGCTCCCCGCAGAGGTTCCATCATGGAATCACCTTGACTCTCATGGAGGCCAGCAAGTGTTTAAAGTTGTTAGATAAAAAGCTGCTGGATACCAGCTGTTTGCTGAAGAGCTAAAACGTTAAGACTCAGGATCCTTTGCTACAGTTTCTGTAGTTTCTGGCTGTAAACTACTTGCCCTCTCCTCTTTTATCCGTGCACTTGGAGAATATGCTTTCTGTAAGTTGTGCTCCAGCTTCTCTTTTTGACTTTAGCACCCACTGACTGTCTCTTCCTCAGTCACGTACAGTAAAATACACGGTTTCTGAGCTGCTTTTACTGCTTCAGTGACAGCAGGCTGATTTCATGCCATTTCCTTCACAACAGTGGCAATTGCAGACAAAGCCTTGAAATTATTTGAGACTCTGAAGCATGCACAGTGTGGCTGGGGTGTTATTTTAGTGTTGTGCTGCCCAGTTCTTAACGAGTCTGTGTTGACTAGATGCCATGGTGATACTCAGGGGTTTAAATCTTGACTAGACATAGACATTGTTTCCTAAGAAGAGAAAAGAGCACATCCATCTCGGCCTCCTTACCAGTTATGAGCCCCTGATCTTAAAGAAACATGAGAATTTCTGAGTAAACCAGTTATAAGTTCTTTCTAAAATATTTACAAAACACAAAATTTTGTGTAATCCTAGTTTTTGGAAAAAACAAAATTGTTTTTAATATTTATTTTCTTTGAAAAGAAATGTTCAGCTCATTTCAAGGACCTGGCAAGGAAATCTTCAGTGTGGGTTGTTAAGTTTTGGCACAGCTGTAACCATCTAAAAGCAACAGGGATATTATTGGAAAGCATTAGAAAATACTAGCTATTACTATAGTTACCAGCTCTTTTTTTTGGTTTTGTTTTGTTGGTGGTTTTTTTTTTTTAACTAAATTGTAACTTGAAAGATAGGGGATAAAATAGTGTCAGTGCAAGTAGTCTCAAAAGTAGCTACACCAAGGTGGAGAGGAAGTAAAAGATGTAAGCTGAGCAGCACTGAACATAGCAGGGTGAGGAAAGGTCAAGTGGTAGTTGGGTTTATGGGAAATCCCCTATACATTGAGTACCCTGGGTGTTGCTGCTGTTTGAGCCTTGCACCTCATAGTTCTCAGTTGCACAGTTCCAGGTGTAACAGGCATAATTAAGCCCCTGGGGTGGGTGGGTGGGGAAGCAACACTTGTAATAGAATTTCAAATTTTATTAGAATTAAAGGAATTAATTAAAGCTGTCCTGGGAGAGAATAGAGAACACTGTTTTCTGTGCTACTTTTTTGTGAGCAACATAGTGGATAAAAAGAAATACATGCAGTTGAAAGGCAGAGCTGATGAGTAAGTGTTTATTGCACAGATATATTCTGGCTATGTTAGCTGCTGTTTCAAGATCAGACATCTGTCCTTAAAATATTTTGCTGCTTGGAGTTTTTTTCTTTACCTTGAAATAAAGCCAAGTTTTTCCTTCATAAAGGAGAACACTTGAATAAACATAACCCTAGTATAAAGCCAGTTGGGACTAGCCTACTGGCAGTGGCCAGAGTTCTTTTCACATTGGGAATTATTAGAAAGACAGTGAATCTAACTTCCCCCATCTCAAGGGCAGCTCACAGTCTCTATTTTTGGCTTCTGTATTATTAAGCAGTATGGAAGAGACAGAAGTTTACAGGAATATTAGACAAGGCCGCTTTTATATATGGTCTATTATTTTTCAGAAAATATTAAATATTTCTTTCTTTTAACTTTGAAATCACAAAACATGCAAGTATTTGTTAAATACAGTATACCCATAGGGACAGTTTTTTACACATACCAAGCAGGTAAAACTTGTAATGCTCCTGTAACAGAACAAAGACACTTGAGAAGTCTTAAGTGGCTTAGAAAGCTGGGATTCATGTATTCTGGGAGCAGTGTTGGCCCGCAGTAGTACTTCACTAGGAACTGGGTTCTGCAGAAGGTTGCATGCATTTCTTTTCCATAAAAAAGAGATTGTAAGAGTTGGACTCTCTGTGTTAGACCAGGTTACAAGAGTTGTAATGCTAGTCATGGCTGAAACAAGTTATTTAATTCTTTTGTCCTCAGTTTACCTGTCTATAAATTGTGCGCAGTGTAGTATCTGCCTCGGGTATTTTAGGTTTCTACAGTCTGAGAACTTGGATGAAGTAACTAAACTGTTACCAGTTAAAACTGGAAATTTGGTGTTTTAACAGCTTATGTTTAACTTCTCTTTCGTTGTTCAGTAAAAAAGGTTGAAACAGGTCAGCAATGACTATGCTTTGCTTTGCCTCTAGACCTTTTATTTTTAATCCAGATCCTACTGCTCTGAGAGACTTTTGGCTTTCATTTATCTCTGCTTATCAGTGGAGCAGACTGTACTGAATCATGAGGAATCAACATTTATAACACAGACAGCAAGAAATAAAAGGAAAACTAGCTATGAGCTTGAACAGTAAAATTCAGGCCCATCGCTCATCTGAACCTCAACAATGTTGGATTTTTTTATCTTGGCTTTTTGTCTATTAATTCTTACCTACATATTTCAGTGTCTTAAGCATTCACTGATTAATGCCTTATCAAGGCATTTTTTTTAAAGGAATTTAAAACAAATGCCTTGGTTTGATCATTATTAGTAATTTGATGTTGCTGCCCTAGACTGTTTCATTTGTGATAGCTATTGATGCAATGTAAAGGAAATACCAGAAAATTAGTATAGAGACACTTCATATATTCTCTTTGACCTTTAAAAAGAACAAATGAGAAATTACAGTTTTACTATGAGATAATAGACAGTTCAGGGGTAGTCTTGCTTCTCAGTTTTAATGTAATTTCCAACACAGTTCAGATTTCTTGAAGGAATAAGTTAATAACTTCAAAACCAGAAGTCTCTGCAGACTAACTTCCCTTTGCATGATTTTTACTTCTTTTGGAAATCTGGGTTGAGATTTTCAAAGGTTTTAAAACTTGAAAAGGCATACAGAGCATCTGTTGTTAAACTCACTGCGTTAATGATAGATGAAGCATATGCAGGCTGGTCCCCCTACTGCCTTGATCCTGGGAACTGATCCTCTTAGTGAGAACTGTGCGCGAATCTAATTACAGGATGAAAAATTGGATAATAATTTTTCAGTATGTCATTCATTGAGTCTGAACTCATGTTTTTATCACAGTCCATGTACAAACTGCAAGTCTGAGTGTTCAAATAGTTGGTGTGTGGTTGCTGATATGTGGTTTTGGCATGTTGGAGTGGGTGTGCGTCAGCTTTAGGGGGCATAAGCAGTTCCATGTGTGAACTTGGGCACACGTATCTGTAGACCAACTTGTTGAAATCTGTGATGAGAACTTTTAGTGTGGTCCTAAGAGTCGCAGCTGTAGAAATTTTTATTATAGAGTGTGCATAGGATCACATGCAGTGCCTCACATGTAGTGTTTGTAAATCAAACAAAAAAAGAATGCATACATACATTAAAGTGTTTCCAACAATGAGCTAACTGATTAGTCTAGGAGATGGAATTTAAAACAAATCTTGATAGGATCATTTGCCTTGGACATGGGTATTTACAAAAGCACACGTTGCATTTTCTAAAATAATTGATGATGGAAAGAATGTGAACGCATCCTTAATGTGTTATACTAGAATACTCAAGTTTTATTTCTTTATAATTCATACACATAGGTATATTCTTGTTATTCTCTGCACTTTTCCAGTAGTTAATTAAGTGCGTGTGATAGAGCGAGTGTGTGGCAGTTTTCAAGCCATTGACACTTAAATAATATGAAGCTAGTGGAAATCTGACAGCACAGCACTGTTGATACCATATTGTGGTTAGAGTAGAATTTATTTATATATATGAGCTTTGGCAGTAAAAGAAACCTATGCAGAGACTAGTTTCACTGTAGAACAATCTTCAGTTGTGTTTTGATTTAAAACCATTTCCTAGTGTGTTTTTACTAGAAAACCAAAAAAACAATTATTTTTTTTTATATGGGTAGAATCTATTCAGACAACAGTGCCTCTTCTGCATGGTCCTTCAGATCACTCAGAGAACCTAGCCGGTCTTCATTAACGGTTTTCCAAGGTCTCTGCAGTACCCACCACAACCATAAAACTTGCACAGATGCAACTCAGAATGAAATGTGGAGCCTGACCAGGAACCAGCGTTTTCCATTAATTTTCTTCAGCTTTTTTTTAGGACATGGTCTGCAAAATCTTCTGCTGGTAACCTGCAGAAAGGGAGGAAGGAAGGGAAGGATGCCACTGCATATCTCATTTATTCAGAGATTTATGGTTCTCACATAGAAGGAAAAGCACCGTTTCACTGTGCAGGCTTCTTAGAACTGTGACATGTGTGTACTGATTGTAATAGATCATACATGTAGGAAAGTAACTCTCTAGTAACTGGATAAATCTTAGGTTGTTATTTTTTGTTCTTGCAATGTATTTCTTTTTTACTGCAATTGAAAGCTTTACTGATTTGGTTTCAGTGTCAAGATAAATGGCCTCTAGGTAGTTTTTAGTAGTGAGGGGGTGACAAATGCAATGACTGCCTGTCAGAGGGATATAATCCTTGTCATAGTAGTTGAATGAATCATTTTCTGAATTTGAAAATGGTATATAAAATAATATATATAAAATATATATATAAAATAATATATATAAAATATAAAATAAAATAATTATTGACTGAGACCTGTTGCTTTGCAGGTTTTAGAAGGGGAGGGAGTGTCTACATAATACAACAAAATAGCTGCCCTTTGTGGTATAATGAGAAAAAGCACTTAGAAATAAAAAGAAGCCAATTCAAGTAGACAAAATTAATTACAGATTTCCATCTATATTTTCTCTTCTTGTTCATCTAGTTAGTTCTGAAACTTGTTATTCAGTCCCTTCTTATGTAATCAATGGGGCACAGAATGACTATTATAATATCTATTTTTTAACCTTTGCATTTGAAATTTAAAAAATGCTTCTCAAATTGTTTCTCGATAATATTGTTTCTCATATAATAGAAGAAACAACTTTTTTAATTATTCTGTCCTCTATTTCACCTTTCTAAACAAAACCCCCCAAATACCTGATCCCTGTAGTAGATGGCTACTCAAAGCTCATTCCTTTTCTCTCTCCAGTATATCAGTCCAGGACACAGAAATACCTAGAAGACACGCAGTCATCAGTAATCATCTGTGGAGCTGGAGAACTGTGAGGACTGAGAGCTGACAGATACTAGATGTGACCCAGAGAGTACCCATGTTAATAACACAGTCAGTCCTCTCTGTCCACCCTTGTGTAAAACATGTACCTCCCTGGGAAGATAACCTGGCTCAAACTTCTTACGCATATATTCTCATATATTTTCAAATATAAATATGTGCAAACAAAACTGCAGTGACTGAATAAATTGATGAGTTCCTGGTCTGAATGCGTTGTGCAATCTGGACATAGTTCCAGCAGTAGGCCAGTGGCCATGGTGCAGTTATAGGTACTCTTAGTACAAACCCCACCTCATGTAATGTGTTTACAGGAACTGTCCACAAATTAAACTTGTTTATGGCCTAGTGGGAGGACTTGTGTTGAAGTAGTGATGGGGGTAGAAAGGACATAGCAAATAGATGGTGACTATGGGCGATAAGAAACTAAAGTCAAATTCCTGAAGTTTGACCTTTGTTGTATATGTATCCATTTTCTAGAAATTAGGAGACATAGTATTACACCTCTTTTAACTGTTTTCCTGGTTTACAATAAGGTGTCTTTGTGTTTGAGATTAGGTGGTGTAGGACATAACAAAACTTAAACTCAGATTTGACTGTTTGAAGAGCTGTTGAGTCCACACTAAGGAGATTCTCAGTAGTTCTCAGATGCCTTCGATTTACCTAGCTTGTTTCTCACCTTTTCACTAACAACCAAAGGAAATCAAATTTGAGGTCACATTTGTGATCTCAGATTGTCTATTATAATTTCAAATCTTGTTTCTCATTCAGGCGTAGTCTGTTACTGTGTGCTGCAGCCTGTGCGTTCTTCAGCATTTACAACTGGAATATAAAAGCTGAATGGAATTCCTTAGCTCAGCAATCAGTTATTATTGATCTTACCTATAGCACAAAAATTGTTTGAAGAACTCGATGAATCTAAATGCAACTCTTTGAACCTAAGTGCTCTGGGAAAAGAGATAAATCAGCTACTTCGAGAATCAGAAAAGAATCCAAATGCTGTGACTGTGACTTCTACGGGCAGTTCCAAATGGATGATGCTCTGGGGAAAGATTTCATCTTGTAACTCCCTGCAGTTTTCATACCTATTTTGACCTGTCAAGATATCCAAGAAAGAAGAAAATAGATGTTGAGAAATAGTTCTATTGAAACAGGGGAAGAGTGTTTGAGATCAAGCACTCATAAGTGATTTGGAGGAAGGTAGTGGCAAAGGGAGTTGCCTTCTGAAAACATTTCAGAGCAAACAATATATTAAGAATGCTGTGGGGGACAGCAGCGGGCTGACCTCGTAAATAACTGGCTCCATTGTGAAAATGGTTGCATTTGCAGGTATATCACACTTGGCTTAGCATGCCAAAATTGACCAAACCTTTAATGAGTTCCACCCTGATAAAACACTGTGAATGTGTTTGTGGCTCTGTCTGCAGAGAGCTTATTGTGATATTTAGAACAGGACTGAACTTTTAAAAAGTGTACATCCCTAAAAAAAAAACCTTAAAAACAATTAGATTTTTTAAAACTCTTAGATGTAACAGCCTTCTGTATAAGCACTAAAGTAAGGTATATTCAAAGAATGAGCTTGTGAGAGGAAGAGAATTAGTCTGTTGAAACAAACATAACAGACTGGGGCGGGGGGCAGCAGCGGCGAATCTTTGATTTCCAATTTAAACATGACTTCTCCCAAATCTCTGTAATGTTTAGAAACTATTTTCAAGTGTTAGTAATCCTCTCATATATGAACAAATACTGTGTTGTAATTTGTACTTCATACGACCTTGTGCTTGAGAATCTCACTTTGCATGTAACGAATGTAGCTGCTTGTTTTACTTTTTAAAGTGGAATCAAGCTTGCCCGATCTGTTTAAGCTCTTTGAAGGCGTGTATCAACATAAAGGAACAAGGAAGATCTTATTTGTATTTCCACAGCTTCTGTACAAGTTCCCTCGATAAAGGCCCTTAAAGAAATTAATTTGTGATGGGGTAAGAAGAAAGATCATACTGGTTAAGAGAACCCCCAAGCATTAGAACATACAGTTCTAAAGGTTTTCTAATGGAAAAAAAATGCTAATTTTTATCACTGCATCTTGGCTTAGGCTTGTACTGTTCAGGACAGTTCAAGCAAGTCATCCACAGAAGAAGATAGCCCCAGTTAAAAAACCCATAATGATAGTAAACTAGCTTGCCTTTAAGAAAAAAAGATTCGGACTTACACAGATATTTTTATGAAAAAGTCAGCTCACTGTAAAATAGTAAGAAATCAAATAAGAAGTTAGGAAAGCAATAGAAGTCAGCATAGGTAGTTCTGTGTGTGGTTCTCTGTATAAGTATGTATAGACAGACAAACATACAGGTGGCACGTAGGCATCAGAAATGTGAAGGAATGTTTAGAAGTACAGTAGGTGCAGTTAAGCCAACAGAGATGATAAGGGAATGGAATAGCATGAACAGCAGTCCAATAGGTGGAACATTTCAGTCTGGAAAAAAGAGAACTTGGGTGAGAATGATTGAGTGAAATCCATAACATTTGAGAGTTTATGGGGAATGTGAAGAGGAAATTATTGTCATTGTGTCTCAATACAAGAACTACGAGGCTTTAGCAGAAATTACCTAGTGTTAGTTTCACAATAAAATGATATGGCATGTAGTTAAATAGTGGAACTCACTGACACAAAAATTAGGGCTGCTAAAATTTAGAGGGAAGCTAGAATTTAGGAAGGAAGCTAAGCATAGTCAGTAAAGGACTACTAAATGATACTAAAGACATTCTATCTGACTTAGGAAGTCTTTGTGCCTCAAATAAAAAATGCAACCTGGAAAAATATATTGTCAAAATAGCATATATTTTGTGGGTTTAGGATCTCTCTCATGCATCCATCGTTAATGTCTTTGACTATTGGAACTTTGGTCTGACTTGGCATGACTTTCTTATGTTTCTGTGTTCTTGTACTACAGCTGAAGAGTTCTGGTCATTCAATCTAATCATTCAAAGCATCTGATCATTCACTGCCTTGAGATTCTTCTGTAGCTTTTCATACACGGGTTTTTTTGCTAACTTGAATATCTTACATTAGCAAGAAAATACTAAGGACTGGGAACTTCAAGTGCAAATTAAGGATGAAGTCATTATTGACTTGATGGTGAAGTTGAACATACTCTTCTGAGGCAGGCATTAGGCCTCAGTTTTTTCCTTAATTTAATGCCAAACAAAACAAAGAAATATATACAGTTTTCCATTACTCAGGGACCTTGTCACTGATGTTTTGCACATTTTCTCTCTGATTAACAGAAATAAAAATATTTGAAAGTTTGCAGCAATGAAATATGTCAAGATATTAAATACAGCTTTTTGCTTATACCTGACTGTAAGTCTTGATCCTGAAAATATTTAAGAAATTGTGCTAGAATATAAGAAAATGTTGAAAAAATTTTAAGGGAATTAAGGGAATTAAAAACTGTATGTTGAAAGTGTCAAGACTGTTGTTAGTATGAATAGTTCCAGTTCTATATCATGTGGTCAGTGGAAACCATTCACAGTATCTTCTACACTTTATAGCTCAGGAGGCACAGACTAGTTAATTTCCTTCATAATATAACAAATTGCATCCTGGAATGATGAGCTTATGAGAATGAGTTATTAAGCTGTACTTCACTGCTCCATGCCTGATTTGGCTGTCAGGTTTTATTTTGTTTTGAAGAGTAAAATAAGAGACCAAGCAAAGCTCAGTTAAAGGCTGGATTTTGCTTAACTGTGGATTATCTTTTCTTTCATCACTAAGGAAAGTCATTTTGTTCACATTGAGCCCTTCCTGAAACCGCTTTGTACAAGCTGACAGGAGGGTGTTTTCTTCCTGGTGTCCCAGTGGTACTCATAAAGTAAGTGTTGGTTATGTTTCCCAGCCCTGGAGGTACCTGAATGAGGGGAAAAGACAGTGTGTCAGGACAGCGGTCTGTTTTATACCTCTAGTTAACGGTGCTCAAGTACTTAGTAACACATGTGGAAAATTTGTATGGAGTCTGTATTGTCCAGGACACTTCAAGTGTTGCCTGTCTGTCTCCAAATACGTTTTCTGTGGTTTGGAAGTAGTAATTTTAGATTGTTGGTGATAGTGAGGTATCCTCTTGGTAAGTTCTAGTATATCATACTATTTCAGGTCTACTTGGAGATGTTTAAAACAGCTTAGTTAAGTAGCAGCTTAAAAAAGGTTTCAAGAATAACTCTTGTTAGACAAGCTTTTAAATCTAACCCCTGTGCATACAGTCATGTGCAGAGGTAAACAAGAAAGGAACTTGGCATGTTCACTGTCATTAACTTCAGAAAGACTGTTTTTAAATTTTCATTTTCTGTGTGAAACTGCTTCACAGTCAGCTGAATAGTTCTAGGAGCTTAGAAAAGGGATTTTGGACTACAATTCTGAGTTTGAGGAAAACCAGCATTCTAAGAACTGGGCCCTGTTGAAAAGGAGAACAGGCAAGTTATGAAGAACCAAATTCCCTGGTTTCTGGCTGCAGAAATGTCACTCTAAAAAGTAATTTCATTATTAGATAGTGCTTGAGCATGAAAAATGTGTAATGATGTTTAGTGATTAGTCCCATGTAAGCAGTCTATTAAAACAAGTGAAAAGGAGGAGTGAATTTACAGTATTCTGTATAAGCATGTTTTTATATGAATCATATTCAGTGGTGTAGAAAGGATAGTTTTATTTAAGCATTTTTCTAGCAATATATTCTGTCTTCAAACATGAGCTCTGCAAGTAGGGATGGTGCACTGCTACTCTTTCATCCCATGTCTGCAACCACAAAATCACATTGTGAAAGGAAATCTCATCTCTGCAAATCATTTCTCACAAGTAGGTGTGAAGATCATGTAGTAAAGGAACCTTCCCACTGCAGTACAAACCAGTTGTATTTAAAACAATGTTTTAGTATACTGTATAGACAAGAAGTTATTTGGGCTAAACTCTTTTAAACCCAGAAACAGTAATAAAACACGAGTGAAGAATGTGAGTCAAGGAAATCTATTTCAGACCTGTATCATCTTGGCTGTAAGATGATGGAGGACCTTATACAGATGAGGAAGAAACAGTTCCTGGAAAGACTGTTTCACATGTGATGGTGTATTTTATTTTTTCTTTTTATCAGATGGGATATTTCTGAAGTTTGCTTTGTTGAATCTCAGCATAGCACTTGGCACAAACTTTACGGTAACACCATGTTAAGAAACAAGCACTAGTTAAATCTAGTCCTTGCTGGCTGAAAAGCGAAGGATCATCTCTTTCAACAAAAATCTATCTGACAAACACTCTAGGGCCACATGAGATGCTAAAAGTAGTGATCTGCAACAGTGTGGAGTCTTCCACAAGTCAATTTTCTCAGGTATTGCTTGCATCCATAGGAAATGGGTGTTCCTATTTTTGCTACTTGTGATGCAGACGCATGCTTGGAATGAGCTGGTTCATGCCATCACATCCTCTGCTCTTGTGACCTTCCTTTTGGATTCACACATCTCCTTCCCCTACAGCGTTGATGTACAGCCAAAAATCCAGATGGCTGAATATTAAATGGGCTTTGCACTTGTGTAACATAGCTAGGGTGCACTGCCTGCTTTCCTAAATTCTGGTCAGCAGGAGTATGTAAAGCTCCAGAGTGTTTAAATTTCAGTTGTCTTGCAGGGGATTTGCAGTAACACACATACACACACTCCCCACTTTTATGTTTTAAGGGGTGTTATTTTCTATTGGACTGGCAGAATCTTAATATTTCAAGACTGCAAGTTCAAATAGGGCTTTGGAAGAATAAAATTTATTTTGTTTATTAGAAATTAGAAAACTTGAACTTGTAAGGTTGAAAGATTTCAAGTATCTGTTACAGCTCCATGTTACAGTTTCTTCACAAAGAGAAAGCACTGGTATTTATACAAAATTACCCATGTTGTTTAAATAGACGTTAATTGGAACAATAGAATATAGCTGTTCAGCACCAAGGCTGGAGGAAACAGAACTGCACTGAATGGAGGATTCCACTGCTGGCTGGGACATCGGAGACATCTGCTGCGTTGTGGAGTGGCTGCTCTGCCACTTCGGATTTTTTCAGAAGGAACAGATTGTGTCTTTCCACCACCCAAATGAAAAATCTACTAGTCCGTTTTTCTATCCCCTGTTCCTACATGGCATGATAAAACCAGCATCATAGAGGTCATTAGGCCGTAGAACCTTTCTTCAAACAATTACATACCGGCTGTGGAAGCAGAGACTCTCACTGCTGTGTGGGCGGGGGTCGATGTTTGCCTGTGAGTGCTCAGGAGGCTGTTCTAAACTGAAGTCATAACTGAGACTATTTGTGTTCTTCAGCTCTCTTCCTGATGTTGTCTTCAAATATTATTACTGTTTGTTTACGCCTTTTATGATGTTCATGGACCAGAACGTAATAATGGCAGGCATTGTAAAAGTTCAAGAGAATTAAAATGCAGTCTTTCAAGGCCAGCAAGGAGTAGGTATGTTATTTTGGGGAAACGTCCATATCTTCGGATGGGTTATATTGTGGTTTACATTTGTTTTCTGAAGTATCAAGCTTTTGAAGAGAATTGTCAAGACCTTTCATTTAATCCTGAAATGGGCATAGTACTACTTGCCAACAATAATACTGAATTATGATCAGGGCGGTGCTGACATGCATTAGCTTTATCCACTCAGATAAGAGGTCTTTTAAAAGGCATAGAGTTAACATCAATGACATAAATTGTTGTTATTTTATTTAACTGTTTCTTGTCATTGCCAACAAGGTCAAACTAGGCTAAATGTTAAGAACTGTTTCATGAATTCTCAGCCTGCGCTGTTACTGAACTCAGTACACCTGTACATCCAAGACCTGTCTGCATTTTTGAAGGCCTTAGCCTTATGATCCACATCATAAACATACACTTCGTCTTTGTGTACAGATTATAGGAAACAAGATCCCCTTTTTCAAGAACTGTAATATGTGGAGTTGTTGTGTGACCTTAGATATTGCAATGTTTTTCTGCTTTTCCAGTTTCCAGAGAAGCATAAATTTTGTTTACTCTTGCTGAATCTGCGATATCAAGTAATTTGGCATATTTGCAGCAGACATGAGTGCTTCATTTTATGTGATTTGGAATATTTATTTCAGATTAGATTTACTTAGTGTCAGACTAAAGCAACTTTACTGTCCTTGTGGTTTTAAGTTTTCTGAAGTGAAAAAGCAATTAGTCTGTTCTAGAGATGCATGTGCCATTTGACCCTATCGTACCTCTTGAGCATTAGAACTTGTTTTGATATGGAACTTCCAGTTGCAGATGTATTGTTCAGATGAAAAAAATATAATCAAACTTTCTATTTCAGGTACTTTTGGGTGTTTTTTTCTATCACAGTATTCCCATCCTTAATGAATGTGAGCAATGTGATCCACTTGAAAGCGTGAAGACACAAATCTGAAGCCCCAGAACCTAGATGTGCTTCTGAATACTCGAGCGCCAGCAGTGTCTGTGAGCAGGCTGACCCCAGGCCCAGGCACGGACAGCTAGGCTCCTTCTGTGCTGTGCTCATGTCCTTGTAGTTGGATTCCATGCCTGGAGGCTCCTGAAAGCTTAAGCCAGATTTTTCTAACCCATGCAGAAATGAGTGCTGCTGACTGAATTGTATATGATCAAATTAAGAAAAAGGCCTAGAAGCCTTGCGCTCGCCTTCGATATATGTTTTCCAGAGGACCGTATATATTATGATGAGGCATCTCAACCTCCTTCACTCTTAAATGCTACTAACACAGCCACTTCAAAACACTTCAGTAAGGAACTTCTTTAATAAGCTATTTTTAGAGGGCTCCAAGTTGAGTAGCTATCTTTACTTCGACAAGGTGATAGCCAGCAACGGTCTATTTCAATTTCAGCTCTTTATTGCTGCAGAATTGCTGGCAGTTAGCTTAATTTCATATGCCTTAAATTGGTTCTGTGTACGGGAGAGTTACAAGTCCCATTTATAGTATCTTTCCCTAGAACAAAAACAATGTGAGAGAAAATGATTTGCTAATTGTCAGAGGTATCAGTGTAAGATGCATGATTTATATATTTAATCCTTTTCTATTAGCTATTACCACTTGATATCTTTAAGACCATCTTTTCACATGATTACTTTTCCTGGATGGCTTTACTTTTTCCACTGTAACAAGAATAAACCCTTTTTTCTCTCAAGTAATTCTTTAGCCAGCAAGAAAACATTGAATGTCTTAGTGAAAGAGTCTTTATATGTCTTTATGTGAGTAGCTTTTTTTTTATTATTTATTAAACTGGTGCATATCTAGATACTATAAATATCATTTGGATTCGTAAGGTTGTCAAAAATGAATAGTTTGTTTCTTCTCACTGACTGAAATGTATCTGACAAAAAAAGTTGAACATAAAGCACATATAGGTAATGAAAACAGCTATTGTGCAGGTAGAAAATCTGTGATTAATTAAGTGGGCGGCATCTGGATGTGACCACAATCTATTTGTGAAAGGCTGTAAATAGCATCAAAGATCTGTGAGCATTAGGTCTGTGGACAGCAGGAAATACTTGAAAGCCAAAGTAGGATCAAATGTTTGGGTAAAAATTACGGTTATAGCGAACCACAAATCAAGTGAGAGCCATTAGAATGTTGTTTGTTATCCTGTGGTTGAACGTAAATTCTCAGCATTGCTCCTTTGATTTGTAAAGCAAATGAGGGTTAGACTGCAACCTTGAAGACATGCGAGACGTTGAAATAAGACAAGCGGGCTAACTGTCTCTGTCATGCTCTGCCTTTGGGAGTTTTCTGAAGGTCTCTCTTGCTCTACAAGTCATAGGCATGGATCCCTGCTGTCGAACACCCTGTTCGTTTTGTTTCCACTGAAGGACATGCATCTCTGAACCACGCATTTTTGTTTGTACATGTTAAATAGCTCATACAGTAAAATGCTTAAAAAGCTGGCTGTGTGGTGTAATTGGCTGGCTGTTCTATTAGAATGCTGTGAAGCACGTACATTTTGGCACTCTTAGGGATCAGCAACACTGAAAGCAGTTTCTGGAAATCTGTATCATTCTTGTTATTTACAAATAGCTCCAGTGAATGAGGGGAGTTTATATTGATATAAACTACTGGAAGTTGGATTTCTGAGTGAATAGCATGGTACTAGTGATATAAAGGGACATACTTTAAACTTTATAATTTTCTTTCTCAGCTATTTACTTACATATCCATTACTTAGGGGGAAAACCCCCTGACTTTATTTTTATGGTGTTGCTTGGTTATAAAACAAGTAGGAGTTCTTAGATATAAATACTCATCTGGAGAAAATGAGCAATGGGCTGATCTTGCCAAACATCCTTGGCCTTTCTTAACATTTAAAATTTTGAGTTTATTGTTTTAAGGTAATTTTTTTTTCCTTTCTGTGAGATGTCTGTGATAGATGTTTGGCTCTGAAAAAAGATGCTTATGGCTTTCTTTAGAAAAAGAAATCTGGTACTGAAAGAATAAGAGGGTCTTTGCTTTTTATTTGGTTTTGTTTAAAGATGGTGTCACTTTTACTAGTAATGCATAGCTGAAAGCTTAATTCTTGAAGGTGTAAATGTAGATGTCTACATCTAGCCAGTTTTAAGGAAGTTTGCTGCGTCTTCTACAATGGCTATGTCTCATAAAACTAAGCTATAACTGGAATTACTAAGAGATAAGAAAACCATAGCTAGTTTGGCACTGAAAATTTGAACAGAAAATATAAAAAGGAGGTGATGCAGATCATATTGCAAGATATCCAGTGAAAACGGTTGTTAACTGGTATTGTTTGATGTTGATAATCATTCAGTTTTCATGGTTTCACATTTGTTTGTATCATGTCATGGTATTTTCATTTTTCTTCTTTTGGAGGAGGCAAAGATGGAAGAGGGACTTCAGGGGAAAAGAGGAGGAGAAAAGGTTTATCTTTGACACATTCAGAAGCTTTTAATGCTTCTCTTCAAAAACGTTCTTAAAGTAAATGTCTTGTACTGGGAGCCCAAAATTGGACCCAGTATTCCATTTGTGGTTTCTTGAGTGCCAGGTAGAGTGCATAATCACCTTCCTTGACCCGCCGGCTAACCCTTACTAGTACAGTCCAGTGTGCAGTTGCTGCCTTTGCTGCCAAGGCACACTGCTTTGCTCTTGATCAACTTGTTGCCCATGAGGACCCCCGGGTCCTTTTCTGCAGAGCTGCTTCCTCACCAGTGAGCACCCAGTCTGTACTGGTGCATGGAGTTAACTCTGAGATGCAGGGCTTTGCTTTTGAACTTCACGTGGTTCCTGTCTGCCCATTTCTCCAGCCTGTCAAGGTCCCCCTGAGTAGCAGTCCTGCTTCCAGTATTTTGACTACTCCCCTTAGTTTGGTGCCATCTTTATGTTTGCTGACAGCATGCTCTTGTCTTGGTCCTTAAAGAAATACTGTAGCAGTGACTCCAGCAGGCCTCCCGGAGGGATGCCGTTAGTAACTGCCTGTCAGTTGGAGAAGAGATCGGTATCCTTTAAGTCTGGCAATCCAGCTGGTCTCCCATCCACTTTATTGTCAATTTACCCAGTCTGGTTTTCTCCAGTTTGGCTTTAAGAGTACTGTGGAAGACTATGTTCAAGGCCTCGCTGAAGTCAAGGTGAAAAACATACACTGCTCTCCACTTACCCACTGAACTCATCATTTAATCACGGAAGACAGCAGCTTGTTCATGCATGACTTTGCCTTGGTAAATCCATGATGGTTGTTCCCAGTAAGTTTTTTTTGTCCTTCATGTACTTAGAAATGATTTCCAGGAGGATTGGCTCCGCAGTCTTTGAGGACTGGGATTAGTGTGACCAGTCTGCAACTGAGCCTCAGGTCCTTCTTCTTGCCCTTAATGAAGACGGATACAGCATTTGCCTTTTCCAGTCACTGGGCATTGCTACCGATCACTGTGACCTCACAGTGATGTCATCCAACTCCGTTGGCGCCCTTTACTGCATCCCATCTGGTCCCAAAGATTTGTGTACATACAGGTTTCTCAGGTGCTCCCTAATTTGATCTTTCTCTGTTTGTTTCTACAGACTCAGCTGGAGTGATTTAGTTTGACACAAAAACACAAGCAAGTAGAAAAAATAGAATATATACAATTAAAACAAAAATCATTTAAGTTTGTTAGTAGGTTTTGGATTGTGAAGACATAATTCTGCCTTGTCAAATCCATAAAGAGGCCGACTCCTGTGACTTGGCATGTTTCCAGTTGATGTCAACTTTGAAGTCAATGAAGATTCCTTTTGAGAAAAGGCAGCAGGATTTGCATTAAAATAGTTAGTTATGATTGATAAATGAAGTCCACCTGGTCTCCAGACAAGGAAAGCAGATGATGCAAGAAAAGGCAATTTGAGATTTTTTCCTTTGTTTCAGTTTCTTGTAACATTTTTTTTCAGGTTAAAACACCTCCCAAACCAAAAAAAATCTTTGGATTGACTGATAAATGTTAAAAACATATTATTGAAAACAAAATAGCAGTAGTTGTTACTCATGTAGTAGAAGCTAATTTGAAAAGAAGAGCAATACAAACCTTTGTGTTGCGGTGTAAGAAATTAACTTTTTTTTTTTTTGCGTGGGCCTTCTATGTTTTGATTTCACAAGGATTGTAAGTGCCACCTTGTGGACAACGTAATTAATCTTGTGTCATAGGACACAAATTGTTAAGGTAGGGTAGTGAAATCTGCTTTCAAAATCTGTGACAGAAATTAGTTGTGTTTTCTTTGGGGCTTGGAGGATTTTGATTTACTGTATTTTCCAGCATTGTTAATTGACGTCCTGAGACTTTACCTTCTTAATTAGTGTATGAGTATTCCCTAAGAAATCGCTGAAGTGAAAGAACTTGTTACCATTGGCTTCCATGGCTGTGAATAAAGGCAAACCCTACCAGTGTTACTGCAGTCTTACTACTTCATGATTTTTGCAGTTCTTGCTGAAGTAATTTTCTTGGTCACTCTTCGCTCCTGAACGCTAGCTTGTGTGGATCACAGATCTGGCTCGAATGGCAGTTTGTTGCATGACATGTAGAATTTTACTAAGGACTGTAAACTGCAGAAAAAAAGGTATTTTAATTTGTAGGTTTCCTTTTTTGTCAGCTACCCAAACTCTAGGTTGTCTTCAGATTCCCTCTAAGAGTCACCAAATAGCCCCACCCTGTTTGAGAAGGGACCAAGCATTTGTTCCCAGTAGTGTTAAATAATACAGCCTTTTGTTAAGTAATTTAATATCTTTCATTGATCTTTTTTTTTTTTTTGTCAAATCTGTTAACATCCCTAGATTAAGAAGAAGAAAAACATGTTTCCCCTTAACTTTAGAAGGAATGTAGGAGCATGCAAGAACAGATACATTCTGCATTTTTTTTTCTTTTCACGCATTACTAAGAGCCTCAAACTGTCTAGATTTTGAACCAGTGTTGGTTGCGGTGTTCTATGACATACAGTAAAATTTAGGTAACTAAATTGCACAGTGCAAACTCCTCCTCATTATGGGAAAAAATAAAGTTGTGCATTTTCTGCTTATTTTGATTCAGAGAGTTTTACCATGTCTAGAGCAATACTAAGTTGTTTATTTGGGGTTTCTTTTTTCTATTCAGTAAGCAAGCTGCATTGCTCAAAGCAGATCTCTTTGTCCTTTGACTGCAGCTTGGAGTAGTGAACACTTGGAGTATTTCCTCTGACAGCCAGAGGAAAAAGAAATACTAATGTGGTCAGTCTCATCTACAGTGTCAGGAGCAACAAGGGCATGCTGATCCGTAGGAGGTGAACCTGGAGCTGAGAATCACAGCAAACCAGGCAGACGGCGGCCTTACCAAAAAGGGTGCATGTCCCCAGTTCCATAGCAAGTAGGGCAGGTCTGGTGATGGTTTCCAGACTCAGCCACCAGTCCAGATGTGGAGGTCAATTCCTAACGATGAGGTAGGTCCTTTGTAAAGCCATAAAATCAAGTTAGGGGGTCAGCACTACGGTCGGAGTCAGGGTGGTATGAGGCCAGGCCCAGGTGTACATGCAGCATAGTTCAGAGACCAGTGGTGAGACCTTGACCTTAGAAGCTCCTCCTAGGAAAAAGGAGGGCAGGAGGCATCTCAGCTCTGTGGTTCAAGGCTGAACTGCTGCATTATGAAAGTTAGCCTTGAGCCTGGGCAGCTAACCTCCCAGGAAGTGGTACACAGGATGTGAAACAGGGAATAAACAAAACTCAGCTTTGTCTAGTTCAGAGCCTGGGAAACCAGGCTAAAGAGGCTTTATCCTGCAACTGCCAAGCTCTGGTTGTAGTGTTGCTGGACACCTTCCTAGGGAGTGCAGTGCCAGAATTTCTAGCCAGTCCTGCTCTGACTACCAGATGCAGCTGCAGCGCTGAAGTCTCAGAGGTGCTCAGCACTGTGTTTAGGAAGCAGGAAAAAGAAACAATCTGCCTTCCTGGCCAAAGCCCCTTTTGTAAGACTACTTTCGTCATGTGGTCCTTGCATTTCTGACATGTTTTGCAATGTGGGCTGATTTACCAAACCATGTTACTCAACTTATTTTAGACCGATGTTCATTTAATTGGAACTGAACCTAAGCAGGTTCAGGCCCAGAGCTAGAAACCTGAAATGAGCGAAAACCCATTCTGGTTTTGCTTCCTGCTTCTCTGGTGAGTTATCTTTCATGTTTAGTTTCCCAAGAGTTTTTCAGTTGAGTTTTTCATTTGTGGTGGAATTGGGTCTCAGTGATGGGCATGATTCCTCAGCTCTTCCCATTCTCATTGACAGTTTTTCTTGGCTCCACAGTTGTGTTCTAGGCTGTCTTAATGTCTTAAATGACATTAATGTTTTCTGTGTTGCATTGGGAACCAGCAAACTTGCTGCCTTTTAGTGAGATCATTGAAGAAAGAACTGATTCAAAACTGGTCTTCAAATCAAAAGAACTCAAATAAAATTACTTTCTCGTAAGTTTCTTTGTCAAAAGGCTAAACTGGATTACATGTGTACATCTAGATGTTGTAGTCAAATGGATATTTGATAGATAACAGATTGATGAAGCAGCAAAGTTTGTGTTCAGATTTCGTACTTTATTAAAGGTGGGCATAGTGTTTGATAAATTAGTTTAAATCTTGCATCAGTTCTTAGACACTCCTGAGATAAATCCTATAGTTAGTTACAATTCTGTTTATGTGAGAGAGAATGTTGTAAATAATAAATAAAGGAGTAAGTATGCACTTTGGCCTCAATATGTGCAAACTTTTGTTTCAGAAATTGCAAATGAGTTCTGTGAATAGGTGACAGAAAGGGGAACAGATCTCTAAAATCCCTAAAAATACATGTGAAAACTTCTCAGACTTAGTGGGGGAAGCACAGCTAACTCTGAAGCAGCAACACTGGTGTAGTTCTTAACAGCTTTGAAGGCAAGATCTTAGTGAGGGAGCTAGTGTGTAAGAGAACTCCCAGAAAGGCAAATATTTACAGCTTTAGCTTGAAGCCTCTGTCACAGACAGGGAAAGTGTTGTGTATTGTAGACAACAATATTTACATACTAAATGCTTTGCTATAAAAGTCAATAACAGTGTTTGCAGGTGTGAATTTAACATTGAAGTGAGTAAGCCTGTTAGGTAAATTGGGATTGATAAAACAAATCTTCTGGTTCTGGCTACAAATGTAATTATCATTTCCAGTGGTAAAAACTACACAGATTAAGGTATCTGTAAAGCAGCCACCAAGTATACAAGGTTATGTAGGAAACATTAATTTATATATTTTTTTTCATATCATCTAGCTTTTTGTAGTTGTCCTGGTGGGCTTCAGGTTTGCATAACTTAAGATGAAATTTGAGGACTAAACAGTAGAATCGTAAACCAACTGAGAAAATGAATCATATTATATTCCTTCAGAGTTCAAGACCTTTATAAGACTAGATACAGACAAAGAGTCCCCATGGAGACCTCATAAGTTACTGTCTGGGGTGAAAGGGCTCTGAAAGGCCATTAATCATGCTGCATTTGTGGTACAGTGAATCCCACAACTTGAAGTTCAAAATCCTCCCCACTTACAAAGGGCCATGAAGTAAACTGTGATTTCAGCAAGCTATTCCTGATGAATCAAGAAGAGTAAATTATACCTCCTCTTCTGTCTTTTGTAGATGGCCTTTCACTGGGACTAAAGCTGATTCCTAGCCCTGACTCCTGCTGATTTCAAAGGGAGCCCTTCCACTGATTTCATTGGGATTTGGATCAAGAATAACTAATGTAATAGAAATATGTTTCTCCATGCAGTAGAGATTGTTGGGCAAATTTTGAAATATCTGACCGCTTACTGCACATACACTATGCTTACTAAATGGGGGGTGGAATTAGAAGAGATTCAAAAGAAAGCATTCTTACTAATCCTTTCAAAGCTTCCTGTATATTTTTGGCTCATGAACCCACTGCATTCACTCAGCTGGGTGCGTCTAGACCATGGTCACAGAGTGAGACATTTTATATGAAGTTTATGCACCATCTTTTAGCACGATTGCACTTGCAAGAAACCTAAAAAGAAAGAAAAAGTTCAGTGTCCACTAGATGTTACGTCTTGAGGAGGTCTGGAATATTCAAAGGAAGGAGGGCTGGACACTGCGTGCAACTGACTGCTGGTAAGAAAATAAAACACCAGCTTCTGGAGCTGAGCAGATTTAATGCTGTGACTGACCTTCTTCCTTGCATGATTTTTGAATGGGAAAGAGAAAGAAGAATCCATTTAAGGACTGAGAAGGAAAAGCAAGGAATTCCTGTAAAGGTAGAGGGCAGAGCACCTTCTAAATGTATAATGGAGCAGAGTTGTGTTTTCTGGCAACTTCTGAGTAGGACATGAATGGAATACCATAGGAGAGAAACAGCAGATGTCTGGTAATTTGACATACTCTTTATGCTGTAACCCCAAATGTCCTCGTGTGAATGTGGCTTGATAACAATAATTCACGCAGCGGCCTGAAGTAGCACATGTCATTTTTGATTGTCAGCAGTTCATGCTATGTTACCTGTATATGCCTTTTTTTTAAAGAGCTCTTATTTCTGTTGTGCTTCTGCCTGAAGGCTTTTAAATTCTGAATGACAATCTGACTGCCAGCAGACGAGTGCCTCAGAAAATGCATAGGGCTGTCTTGCATCAGGTGGATGAGAGAAATGGAGTTTCAGAATTGGATACTGCATGACAGCATTTCAGTGTTGGGCTTACATGTAAAGCGGAGCTTTCTGTTTAAACAGACTAACCTTGTTGCTCAGAATTTGCTTATAGGTGTGAGAGAACAGAAAAGCTATTTCTCAATGCCAATATATAAAATTTAGTCATGGCAATGCAATAAAAGCTTTGCAGTATTTGTTCTTAGAGTTATGAAATAGTGGACATTGCAAAGTATAGTTGCTGAATTAAGTCATTTTAATTTCCTCTATTGTGGGCTTTCCAAATAATGTCTGTTTAAACAATTACAGCACCCTTAAGTAATTCCAAAATGCTGTTAACTAGAAATGAAAGTGAAGATTTAACAAGACAATAAATCCCTTGTCCATCTTGAACAAAATGCAGAAAGGAAACAAATTGTGTGCTTAAGAAAAACAGATGACTTTTAAATGGTTCCAGTGATCTGTTCAAGCATTTAAGGTGAGAAATTAAAATAAAACAAAGCCAAAAAACACCCAACAGCATTTGCTTCACCAATACATTAACTTGAGCAAATACTAGAAGAATAACATTCACAAAGAAGAAACTGCAGTTATATGAACCTGCATCTGGGCTCTCTTTTACATTTTTCCTCTTTGTCTTCCTCCCCTTTACCTCAACCATCTCTCTAACCATTTGCAGTCAATTCAAATGGTGGGATTCGAGTATTCTCTGTAAACACAAATGACCGTGTACATGTTCAAAATCATTACTAAGCTGTGGTAACTAGATCAGCCTGTATTCTGTATCTGTTTGAAATCAAGCATATGTTAGCAGCCAAAAGAAAAGAAAAAAAACCAAACACTTTTGAGTTATTAGTGCTCTCATGAATGGTAGTAGTGTATCAGCTAGCAGCAACAGGAGGGAGGTGATAATGGCAGAAGAAAGGAAATAGCTAAGATGGAATCAATTCTGCCCCCTGCTCCCCTGATGTAGTGAGAAACAAGATGTTGCTTATAGTGTAAGAAGTGGCACAGTGAATAATTAGTCAATGATACGTTCTCAGGATTAATAGTGTGCGGAGAGGAGAAGCTCTGTGTATGTTAGGTGGTGGTTCCTCCTAAGGCCTCTTGCAGCTGTGAGGACTCCTACAGGTTTCAGTGAACTCAGCTGACATCTGTGTAGCATGTTCTGAACTTTAAATAATGGAAGGAGAGCTTCCTAGAAAGTATTTGTCAACATTTTTTCTGTAACTAGTAATAGAGAAATTTATATTGTTCATTGTATGTTGGTAGAAGCAGAAAATACAAGTTATTAGGAGAGCATTAGAGATGTAGTTAAGTGGTTATTGAAGTGTCATTCCTACAGGTCATTGTTCTACAATTGGAGTCTAGTTATTAATTCAGCTGATGCACAACCCAGAAAGAAATTAGTCTCACATTCCCATACTGTGATGGCCCTACAGTGCTAGGGAAAAAAACCCTTTTTTTTCCTGGTTTCTGCATCAGCAGAGTTTCTAGCTTGGTTCCTCTGGCAAAACTCTTTTCTTGAGGAGCAGCATGTCAATAGCAGCTTTACATTTGGTTATGGGTAACCGAGTAAAAAAAAGTGGTATAATGGAGGCATGGTCAGGGACTTAGGTCTTGGAGGAGTCTGAGGTTCTCCCACAGACCTCCAGTGTGACTGCAGGTTGTTCTAGCTATCTTACCCTTCCAGATTTAAAAACAGTCTGAAAAGGCAGCTGTTTATTCCTCCTTCCCCTGACCGTGCCCATGGATGGCTGATTTGTGGTTCTTGAATGGCTCAGCCATCATCCCTGCGTTGGCTGGGACTCTGTTGTGAGCGACGGTGGACTGCAGTGTTCGGAGACTGGCCTGATAGTCTGTCCCTGTAAGTGTGGGTTGTAGGGTTTTCTTTGTCAGCCTTTCTGGTGTTTACTGTGTTTCTGGCAGCTGCATTCAGCTGTGGGACACAGTGGTGTGGCAGTTCATGGTGCTGGGTGGGTCAGCTATGCCATGTTTTTACAGGGTCTTGGAGAATGTTGTGTCTCTAATGCCCAGGTGCAGCGACGCCTGTAACAGCGAGCCCTGACCCAGGCATTTCTGTCCTTTGCACAAATAAAACCAAATTGTATTCCTCAGAATACAAAAGTTCTAATTATATGTAGTTATATTTCTGCTTTTTAATAACTTAAAGATAGTGCTATCAGATTCAAGGTATATTAAGTATCTGCTGTCTCTTGAGGATGTGGGGCTTCCACTGTAGCCAACACAAATTCAAACTTGTGTTCTCAAAGTAAATACCATGTGGTTTGTCTGTATGCTGGTTAACTGCCAGCAATTCCAACTGCTTGTGCACATGCAGTCACAAATTCCTTCTTATCTCCAGGCTATACTTAGGCCATAACCAGTATGAAAATTCCAGGACATCAGATCTCTTCCTTGGCTTGTTGATGAAGTGCTTTGTGTGTTATCACAAAAGAGAGCCTGATTTCTTTTATAGATAAGTTGTTTTTTAATGAAACCATTATATACAGCAGCATTGTTGTTCTAAAAATGCAGTTATATTGCTGGCCAGTGAAGAAGTCTCTAAGTTACCATCTCAGCTACTGGGAAGCTGGTTTACGTATAGTACAAATGGTTACCTCACCCAAGTGTCCTGGGGGCAATGCTGAATTTCTGATTTGCAGGTTCAATTGTGTCCATTTCATTACTGTTGAATTATGAAGAGAACGCCTTCCCATTTCTGTTTGAAAGGCTTGGGACGTAGAAGCATCAGACTGTGTATGGAGAAGATACCTGACATGGCAAGAAAAGCTCAGTCTGCCTCAGAAACTTGGCTAGAATATAGGAAGGTGTTTATTAAAATGGGGACAAAAGCAGGACAAAGATGATTTTCTTAAGGGCAGAACGAGGAACAGTGTAGAGTGGGGATTAGGTAAGAAGTTAAGGCTCCAGCCTTTGGTAAAAAAAGACCAAGAATTATGGAAGAATTGTCTTGTTTTTTACATGCCCTTATGACCTTTCAACTTCATCCTCAGTGGCTCTAATATTCCCTTTATTTTTCTGTTAAGAATCTTAGCTTCTTCCTTTTTTCTGTTAAATTGTTGTATTTGTAGCTTGTTATGACATCTTTCTTGACATGATCATAAATTTTGGGAATGATTTCTTTGTCCTTGAATGAGCATTTTTTTAGTAGACCTAAATTTATTCAGGCAGACCTGAAATTATTTCATTTATTTTGAATGTTTTCCATCAAATTACTAAATTTCATAAAATATGTGATAAGCTTCTGTTCTACTGGCTCATACAATATTTCATTCTTAGGTGAATGAGAACTAGTTGTTCTTTGCATGTGCCAGTTAGTATATAGGTAGATGATAAGTGTTCATCATAAATGTAATTTAAAGTCTGGAAATACAGAACAGTAAGATCAATGAACAGGAATGTTTCGGTACAAGAGGGCATTGTCTCTACAGTGTCTTTTAAAGTGCAATAAGTTGGAAATTTTTTTTTTCTGTTTTGTGTCAAATCTTTAACATTTTTTCTGCCCTTTATATTATTTTAAATGATCCTTTTTTTTTCTTTCCAAAATTATACTGTCAGAGTGAGTGTTACTGAATGGGTTGAGTATTTTCTATTCGGTGAACAGGAGGATTACTTCTACTATAACTGTCTAGACACAGTATAAAGACTTTTTAGAAACCTCTTTTGGTGGGAATAGGCTCAGTGCTCAGTTTTAGAGGAAATTAAGAGAAGGCTTTTATTTATAAAGTAGTTCTGCTTTATAACTATAATATATATTATATATATATATGATATAAATATATCATTAAAAAATCATAGCTCTTTACCTCTTTTCTGACTGGCAGCTACAGGAACTATGCTGTTATGAGATTCTCTTCTTGCAGCTGAGGATGGTATTATCAGCAATGATCAGTGCATTAGTGCTTTTCAGTGTATTCTTGTATTTCTGGTAACAGGCTGTACAAACCTCTTGGCTAACTTGAAATCCCCAAGTCTGTGAACCCTCTGTTTTTTACTGCTTTTCTTGCCTACAGAAGAACAAAGGAAGAAATTGCTCATATGCTAATTCACAGAATCTTTTCAGGGTTGAATGTTCCTTGAAGGTAATACTGTCCTCAGTTGTTATGCCCAAAGTCTGCAGTTGTAAGATCTTGGAAAAAGAAATATTACTTTTATTTTGCAGAGTATTGGCTGTGACGACTATCTGGGTTCAGACAAGGTGATTGACAAGTGTGGAATATGTGGAGGGGACAACACTGCTTGCAAAGTTGTGTCTGGAGTTTTCAAACACACGCTAACAAATCTTGGCTACCACAAGATAGTGGAAATTCCTGAAGGAGCTACTAAAATCAACATTACTGAGATGTCAAAGAGCAACAACTATTTGGGTAAGTTGCATCTCAATGAATAAAGCATTCTTTCTGCACTAGTGCAACAGGGTGGAAGTTGTGCCAGGAAAGGTCTTCTAAGCAGTGTGAAATAGATGTCAGGGAGGCGGGGGGGGATAAATTCATTACACAGGCATTTTGATCAGAACTAACTAGCAGTTTATAATTCTGGGTAAACACTGTAGACCTGTTAGCATATATTTCCATCTGTCCAACTTGGCTTTGGTGTTTCCTATTAGTTTGTTCTGCTGTGGTGATTATACTTCCTACAGCGTTAACCTTTTCTGAGCAGCCAAGAACCTAGCCCAGCTGCATGCTTGTTTATGTGAAGTGTATTGAGGCTGCCTGAGGAGAAGAGCGCATCTTCTGATTGCCTAAAAATTTCAGTTCTTTTGAAGTATATCAAAATCTTACTGAGATAACGTGATATCAAGGTGGTATCTGCAGAATGCAATGTCATTTGTACAGTTGGAGGATCCTGGAATATTTATATGAGCATCGTAGCATCTTGTGGTATATTTCTAGATCTGTCTTGTGTGCTGCAAATCAGAGATTACGTGGAATTTCTGCAGGTCTATGTCTGCCTTGTGTGCAGTTGTGAACTGAACCATTCCCTGTTGTAACCTCTCAAGTTCTCAGGTTACCAAGCCTTAGTTTGCCCACATTTGTGCTCCTGTTTCGAAGCCAATTCAGCTGGAGAAAGAACTGTTGGTTAGGATCTGTAAAATCTACTCCTCACCCTTTAATTTCGCTTCACCTGTCAGTCCATCCTTACATCTGTCTTAAAAATTACCATAGCAAATAATAAAATGGAGCTACACGAGGCCTTTCTTGCTAGCTTGGTATAATAATTACTAGAACTATCTAGCTGTACTGGAAGACTCAAATCCCAGTACACTTGTTTGACAGCTGCTTTATCTCACTTCTGGCTGGCAAGCATCTCAGCTGCTGCTCAAGTAGGAGAAAGTAAAGTGCTGATTATTGAATTGCTTCTTTCCTCTTTCCTGCTTTCTTCTCCTCAATTCCTGCTGGAGCTGTAACTAGTTCTACAGAAATATTTGCCTGTAGATGGGAGTTTATCATGGGGAATAGTCTGAACTGTAATGTGAACGCCATCATTTTACCAAAAAAGTGACTCTTCAAAGTGAAGATATAATATAAGCTACCCACAGCCCAAGAAAGCCAAATGTTCTAGACCTCTTGTAGGGGTATCTCATCAGTTCTAATTTGTCCTGGTTTCATCCAAAAGCATTTTAGATACATTATATACACCTATTTAGACTAGCATTCTTTTTTTTCATGTGAATAGTTTGTATAGCATCCATCAACACTAACTTGTTTGATAACAAAATAAAACAATAGCTCTGTCTAAAGAGCTTCCATAGATATATGTGTACATTCAGTAGAAAACTGGTGAGAACGCAGCTTACTTGGCAGGACAGTGAAAGTAGCCGTGTTACTAATATATAAAATCATGGAGTTGAATGCCATTTTTATGTCAGATTTACATGATGGCATCTAAAAACAGCTGGCAGAAAAATGCCTTTAACTATATTAGAATGTCCTGAGCTTCTTGAACATTTTTGGAATGGGCAGGACAGAAAAAGGGTAACATTTTTTTTCTTTAAAAATAACCAGGCTGTTGGCATGTATGGGAAAGTGGTGAAGTTTTTCTTTCCCATGCTACCCCTTTTCTCCTTATCCCCTGAGTTCTTGTTTTATGCTATCATCTTCTCCCCCGCCCCCCCTTTTCATATGTTTCATTTTAAAGCTGCTGGTATGGATGTAGTCTGCTAAATTTGCCAGCTTCCTCCCCCATTAGGAATTGTTGAGGCTTTCGTTCCAGCTAGAAGGACTCCAGCCTCTCTGCTTAAACCATTACACAATAAACGTAGTGTACTGAGGCAGGTGACTTGCACCAGGACAGGAATTAACATGTTCTAAGGTTTATCAATCAATCTATTGGACAAACAAAATGGTAATTGGGAGGTTGTTGGTCACAAATTTCTCACTGATAAAACAGCATTCAAAGTATTAAACATGCACATTTTTATAGAGCGCATTAACAGTGGTAGAGCAGGGAAGCTTGAAAACTCAGATCTGGTATTTACTGGTTTGTCTGTATGGTAATAAGCAGAAGTCTTAAACTTTAAAAATAAAAATATCTTAAACTCATCCTTGTGCTGCAGCAGCAACAGGAACAACTCAGCAGCCATTCCTTTAGGCATACAGTTGAGCGCTTTGCAAAACTGAAGTTGCCAGGTGCCTGTTCTGTCACAGTCCAGCTATACCCATCAGAGCTGCTAGTAAGCAGCATTCTTCTTGTTGCAAGGAGTGTAAGTTAGTTGCTTTTCATTTTCCTTTCACTTTGCACATTTTATGGTTTCTTCGATACAAAATCAGAAGTCTGCCCAAGGTCACTAAAATTTTTACAGAAGATGACAGCAGACATTTCTGGGAATCTGAGTTATCCTGCTTGTCTCTGTTGAGGAGATTGTCTTAAATTCCATGTGGGTTTATTATTAAACAATTTTTAAAAAGCTCCACAAATTTTCACCGCTTTGTCAAAAGTACTAAGCAAATAAGCAATCAGGAAATCATGTTTTCAGAAGGACGTATTTTTGTAAAATTGGGAAGTGCTGGGCAAAGCAGGCAAGAATGTGAGGTTTCTTACCCAAAGAGTTTCAAACTTAGCTGAAAGTCAGCCAAACATTTGAAAGCTTTTGTGAACTTTTTTGTAGTAATCTACTGCTCATTGTTGCAAAACCTGTGACCCTCATAAGAAAGTGGAGTTCTAATGGTGATGCTGAAAATGATGGTAGCTTATTAAGGTTTACTCATTTTAAGTATTGCATTTTGGGTTTTTACACACAAGCTGGAGTGATTACACAATAAAATTTATAAGTTCTTGCTACTTGAAAACAATGAACTTCTGTTAAAAGAAAAAACATAACAGTGGCATATGAAGCTTTTAGTGTTTCTGTAGTATGTCATTATCTGGGTAGTCAGAATATTCAGATTAAAGGAGCTGGGCTATTTCAGTGGTTCAACCAATTGTTTGTGTAACTTTATAATTAACTTTTCACAAAAATGGCAGAATCATAGATGTGTTGTGCATTTAGTGATCTCTACTATTTGATTTCTGTATACCTTAAAAACCTTCAACACCATTTTTCTGTTTTCTTCTGCTTATATTTTCTTTTTTTAGGTGTTCTGATTTTGGATGTGTGAGTTTCATACAGGACAAACATAATCTTTTCTTCCCCCTGTCCTCCCTCCCCCCTTCCCATGTGCTAAAAATCCTTTCAGGTTTTCCATTTCTTGAATATCTTTACTATAGGGAGAGTGTCAATCTGATAAAGGAAAATATTTTGAGAGTCAAATTGAGAATGACCTGTGACATTAACTGATATTTCTTAGTGAGCCAAAATGAGCAAGCTCTAATAGAGCCACAAGGCAGATCAGAAATGTCCCAGGGAGCATCGTATATTTTTTTGTGTGTGTGTGTGTGCAGAAGGAAAGCAGTCCAGCTTTGGACTGCTAAATAATAGCTGTTAATAACTTTTAATAATATATTAGTAAATATTTTTTTACAATTAGAAGCAAAATCTATGTATTACAATTTAGATTTAGACTCTATAAAATGTAAACAAGGCTATAGGCAGTACAGTCCTGAGCTATGTACAGAATTACTTGCTTCTCAAAGTAGTTTTCAGCAATATTTGCTTACTGGCTGATGTGTTAGACCTTTCAGCAACAGAACGGCTGACCTTGAACAGACTTTCCATTGGCAAGGCCTTTCTGTCACATGCTAGTCTTGTACAGAAAGAGACAAAGACATACTTTTTATCCCACTGGTAATCATCAGCTGGCCAGTTCTCATAGACCGAAATGGGAAGCTTGCCACTGAATTAAGTAGGACCATAATACCTTAAGTGGGACCAGTATGTTACAGTACTTATGCTGCAAAACATGTGGTTTTGAGTATAAATACTTCAGCATCTTTGGGATTGGGATTTGGGATCCTGGCAGCGTTTTAAAGCCAAATGACATGAATCCGAAGTGATTATTTGGAAGGTGCTTTTTTGCATGTTAGGTCTTGAGAACCTAATTTAAAGAGGTTGGTTGTTATCCATATAATAGCCTCAACAGCAAGAGAATCTAATGGGAAGGAGGTATCAATAGTCAACAGTAAAATTTAGTTTAATATGAGAGTGAAAGATACAACGATTGAAAATGCATTAGTATTGAAATACGCTTGCCATGTGTAATGAACTTACTCTAATTGGAAGGAATCTGGTAATGTCCTGTAACTGAAGCAACAGTTTGTTTCTAGAGCAATTCTCTGAATCTGGAGTCATGTGAGATTCCTTGGAGGTTCAGTTCTGCCTAGGGTACCATCGTTGGCAGTAGATGTTTATGAGATATCTTTTGAAAGGGAAAGTATATACATTAGAGTTCAGGCACATTTGTTAATGTTTTCTGCCTTACCTGAATACTGTATACTACAAAGATGTTTCATAGGATCATAGAGAAATTTATTTCATTGCTAATTGTAAAGTTCTTTACAGTTCGTTCACAGAATATATGATGTATTTCAATTTTGATTTTCATGGAAGTAAGTTATTTCTGTCACTAAATGGGGTAGGGAGATCCTTAGGTCTAATCCATTATCCCTGCTTTCTGTAAAATGATACTCTGTTATTCTAGCATCTTCTATTAGCACATGCCAGTATGCAGTATTTGTGATTAAAATAAGAGTTACACATTAGTATTTTTTAAAACAAAAGTCCAAGAGATATTAATAGCATTCTTGTGAATATTGGCATGCTTGAACATGAATATGGATTTAAAGGCATTTGTTATATGAAAACAACAGTGGCTGAAACTGAAAGGGCTGTAAAAAGATTCTCTGGGAAAAAAATTGTGTTTCGGTATTCTCTGCAGCAGATAACATTCAAAAAGTATGTCTCCTGGTGAAATATTGTTAGCAGCTCTTCAGCTTAAAATTTCATTTTTAAATCAGTTTAAAGATTAAAATTTAGAGCAAATAAAGGAGTTAGATTAGAACACTGGCAGAGAATTAAAAAAAATGTAATGTAGAGGCACTGCTATACCACATGTGATCATATGAAATTTTATAATTTATATCTGGGGAAATAATACATTGATTTGCTTCATGTGGAGGATCAATTAGATCAATTAATACACTTAAATATACATTTGTTAAATTGCTCTTAATGTTTTTTTTTATTTTTTTACCAGATTAAAGGTTTCTTTGCAGAAAAGTTGCAATGATATTATATAGTAATATGGAGAAGAGAGAATATGTGTTTGAATTTTCAGGACTTGGAATGAACATGCAAGAATATGCCAGAGGAGGAGAGTTTTTCTGTTTTCTCAATTACTTTATATACAAGGGATCTGCTTATAGTAAACTTCAGTTGAAGTGCTTAGATGTGCATTGGGTTCGGTGACTCTCCCCAATAGGTAGTGAGAGCTATCAGTGCACCCTTGATAATTCTTAGATTTCTGTTCAGAAAGAAAACCTGTGATTTTTTCATTTGAGTTTTTGAAGTGCTGCAACCCAAAGCTATGCTATTACATCTGTTCGTTGTGATGGTGCTCACAAGGACTTCAGCACTGTATTTCTTAAGATTTATATTCATTGAATGCATCCCTATATGTGTCAGTCTGCGTGTTAGAGTTGGAGTGTCGTCTTCAAATGTACAGTGTATTGAATGCGTTACTTAAACTGTTTAATTACAATATCTGGATTAGAGTAACTGGGTTTTTTACGTTTTGTCCTTTGCTTTCTTGCCGGTTCTCTGCTGGAGTTAAAAAACAAAGACATTTCTTTGTACAGATGATGATGTGCTCCAAAATGTGAAGAAAAGATTTAAGGAGTTGCTTAAACTGAAATTAAGCACAGCAAGTTCAAACCATAAGGAAGTTTCAGAGTAAATTGCTTGTGTCTGAAGAGGCAGTTAGAATCTCAGTGTAAATGAACCAGAACATTTTGAATAATATTCCTAAATACACCTTTTATGATTAGGAATCCTAGCAAATCTGCTATGTAATTATTTCCTGAATACTGAACTGAAGAGTCAGGAAATGCTACACAGAAAGAGGAACAACTTGGGTTTTTGGTAAGTGTTTGCAAAATCAAGCATTCCTATGAGGCCATGGTAATGGTAATAGCAGTTGGTAACTCCTGCTGATTTGCTTCTGCCTTGTCTCCTTATCTGTGCTCAGCCTTTTCCTGCAGTGCTTCAGGTTTTTCTTTTGGTTAGGTATTTTCTGACTTTACAAAGTCAGAAAGCCGTTAGTAGAAGCTTAACCGATTTTTGGCCACCTCAAAAGATTCAATTCTATGTCAGTTTTAGAAGAGACCTGATGAGCAGAGAAGATTCTGATTTTTTCCACTTCATTTAATTCAGTTTAGTTAGCATTAGTTCCTTAGTTGTAGATACACCGAGTATCTGAATTAATCGTAATTTGAATTAATCGCTTTCTGTGTGTCCATGCTTTAGTTCAAGACTAACACAGATCTGCTAAGGGTTGTCTTTGTCAACATGGATTTGTATTCAGTACTGAAGTGCCTCAGTACTGCCTCGACACCGAAGTGCTGACACTGACCAATCCAGGAAAACGCTTCTCCATGGCTGTTACTACTTTATGCACAGCAGCAGAGTCTGATCAGACAAAAGATGCATGTAGCAACTACCCAGTCCAGTGCCTGTGAGTTAATATTACACTAATTGCTGACAGATTCACTTTCAGGATTTATGTTTAGGCTACATATGCTGGCCTGAGACTTTCACTAGGTTGCATTTCCTTAGGCCAAAAAGGACGGTACGGTACTGTGGTTAGTTGGTTATGGAATAAACCTGTTTACATGGGCAAATTCTGCCCATTTCATCATCATCCTCTGCAAACTATAGCTTCAGTGGGTGTGGGGCCTACAACCTACTCTTATTTTGGGTCATGATAATTACCTTTAACATAGCCAGTCTGGCTACCATATTTTGTTTGAAGAATTCAGGACAATGGTGAGGAGGCATGGGGAGTCTTTTTATGCCTGGAGGCAACAGAAATCTCAGAAGCATATTATCACATGAATTTTTGGGTCAGACTGAGTTTGGTTCTTGTCTTCTGTGGTCATATTGCTGTCACAATGGGTGTGGGTTTTCCCTATTAAAAAAAGTCATAGCTAGGATGAAGTGTTCACTGTGTTAGATTTAACAGTCTTTGTACTTTCTTCTGTATACTAAGTGCATTATTGATAATACTTTATTTATTAAACTAACTCTTCCTAAAAGGTAATGCTAGGTTACAGGACAATTGAGATTACTGCTTACCCTTTGTAGCCATAGTTAGATGTGTGTTGTCATGTGGGTTAGTTCATTCTGGGATTTGGAAGACCAGTGATTTGGTAATGATAGTGAGTTTTGAAAACAATGTGAGCTTATCATCAAATTTTAAAGAACAAAACCAGAAAAATCCAGGACTGAACGGTGAGATGGCTTCACATAAGAAAGGGATGTATAGGATGGGAGACAATCTAAAATCCGGTTTGAAGCCTCCTGAAATTGTAAAGGGTATTTCATCTGTGATCTGATAGCGCTGCTTGAAGTCCTTGCAGCCTTTGAAGCTCAGCCTATGTTTGAGGATAATGCATGTGCAAGTAAGTTACCAAGGAGAATAAAGGTTATCACAAGTTTGCTTCTAATGCAAAAGGCTTAAAAACTAATAGAAGATGGTATATTAAGACAGAAGTGTGCAGTAGCTATCTCTCTAACTCTTCTCACCTGAAGTTTGTTGCTAAGATGCCTGGTTCTTTGTGGGCACATACCTATATTTACAGATCCTCTGTATTACTGTACTTCAAAATATTTTCAAATTCATTTTCTGCAGGGAGAGTTTCTTTCACTAAATAGATGTTCACCTTATTGTAGCCAACATGTATTACTTGGCTAGGGTGATCACTTATTAAAACCCTTGAAGTTGTTAAGACCTTGGATGAAATTCAACCCTGGTGTTAATGAATTCAACTCCACTGAATTCAAGTTGCACAAGGGTCTTACCTAGTCTAGTGACCTGTAGTTGAACCAGAATAGATCTAGGACATTATTCTTTGCTGACCATAATTTTTTCAATACCGGTGTTGCATAAATAATTACATTTTAGATTTTCTGGCAAAGTTATCTTATTATAGTAAATTCCAAGGTGACCTTTTTCCTTCTGGCTTCATTAAACAGCTGGCTAATATCTAGCACTCTGTATAGTGGTCTGTAGGGTTCCAGGTACATTTTGAAAACATACGAAAGAAATGCTTTCTCAAAAGTTGGTTTATTCTTTTTTGTATATTAAGTGGAAGATCTTAATAAATAAATAAAATAAAAGGAAAAGAAAAAAAGGCAGACTGTGTTACTGGTCCGGGTGATGGGAAGTACTGTTTCCCCGGCTTCAGGAAAGTGGTTAAGCCTTAATGGCTGGGTTAGCATCTGTATCACAGCTTTCTACCACTGTCTTACAGAACAGTCTTCTGCATGATAACTTGCTGTTATCACTTATATGATTCTAAATGAGTTTCTTCTTGGTTGTGGATTGTGGGAGATCAGAGAGCGAGCCCTAAGTTGGCACAAGAAGCCTGAATGCCTGCCCTGGTAGACCGGTGGCTTTCCATCTAGCTGAATCTCAAGGAGAGATCTCCATATTAGTGCTTTTCTGGGTAAATGGCTCTCTGGCCTTTTTCCTCTTTCCCCTCTACATCTTGAAGAATAATACTGGTATTTCTTTGCATTCAGCACCTATTGGCTAGGCTTTTTGGCTCATACCTGCTCATTGATGACAGTGGTTATGACCAGTTTTGGAACTCGTAGAAATCATGTTTTCATTTTCTGTGTTTGCTGATTCTGTCTTCGTCTGACAGAGGTGGTCTTGCTTTTTTTTAATCATTTGTTTGTGAGCAGTGTTATTATAAAAACAGCTATGACTACAACAGCACACCAGCTGAAACCTGCTGTTGCTTTGATGATCTGCCCTGCAAATACGTCATCTGAACAACAGCCAGCAGCAATGAGTCCCACTGAGGTGCTTGTTTCATAAGTTCTGTATTAAAGGAATGGGGTGTTTTTTCCTTCTCTTGAAATATGGAAAGGTTGTTTTGAAAGGAAGAGAAAGGGATAAAGAGAGGTATGCAAAATAGTGAGAGGAAACTTAGAAAGGCTGGTGGTTCAGTTTGATTTGTAAAGCACCCAGCAGTCTGGTTGCTTATATAACTTTGCAAACCCCCTTGGCCTGGAAGCCTCTGGAGAACTGACTCTGCAAGATTTTCAGTACTTCCTGCTTCTTGTCAGACCCCAAAATCTTTAATTTCAGCCTTTCTGAAAGTGTTTTGATTATACTTCTGTTTCCAGTTATGGACAGAACCAAGGAACTTGAATGCAAAATTTCAAAGAAAATGCTTTAAGAAATGAAAGAGATGGGCTATTTGAATTGTTTTTATTAATCTGAACCCAATTAATGTGAATGTCTTAGATCTCAAAGCTTATATTATTTTTGTGTTCTAGTTGATGACCAAACCGTCAAGTACTTTGCATGAAAAAACTCATTTGAACACTGGTTTTAGTGCAGAGTGTTTCGAATATCAACATGTGGTTTGTTCAAGGCTTCTTAAAAAACCCAGGCTCTTCTGAACAGCATGTGTAAATTGAGCATCTTATGACACATGTATTTCATGGTAGTGACCAGTGTTCAGTAACATGGGTTCATTTCTCACTAATGCAGCTGACTGCCTGCTTTCACTCTGTTTTTCCTTTGTCTCTAAGATGGCCAACAAGATACCCTTTTTGGAAATGTCATGTACTTTTTGGAAGCCGTTAGCTTTGTGAGTTGATTAAGGTCCCTCAAATGTAATCTGTTGCTCAAGAGTCTTTTTACCTGGAGTAAACACTACTTTGACTGAAGATGTTCTTTTTTGAAGTTGTGATCAAGGTGTAGTGATCTTTCCTTGCTAGTCATGGGTCCAATGCAATACTTTTCTCCTCTTCATTCTTGCAACTTTTAATTCAAAATGAACTTTGTACTCTTAGCTATACATAAAGAATGACCAGTGTCAATCCAATTCATAAACTATCCATAAGCAAATTCCCAAATCACATGAAGACACATTTCTTCCTTTTCTTGCCAAGAAGATAGGTTGTTACTAGTTTAAATAATTGTTCAAATGCTACACAACAAAACTTAAGAAAAAATGGTTGGAAACCTGGTTTCAATTGTTGTAGATATTTCTGTACAGCATTCTTTGATTCCCTAATCTTATTTTATTCTGAGCAAAATTCTCTTTTGAATAGTGAAAAATCTTTCTTTGTTCCTTAAGCGTCCCTTGATCTAGTCAGATAGACTGTGTTCTTAGATCTTTGTCTGATTCTGTAAAAGAAACATATTTTTATCTTTTTTCCCCTGTTCCTTCTCTTATTTCCCTTTGAACTTCTTAGTTTCAACATTTTTGTTTCTTACCCTTTTTAAAATCTCTTTTAGTAAAATAATCAACCAGTAGAAATTCTACATGATTAGTGGCTTCATGGTTGGGTCCAATAAAGAGATTTCATCTGCAGAGAATATTTTTATATTGCAACATTAAATTCCAGAAGAAATCCAAGTCTTTTCTAATACACAATATATATGGGGGTTTAAAGCTTGACTTATAGACTGTGTGATTAAGTTAGTCAAGGAAGATTAAACTTTATCCTTTGTTTCTTAACTTGCCTAGTGTCTTTGTTTTCTGTTGAATATTACTTCAAACATTTTGTGTCAGAAAAATTTGGGTGTTTAGAAGCCTTACAGACCTAATCTTCCTTTCATACTTGTACCCATGGCAGCAATACTTACGCCACCCCCCCACCCCCCACCCCACCCCGAGTCATGGCTCCATTTATTTTATATATTTGTGTTAGAATCAAGCTGCTGTAATTCTGAAAATTTTGGTAGTGTGGCTGAGAGATCTGGGTCAGGTGAATGTCTGCTGTGAGATTATGAACTTGGTTTTAGTGAGCTACTAAGCAAAAGTTACCAGCAGTGCAAGCTGGTATGGGCATGGCTTAGGGACCCTGAGAAAAACTGAACCTCTGGACCACTGGTAACCACAAAATGCTAATAAGGGGATTTATTAAGGGTGTGATAGTCTATCTGCAGTTAATCTGCATTAAGAGATTAATACCTCAGTCCATCTCATTCACCTACAGCAGCACTTCTACCAAAGAAAATAATACCCAGCTCAGAGTCAGCATGCAGTCTGCTGGCATAAATGATTGCTCCGGTGTGAGGCTACCGCTGTTTCCCGTGCAGCTATGCAACTCCTCATCGGTAGCTGGTACAGAGCAAGGAGCATCTGAATGTAACTTAAAATAGGGATTCTCTGTAGCAGTTTCACTGAAATTATGGGAGGTAAAACTCAGGAGGAGCAGGAGCATGGCTGTTCCGTCGAGCGGGACGACTCCAGCCTAACCACTTTGAAATGATAAGCAATACCAGAGCTTTGGAAGACTTGGAAAAGAGAGACATTTTTATTGGCAAAAAGAAGCCCTGTCATTTGTCTTGCAAATAGCTTGTAAGGACCTAAGGCAGCAATGTTTTAGCATATGTCTGCAGATATCCAGTCAGACTGCAGAACAGAGATTCCCTCAGTAAGTGGAATTACAAGTTTACTGTTGAATTTCTGTCATAACACTTAATCATTCTCTTTTAGGTTCGTGTTCCAGAGGACTAGGGGATTAATTTTGCCTTAAGTGTCTGGCAGAGCTAGAAGAGATTGTTACATATCCAGAATGATATGTAACATTTGTTGTTGTTGTTGTTGTTACCAAATACTTTTCCTTTCCTTCCCCAACCCTAATTAATGCAGGGGAAAGACAAACCATGAGCTTTGATTTACATTATAAACAGACAGTACCTTTCTTCCGTTGTCTTCTGTCAATAAAAAACAAGACTGAGAAGCGTGATGCAGTCTTAAATTTGTGTTAAGAGATTGTAACTTTCTGACATAATTTTCTTACACTTTTTTAGCAAAGTGGACTTTTGAAAAAATGTCTCCCATGTGTCAGTTGAAAAAAACATGTAATCTTAAGAACTTTGCAGTTTCTTCAGACTGTATCTATTGATACAGTGAGAAATTAATTTTTCCTGTAACCCTTGTCTCTCTTAGTAGCACATCATAGTTCATTCCTAAAGCTTTTGAGTCTCTAGTTGAAAACAGTTCTTTGTGGATTGCTTTGAAACTGTTCATACAGTCCTACTGAGACCTAATTTATTGTTAACTACCAGCAGTTAGCTCTGTTAGAGGGGGAGTGATTGCACAGTGCTATTCTGCTTTGAAACTGCAAAGTTTGTCAGTTCTTTATAAGCAAATATTCACTGGTTTGTGAATGAAACAGAGGGTGCCTCCTTCCATGTGCCTCTTAGTGTGGGCTCAGTTCTGAGCAGTTGTGCAGAAGACAGATTTTGGAAAACTGCAAAGAAAAATGCAGGTTTTCATTGTGTTCTGTTTGTGAAGAAGTGTCACGTATTTGTAATTCAGTGCATTGCCATGCACCTTTTAGGTAGGTTAATTTAAAAAGATGGGAGATTCTATTACCGTGTTTGGAATTAACCTTGAATTACCTTGTACTGATGGTGGCCTTTTGGAGTGCTTCATTATAACAAGCTGCGTGTGGCAGCCCCTGTTGTACCCAGCACCCGGGGAGCCCTCCCTCTGATGACCACACAACAAACAGGAGTGTTTTCACAAGCGATTCAGCACAGTGCAGCTTGCATCTTTGTTCTTTGCCTCTGTTTGTCTTCAGTTAACAGACTGTGAAATGAGCATGCTAATAAGTAGAACACAATGTTATTGTAAAAAATAAAGCCAGACAATTATTTCAGAGATTCAGACGCTTAAGAAAACAACGATGTGACTGTCTGCATGTACCCTGGAAGATGAATGTTACTTTGTATTTATTGAGAATCAGGTGAGTCTGATGGCTTGGAATGTTTGATACTCAGTCCGGCCAGAGTCATGTTCCTGAGGTAGACTTTGTTGGCTAAAGTTGAAACTTTTAAACTGAGAAACAAAGCAAATGAATCTTAAAATTCCCTGCTTTCTGTTTTGCAGTGTAGAATGTGTGCCATGTTGGTAGCATCTCCATCTCCACTACGTATACTTTTGAAGCAAAGGTGAAACCAAATGGAATAGCTTTGTTCCCACCTTGGAATGTTTCTGAGGATTCAGGAGGAACAAGCGGATGCGATGCAATTTGTGTTTTATTTCAGTATCATCCCTGATGCAGATGAAGCGATAGCAGTTGAATGCTTTTCTGGAGGTGAATTAGTGAAGGTTTTTTTCAGTCTGCTAGCTTCATCACTTCTTTTAAGCAAAAAAACAGGTTTATGGTTAGAATTCCTATGAAGTCCAACCAAAATCAGGCATGCTGAAACCCAGCTAGGCTTCACAATTAGATGCATCTCCATCGGTCTTAATTCTGCAGGTGCTGATCTAAAGAAGATTAATCTAAAGAAGATTAGAGACCCTCAACTCTCTTTAGTATTGAAGAGTTAATAAGTTATCTGTTAGACTGTAAGGTAAGAATCTAAAACTTAGTGCTGCATGTTAAAATGAAGAATACAGTGAGGGAGCAGATATAACATTACTGTGTAATGAAGTCTAAAATTTTCCATAGTATTTCTTTAGTATATTTTGTGTATACATCTGAGGATGCAGATTTTCATGGTGAATTCAGTGTCATTAGTCATGGGCTAATGCTGGTTTCTTTTCACTTGGTTGAATTGTGTCATTTTCATTTACTAACTTTGAATTTTCATCGTGTCTTCGAGGTAGAATGAATTACCAAGACTGAACAGTAAGCACTGACTATAGCATCTGCTTATATGCAAGTCATCTGTTGCTCCTTCATTCTGCTATGCCTACATCTTAAAATCGGTACAATATTGTATATGTAGAGTCCAATTCCTGTTGGATTTAGATTTTAACAAGAACTGATAAGTGTTATGCCACCTGCTTGTGGTTTTTCTTCCCTCATCCAGTATAAAGCAGCCTTCCTATGGCTTTCTTCCCCTGAAAACTCAAAAACAGCTTTTAATGTCTGAGTTGCAGCTCTCACATCTTGTTCTTCCCTCCTAAGGCAGCTCAGTACCACCAGCTGCAAGGGTGAAATTTCTGCTCTTACTAATGGTGCCGAGTAATGGAATAGTGGAGTTCTTCAGGCCTGCCTGGCTCTGGCATCTTAAAACCTTAAAAATACGCTATTGCAGATGAGGTTTTAGAGCAAATGTTTAACATTAATGGTGAAGTGTTTGATTGGTCTAAGGTACTTAACAGTCTGAAGTATAGATCCTGTTTGGCATGTTGTACATCAGATAATTTATGCTAATCTTTTGCAAAGTATCGGGTTTCACAATGGAGAAGAAAGTGAGGGTGCTACCAAAGGTGTTGCCTATTTGCATCCCTGGCAGAAGTGATGGTGGGTTCAAGTTAAATATTTATTTTGAACCTCTGGAGTGTCAAGATGATCTGGCTTTTTCAGAGTCCAAATCAATATAAGAAAAATCCTAGAACTGATCTGAGGGAATGAATAATGGGCCAGACCTTTCATCTTGTGCATGCTTTAGCATACATATGCCTGTGAGTACAAGCAGAGCCACCTAGATTTCTTGCTCTTTGAAAGGCTCCCAGACTTCAATAGATCATTAAGATGTTCCAAAAGTATTTCAAGACACTGCCTTTCAAAATCAATAATAAACAGCAGCATATTAAGCTGTTTAGTGCTTAAAATCCATTCAGCATGGTAAATAGTTCTGGGGGAAGGTGGGAACAGCAACTAAAGTTTCTTGCTGTGCAAGGTTGCCCTCCTTCACCTTCTCTCAGTGTTGTTTTCTGCTGAGATCCACTGGTTGATGGGTTTGTATTTCATGCCTCCATCCAGAATTTGGCTGTTGAAACAAAAGTTCCTTGGTTCTTTGAGAAAATCGTCACAGAAAGTGCTTCTTATCTTCAAAGTGTTTTTCTGACATTAATTAATTGGATCCTCAATGATCCTGTGAGCAGGATAAGGAGCAGTCTGGAAATGCCCATTAAGCACTCCTACTGCAACAAACTGTATTAAACACTTCTGGAGCCTAGCTGGAAAAAGTGTTTTTTCTACTGCCCAAGTAACTTTAAAAGTGTTTGAAAAGAAGTGCACAAAAATTAAAAATGCTTTTGAACTTTCGGCAGACTTTTATGCCTACGTGCTTGTGGACGTAAAAAAGCTGCTGTTCAAACAAGCAGGGGCAGGTCCTCAGCAGCTTGTAAATTACAATGGTGCCATTGATTCCATTGGAACTTCGCTGTCTGAGACGAGCTGAAAGGCATGGCTCTTTCCTTGGGAAGTAAAGCAGTATGTACTAACACCTGATTTGAATAAAAAGCTTTAAAACCTAATAATAATAATAGTAATAATACCTATAATGAAGATACGCTTGCAAACACATGGAACAGATTTTGTGTGAGACGGTCAAGAGAAAGGCACATTAAATGACTGGAAAAGAAAGGCAAAACAAAAGTCATTGGTATTTGTGGATATATCCTAGCATGAAGATGGAAAATATTTTATCTCTCCACTGAATTACCAAACATTCCTTTGTCTCTCAAGTGCTCGTTATTCTAAACTGTATCTGACAGTAAGTCATTGTAAAGGGAACCAAGTTGTGTTTTGGTATTTAGGGTGGAGTTTGTTTCTGTCTTCACTGAAGTTAATCAGGAAATGCTGTTAGTAATTTCAGTGGTTGTGTGGATTTTTGATAGGATTATAAATGAAAGATATGCAGTGCTGAAACTCACTGGACTCGGAATATATGCATATCGATATCACCCGAAAGATCTTTAATACTTAGTTCACGTTGTCAGTTCATGGTCAGATATTTTCCCTAGGAGTTATTGTCCTTAAATAATGTAAGCATGACATTTAATTTGGAAGTGAGATGTTCATCAAGTAGTCTGTGAAGCTGGAAACACTGAAACAGGGATTGATTAAAACAAGTCAGATCAGTATGTCATACCGAGGACTATGAATAGTATTTCAATCTGCCAATTTAAATGAGAAATGTTACCTTCACTGTATGGGATTTATGGTATCGTCCTATTTAGTGCAGACAGAAATGAACCTAAGAGATGGGAGAAGAGCTCTCACATAAGTTATTAATCTGTTACGTTTGGTATGTTACGTAAAGCTGAGGTTGCGGTAGCATACCGTCTTTTTTGGTCATTGGCAACCAGGGTGACGGTGAGGAATTTTGCAGATAACTCAAGAGTGCAGCAACATTTCTTGGGTTTGAACAGGTTTTAACATGGGTATGTTAGTGGCTCATCGGCCTGCGTGTGTGCATGCACAAACACAAAGACAGAGACCACAGCTTTTGGGCAATATGTATAGAATATCTTCATTCTCTAGAAATGTAATCCAATTGTATGTTGCCCTTTTTCTGCTTCTTTAATATTCCTACCCTGCCTGGGTAAGCACTGGAAGCCATTATTGGTTATTGAAAGGTACACTGAAGATCTTAAAGCTCTTTACAGCACCAGCTGCTGGATAAAGTGCTGAGCTTCCTGCCGTACGCCAGACTGAGAGTGATGATAGAACTTTGTGTCCCACAGGGATTAACATTGGGCTCTGCTTTGGTGAGGTCTTCAGCACTCATCTTTTGTGGAATGTGATAACTGAAAAAAAGGTGTTACAAAGCCTTACAGCCTTTCTCTTGATGATGCATTTAGAAGTGGGAAGAAACAGTGTGTTTACATTATGTATTTGAGAAAAATACTGAACAACAACTCTGACAAAAAAGTAAACTAGCTAATCAGCAGGGCATGATAGTGAGCTTCAGAGAATCTCACTGTTCAGAGAAAAAACAATATGAAAAAGTATGCTGCTTTTTGGCTGCGTGTGTTATGCCAGTGAAAGCCTTTTTGTTTGTTGCTCAGCCAGTACATTATTTATATTGCAGTACATGTCTTTTTAACCCTTTTTTGTTGTTCTTTGTTATTGTTGTTTGGTAGGGGCTTTGTTTTGTGCTGGTTGGTGGGTTGTGATTTGAGTTTTTTTTGAGCAGGAGGCACTGTCAGTGCAGATGTATGCAATGATTGTATTGGCTTGAGTGGAAGAGCCATTGGGCCAGCTGGTTGTGGTTTCTTTGGATGAGGTGGGCAGGGTTTGTGGTTTAGTTTAGATAAATTTTTTTGGCAGCTAGTACAGGAGGGGGAAAAAGAGTTAATAGAGAAGAAATAAAAGAGTGGAGAAAGTAAAGGAAAGAAGATGCTAATTAAGGCAGTATAATGGGAAATACCAAAACCCATTAAAACAAAAACTCACTCCACCAATGTGTTCATGATGCTAGGGAGAATTTTAATCTGGATTTATATATCTATCAAAAGTCATCAAAGAAGTATCTATGGATTGCTGTTTACTTGGATTAGAAATGTGAAGACTTTTTTGGTTTATTTAATTTGTTTGAACTTATTTTGTGCAGTTTTTTAAATGTAGCTGACTCAATAGCTTTATTGAATGACTGTTTCTCAAATTCAATTGCTTTATGTTATATACAACTATACAAGCTCTGCAAACTTTGGCATTTACTACCAGTCCCGCTGTGCAGTATATAAAGCAGTTGCATACCACATGCCTGGCCTCTGAAGGATCCTAAAGGCTCTCCTAAGTTTATATAGTTGATCCTCTTTGGCTTTCTTCTCTCTCTCAAGAAAAAAGTTCTAATTTTTTTGGTCAGTAGTTAGACCATTTCTGTATTTCATGAGTCAGGAATAAGAGGTAAGTTGGAAGATGGATCGCATGCTTCCAGTTAAACAGCTGAAATTAAAAGCCATGCAAAGAGCTTGGTTGGTGAAGTAAGAGACATAAAGAAAAGTAAAGTTTAAAAGAACTTGTTTTAGTTTACTTGAGCTTTTAGTTTGTGGTTGTCAACAAGTTTTCAGTGGTGCTTCATCATTAATATTAATAGTATAATAGCAGGATAGCTATTGAACTAGTGCTTACATGGTTAACTGTTGGCATCAATGCTGTGAAGCATAAAAAGGCTGCAGGTGAAACGGATGTGTTGGGTGAGATGTTTTTCTGCTGGCAGATGCGGAGTGCTTTGCCAGTGACTTCCACGCTACATCGAGATCCCCTGGCCAATGTGGTTTTCATTGCTGTGTAGGCAGAGGTCAGCCTCAATGAAGAAGGGGACCGAGCAGAAGGAGATCTTGGATCCTTGCTTGTGGGTCACTTGGGATAAGAATTTTACTGGAGGAGGGAAGAATGCAAGGGGATCATTCGGCAGAAATGAGTGCAGAGTTTCTCCCAAACCATTTCCTTTCCCACTTTAGAGCAGCGACCGGCATACTTTCCCCCTTGTATTACATGACAGAAAAGAGCCAGGCTTTGCACTGGCAGTGCCTCCCTGATACAGCATGAACATTCTGCATGACAGTTCCAGCCACTTCGATCTCATTTTGTTCCCAGCATGATTCTAGATTCTGAGCCAATGTGTTAGAGTGGCACTTGATCCCAAGATGGCACTTGAAGTCAAATTTGTTTGCAGAATTCTGCTACAAGGCATTTATAGATCACAGAGTATGCGGATAAAGAGCTTACCCGCCAGAGAGTGGTTAATGTGCTGGGGTGCAGGAGGGGACCTCCGAGATAGCCACTCAGTGGAGTACAATGTGCATCGAAATATCAGTGCTTTGATTTGTGACTTGGCAGTGGCCTCTGAATGTAACCACTTTAAATTATGGCAATCATTGTGGTCTAGTCCACAAAGAACTGGATTAAGAAGATTGATTTCTCTGTATTTGCCCTCTCCCTGATAAACCTCCTGGTTTTGATTTGAATTGAACTGAAATAGGTCATAGAAAGTTAAAGACTTTGTACTCTGGTAAGAATCTGTGCTATTTAGCAGCATGAAGTGTTTTTCTAGACAAGTTTAACCTGTTACCATTGCGGTAATTATTTAGTTTGTGTTTATAACAGAAGGCCCACTTAAATTACCTCTGGGAGGGTGAGTATTTAACAAGCTCTTTACTCATAGACAGCATTCATAAAAAGACACACTTACCTATCTCAAATACAGAAAAAATGTTCCCAGCTGAGTGTAAAATTAGGTGTCCTAGATGTACTTTTACATAAAAAATAAATTCACTCTTAATCTAAACAGTGTGGAAAATGCTATCTGAAATGCAGAAAAAATAGATTATGGGTTATATGATTTTTTGTTTTAAAGAAAAATCAAGGCTATAGTTAAACACTTTTTGTAGTTCTGAAAGAAGCGATACTGGAGAAATTCCATTAAAGGGAAAAGATAGAGCTCATGAAACTTTAATAAGAATTAATCAAAGACATAAGGACAAGGTTTTTCTTTTCTAAGGTGGAATTGTAAAGGAGAAATAAGAAATTTGCTTCTGAAACATCGAATGTTTAATGTTCGGTGTGATAAATTCATTGTGGTCATATTTCATGGATTAGAAGCATAAACCTGGCCTGTTGTGGCTACGGAGATTCTCCTAGCTCCTCTGGAATACCTGGGCATCTATTAGGCTGTGTATATAACAATCTGTGCTCAGTGTATTGATCAGGAGACCTATGGGACTGGAAGCAGAAGGTCTAGGAAATCAAACTTGAGAAATACAACTGCAGAGCAGTTTGCAAGAGAGCTACTTGCACAGTGTAGGTAGAAGCAAATAATTAACTTGGTATAAGGAGAAAAAACAAAGTTTCTTGTTGTTTATATGTTCTTTCCCACATATGCTTGGAAAACCTTTCATTTAGTTCCTGATGGCAAAATAATTATATCGTTTGTATTAGTGATACTTAACTGATTTTCTTCTATTATCTATTCAGAATCTGGACTCCACAGCTTTATCTATGGTGCAGACAAGCTGCTGCTATTAATTAGCCAGACCTACTTAGTGATCTAGGGATAGATTCACAGCTTGCAAATACATAATTTTTTCCTGTGTTTCCATGAAAAACATTTGATCAGAGAAAAATTTTGTTTCATTACCTTAATAGGTAGCTTGGGAATAAAGAACAATTACAGAATGCGAAGTGATACACTGAAATGATTTGCATTTGGGATAATCTTGTGCTGCTTTCATGAAATAAATCAGTCATATTCTTTGTTGGTCTTGGACCTATAAAAATAATCAATAAAATGAGATTATTTCCATTTTTTGTCATGTCTGTAGGTTTCTGGGCTTACCTCCAGTATCAGTTGTGTGTTTCACATGGTTTGATAGCTTTGTCAAATAAACATCAAATTCATTCAGTCCCCAAACATCTTTTTTATGTTTAAATGTGCGGATTGACATAAACAATAACATGTGTGAGACTGCCCTGAGCCTTTATAGCCAGAAAATAATGTATAGGAAAGTGGATACCAGAGCTGAATTGACTTGCTGTATTTCCAGGTTTCCTCTGACAACCCAGCTTATTGTGCCAGGAATTCATCTTCTGGCAAAGTGGTCTCAGGTAAATGGAGACAGCCTTTCACTACTAGTGTATATATTATTTTTCTTTGCTAAGAGCAAAATACTCGGGAGGATCTGTAATAAATTAATGTTGTTTTAAGCTGAAGACCAAGGTTTGCTATGCTGTTGTCAGCTTTTATTGGAAGAGAGAGTAAGTGAAGAACTGAATGTTTTTTCAGGGCTGAATATGAACAGTGGAACTAAGTCTGTCTGGTTTAGTTTGTGACCTGTATCCTTGCTGTAACAGCCACTGAATTAATCAAAGCTCCTGTATCCTTACCATAATGGACACTGAATTAATCAAAGCCGATCTCCTCCCATCCGTAATAACCTCTGATCTCTCTTTGGTCCAGTAACTTCAGTCTCGGTGCCAGTGGCCTTCAGGTCAACCTTCTGCCCTGGCCCTGGTTCTGCATGCTGCGGGCAGGCGGGCCAAGCCTTGCAGACAGCTGTGGGCTTGTGCTGTAACCTGCTTTTCATAGGGGGAAACTATTTTAGATCTCTCCTCTATCCCATTGTCAGTACTGGTGCAAATGTTACTGTATTTGAGACTTCAGCACCTTTATCAGACTTGCCTGAAATCAGACTCCAGGTTCGAAAGCCCTTTGGAGAGTGGGAATGACAGACATTGAGCCAGAGGAATTTGTGTCTAAGCTAGGGGACCCAAGAGTGCTTTGCAGCTCACAGATCTGTGTGTTTCGAGTTAGAGCATTCAACTCTGCCACACAGAGCATCCAAAATTCTTGAGAAATTCCACTTGAAATTTGAAACAGCTTAGGAATATTCATTAGCACCAGTTTTTCATTGTAAGGATTTAAAGCTATTTAGCAAACAAAAGACACAGTTATAATTCTTTCTACTTCAGCTTTTGATTCTCATGAGGCAGTGCACTTTTTCTGCAGAGATGTCACAATCTGCTGTTTTAACTTAGCTGTTTTACAACTATTCCAGTTCTTGGCAATTGTCAGGAGTGCAAGGAGGTACAAAGCATTTTTTGTTATGCCATCTGGACAAAAGAGTGGGGTATTTGCACATGTGAGTTTCACTAATCTGGCCCTTCTGACTGAAGTAGTGTCTAGATCAGAAGATAATTCAATTGCATTTATGCACCCCTAGGACTTACGCCAAGTGTGTGCCGAGTTTCTGTGCTGGGCTAACTAACGTGCAGCTGAACTGTACCAAAAGGCTCAGCTATCATGTTCAGAGCCATTAGCAGCCAGTCTGATCAACTCCTGAAATATAAGAACCAGATTCTAACTGAAATTATGTAACTCAGCCAAATACTATAATCTGCAGGTTCAGTGGGAGTTGCATGGCTAAAATATCACATGCTAGGTTGAAAAAGTATCTCTCCTGGAGACTACTAGTCCTGAATGTTGTTTGTTATTTCTAAATGCTTGGTTTACAGCTATTGCCAACAGAGTATGTCCCGATGTTACTGTGAGGTATGCTAGGAAATATGCTGCTAAAAATTCAAGCCATGCTTTTTCATTGGGGTAAAACTGAAATTCTTGTTAAGATGAAGTTCTGAGACTGCCACTTAGAAACTTCAGCCGTAGTTATGCCTTGCCTTCTTTAAAGAAAGAAATTAGGGGTGTATAGTAAGAACGTGAGAAGACTTTTTGAAGTTCTGTATAGAAAAAAACCCTGCAATTATGAGCTACATTCTGCAGATCAGTTCCTGTGTCCTTCTGAACGACAAAGAGTTCCCTTGAGGTGCTCTGTTTCCTAAACCAGAATGCACTAAACCAGTGCAACTGTGTATACATTTAACATAGTTTCTCTACACATGCAGGACGTGCGTGATTCTTACTCCATTCCTCTGGGTTTTAGTACTGTCCTTTTGTCTTCTCCCTGTTTCATTTCACTCAGTCTGCTTTTGTGCCAGCCCTTCTCTCCTTCCACTTCGGTATTTTCAGGACAAACCTGAACAATGGTAAAATTACTCACCATTGAAAAGAGCAGAATTCTTACAATGACTTCAGTGGAATTGGGATTAGTAGTTGCTTCTTCCTACTCTTTCAACTCAAGGGAAATTTCTGTGCAAGTTAAAAGAGAATTAGCTTTTTTTATAGATTATTTATTAGTACTTAATAAAATGTGTTTGAGGTATAAAGAATGGCTAGGTAAAAATAAATGGAAAGCTTATCATTCTTTATTGTGTACTGTCATTGTGTTAAGTCCTTTTAGTTTAGCTCATTTACAGAATAATAGGAAACATCCTCATTTACAATTATTGTTGGGATGATCCTTATCTTCAGAAAATACTGTGCTGGCCTTTTGATAATGTGTCTCTTCCCCTCCAGTGCAGAGGACTGTAATATACTACTCATAAAACATAAGGACTCTTTTTAGGAGTGATGTCATTTCATACAGCATGTATTTTACTCATTGCAGGCCATACGCTTTGATACGAATTGGGGCTCGAATCACCCTTGGTGCAGAATTGGATTGTGGTATCTTTCATGGTGGTAGTGATTATTGAGATCTTGACACAGAGCAACATTTGCATATAATAGTTAACAGCATACTATTGATGCCTCCACACGCTCCTGACTCTAATAAAGCCTGTCATGCTAATGAGAACTAAGCAGGTTCATTTTTGTGCTGGAGACCTCATAAAGATAACACTAACATAAAGATGAACCTCATCTCTGTTCTTTCCTCTTATTCTTTCATTTGCTTTCACAGTAAATATTAGAATGTCCTACAGTAAATGCTTTTAGAAACTAACTGCATGCTCCAGATAAGCTATTTAGAGTCATACTTTAGCATGTGAGTGTTGCTTCTGTGTAAGTTACTCCCTATGGAAAGCTTCGGAATCATGTAAGTGTTATCAATTCTGTACTTGGGAATAATAATATTAAAAGTCCTCAGCCACTCAAAAGCACCTGTTTGAAAAATGGGGAAAGGCTTTTTATTAGAGCAATTTCAAGGAGGGGAAGCAATAATAGGGAAAAAAAAAAAAAAGACAACCTGCAAATCAAACCCAAGATAAGATTCATAAGAAGTGTTGTGCCTTGCAATGGAAGAATTGCCAAAATGCTGAAATTCTGCTGTAATTAACCTTTTTTACTTGTGTCATTTAATCTGTGTCATGAATTCTGTATTTCAAAAGTTCCAGCCCAGATACAGACATATTTACAGCCTTAATCCAGCAGCTGGGTGAGTGAAAGGATCTAAATACATCCTCTGATTAATTAAAACTACTATTTATATCTGTTTTCAAAAGGTCCCTGGTTAGATTGTCAGTATTGCACACTGTTCCCCAGTGGGTATGATGTGAGTATAAATATTAATAAATATTGAGTATGATGTGTGGGAGAGCAGTAGTGACACTGAAGCACAATAAATGCCATATAATCACACGTTTTGCTAATCTCATGTCGTATATCGCAGTATGCAGTATGCATATTCTGTAGTAACTCGCGTGTAGCCAGAGTATCAGAAGTTGAAGTGTGAGAATACTGTAGTCAGCAAGTGTGTGTATTTCATTTTGCTTCTCATCTCATCAAAAAGACATAACAGAAGAGGAATATGGATTAGCTAGGGTGGGATTTTTGTAGTTGGCTATTTTTATTTTATATTATTTAATACCTGTCACAGAAGACTATATTAAAAAATAAGGGGAAATACTGCATCCCCTTGTGATAGAATTAAAGATCTAGACCCTTTTGTAACATGCCGATATCTGCAATTTTGTTTGGAGGTTTTATCGAAGCCATTGAGACTTTTAACTGGCTGTAGTGTCTGGGCCAGAATGGATCATATGGCTATATGATAAATCAGTTTTGTTCCTCAAAGCCCCTATTATTTATTGCAGCAGTATTTAATTGTCTGTTCTTTGCTACCCCAGCATTTTCCTTGTGCTGATGCATCGAACGTGGCATGTGGAGTCAGAAGCAAAAGAAGGAACAGGCATACCTGGGTTATGGAAGTTATGAGAAGAGGAAGGTGCGTCAGCAGGGGGAAAGTAGAGAGCAACAGTTTAATGAATACTCCAAAAGGAACATGACTGTTTGCTGAAGCAGCAGAAAATAAGTGTTTCTGCTTGCAGTGATTAACTGTAAAACCTTTGCCTTTAAGCCAGTAAATAGTTTTGGGTTTTTTGCAGGTATTAAAAAAAACAGGAATGTTTTGAAACCTATAGTGGGATTTGTTGCCTGAGATGATCTGCAAGAACAGGCACATGAGGAGCTCTAAGCAAGATTAAACATCTTTCTCTGAGGACAATCTCAGAACTATGATGAAATAAAGAAATTGTATTGACAGCAGTATTTTCCTGTGAAGCATCACCCACGCTGCTGCTTTAGAGATTTGTTAAATTGATACGTACAGAGAAGAAAAGAGAAATACCCAACTGAACCAAAATTGTCTTGCCATTGTAATTAAAACTTGGGAAATACCTGCCAAAAAGTAGCCAGTTCAGCAAAAGGCTGAGGCAGGATGAAAGCTCTGTATGCACCTGTTGTCAAATTCCGCTAGTACTTGGAGCCACAGCTCTTTCAGGAAAGACACAGATCTTCGCAAAACAATGTTTTAAAATTTTTATTTTGACACAATCATATTTCACATTCAATCTACATTTTTCAGAGTCGGACCAAAGGTACTAAGGTTCTGACACCAAAGCAAAACACTTCATTTTGTGCCAAACTAATATGATTTGGATTTGGGGCTTTATCTGGGTTTGTTTGCTGAGTGTTGCCATCTAGTAGGGCTGTAGATAGTCTAGAAAGGACAGTTGTTTGGGTTTAGTCTACTTTTAACAGTGGGTTGCAGGGGAGCTTAGAATGGTAGTCGGAAAATCTAAGTGAAAAGTTAGGAAACAGCGTGTCTCCTCCGGGCAACAAACCCTTGGAAAAGTTGACAGTAATTTGTATTCTGTGAACGCGGTGCTGCAATCACTGACACATCTCTGCCCATAATTCAGAATAGAAATGTAGATTGATGGCAGCATACAGCTGACAAATGAAGCACCAAAAGCCTTTGTAGTTTAGCTTTATCAATTCATTGGTATTGGACTTGCTTGTAACATTCAAATGCAAGAGAAAAACATACCAAAAGTAGAAGACGTTTCCAGGGAATGTGAAGTATTTTAAAATACTGTCAAGTTATTTTTGACCAAAACTGAGGTTAAGTGAAATAGATAAGGCAGCAGGAGGACGAGGTCTTAAGGAACTATCGTAACAAACATTATTTAATTTAAACATATGCTTGAAAGCAACTGCATTCTGAACATCTTGGCACTTGGTGACTGCATGAAATCCAGAAAAGGAAATTACAGAAACTGAAGTAGAATGGGCAATGCTGTTTTCATTAAGCCTACTGGATGCATTGTGAAAAGGTGGCCAAGCAGGATGAATGGCAAAGAGTAAATGAACTCTGAAAGAATTGCATTCCAGCACACTTGTCTAGTATTAGTAAAGAAGATTGCTTTGTGACATCTATATATAACATAGAGCTGCAGCATGAAACTGCAGGTTTAGAAAAGCCAGCTTATAATCAGTATAGAGGTTGAAGATAAGTTTTCTGTCAGCTCAACTGATTTCTCATCCACCTGTTCTAACTTGCCAGTAAATAATCTGTTTCCATTCTAACACTAAAGGTTACATGCCCAGTCTTCAAATCCATACAAATTTACTAGAGCATGTTTAAAAAAAAAAAAAAAAAAAAAAAAAAAGAGCGCTCATAATCGTTAGGAAATGCATCCAGAAGATGTCTGTTCCCTCACAACTGAAACAACAGTAAATTAGGCCTAAGACAGTAGATCACGAATTTCTTGTACTGGCTTTTTTTGACTCTGTCACTGTGGAAGGGTAAAACCTGGTAAAACAGAATCTCAGGACAAACTTGGCAAAATTGATTTTGTGCAGTTCACTGTTTCAGATTTATTCTCACATGAAGCAGGTTTTCTTTGACATGATTCAATAGCTCACTGAGTAATCAGAAAAACTTGAGCAAGATTGTGATGATGAACATGATGTTGATCTGAAGTCTACTGTTAATATTTTAGGTAAGAAAGACAACTGCCTAAGTCTTTCATTGGAAATATTAGTATATTAGAATTATCATTTCCATGTAACAGTATTGCAAATCTGGTATTATAACCTACATTTTTATCTACTCTGTACTGTGAAAATATTTAAGCAATTGCTTGAATGCTGATGTTAGCACTAACACTGGGTCATGCTTACTTGGCGATGTTATGTCTACTACTCCTGATGGATAACATGCAACAATATCTTTGGGACATAAGCATGTGCCCAAGCTATTCAAAGATGTAAGGGAAGATGCTTGTTGGATTTCTAAAAAGTAGATGTTTAAGTTCCTACTAGGTAAACAAATGACTAAGATTTTTAAGGACAGTCTATATTACACTACTTTGGGTAAATGTATAAAAAGATATAACCAAAATGTATAGAAAGATAGAACCAAAATTTTGGATGCTTCCTAAATTTGGGTACTTGTGCAGAAGGTTCTGGTTCCTAGGCTCTGAAAAGGAGCTGGAAATACCACAGGAGCCAGCTTACTCCTGGTTTCAGTGAGGATCTAGAAAACACATGAGAAGTCCTGTTACGCTTTTGTATTATGTTTGCTTCTGGCCCTGCCTGGACTGTGGAGTAGTGGAGGCATACACGGGAGGGTTTTGTCCTCAAGTTTGTTTTGGAAAGTATTCTTCTGCCTTAGAAGGTCATGTGTAAGGTCATACAGTACTTCCCAGGGGAGAGTCTCACTCTCTGGTGTGGGTCCTTTCTGACGCTGTTAAAGTGGCCAGTAATGGCTTTGAACTTCCAAAATGGTGCGAAGCTCAGCAGCACTTCCTCAGCTATGCACAGTTGGAAGATGCCCTGTTTCTGTCATAGAAGACCTGTCCCCTTACCCTGTCTTGGTTGCCAATGAAGAAACCAACACAGTGCCAGAGAAGATGTCCCACCTGCAGAGATACTGTCTTCAGATTAGCATATGCAATCTGATACTAATGTAAGGCCCAGTCAGTGAACTGCTGACCATTTTCTAATATCCTCAGTTGGCTCTAGAATAAGGGTTTTGTAGGATCAGACTCTTAAAGATCATTTGATTGTTGCTGATTACGAGATTCTTAGCCCTACTAATATTTCTTGAATTAAGCTCAGAGTCCTGTGGGAGCTTTGCCATGACCTCAATAGGAGTTTGAATTCAAAAGGTCAGAGGCAAATAATACATAAGTCAGTTCACAAGAAGGACGCCAAATTTCTCCTAAATAGTCTTGTAACTAAGGTGTGTTCTAATAGTCAACCAATATCTATGCTTTTGGAAAGTTGTTTCAGAGACTCCATTGGAACTCATACGTATTTCATTGTTGTAAAATTGTGGATTATTGAGTCTCTAGGCATTTGATTTTTTTTTTCTTTATGCATCAGAGGTATTTTAAGTAGCCCAGTAGCTGTGTACTATCGCTTACAGTACGTCTAGGTTGTGGTCAATATATTCTTTATTGACTTAAAATGTCTTGTGTGTTCCATGCTGCAGGCTGACGGGCAGGAAGGCAAGCTATGTTTTGTAAAACTGAACAGTTTTTTTTTTTTTTAAAAAAAAAAACATACCTGAAGTTGTCTTCAAGTACTTTTGGAGAGGAAACACTATCACCACCACCACCACCTGCCAAGGCTTTCTTACTGTTCTGTCCCCACTGGCAAGTTACACGGGGTTTTTACCATGAAACTGCCTGGCTTTGCTCACAGGGGATTTCACCAGTGGGTATCTTTAGGGTTTATCACCAGTGGGTATCTTTAGGGTTCAGTGGTACAAGATGCACCATTCTGCACTGGTTTTTATAATCCAGTGTGTGAGTACTTTAGATTTGTCTCTGAAAGCTCCATATAACATGTTTTTAACAGAAAAAATAAATAGTAGGTGTGTGTTCCTTTTGCTTCTTTCATCTTAGTGCTTATTCAGAAGTAGTCATACTATTTACTGCAGCCTTTAAACAGGCTGGGAAGGCCTTGCTGTTTTCTAAGGAAAATTAGTTTAGCCAAAACATTCTTACACTTTGACTTAAACAGCAACAGAATTAAAAAAAAATTGAAATACCAAAAATATGCTCCAAATGTGATGCATCAAGTAAAAATTGTGCTGAGGTGTAAAAATAAGATAGTTACTGCACTTGGGGGAGGGCTTGAGAGCTCTATGCATCTCTCTCACTTTGCCTTTTCTAAGTGCCTTTGTTGAAGAAATTTATTGAATAATTTTTTGCCATGTTTTATCAATCTTTGACTTGCATCTTGAGTGCATCTGCAGCTTGTCAAGGTTCTCTGGCTTAAATTACCTTACCAGTGAGACATTTGCAATTAACTTCCACAGCAGAAGCCTTGACTTGGTTTCCCACTGAGCACAGTTGCAGGCGTGTAGGCCTCTTCCCAGAAGAGAGGAACTACTCTGCTTCTGCTTGGGCCAGGACCAAATGAGAGACACTTAATAATTTTAATATATGGGAAATCACTTTGATTCTGTTTGTCTAAAGACTTTATGTGGTTTGTAAAGCAATTAAGTAGGACTTAGGACACTGTTCTCCCAGACAAAAAGGCCTTAGGACAGAAAATAAATACACTGTATTACTCTGAACATTAGTGCTGTTGCCAGGTTTCAGAGGCTTCATTTTATTATTGGTACTGTGCCTATGCGATTTTGGGTGAAAATGTCCTGTGGATTGTGAGGTACTAGGCCCACACATAAAATATTCTCTTCAGACATGAAGTGGTTAGAAAAATAGGAGTCACTCAGCCATAAGTTTAGAAAACATATTAAACTGCTTCTGTAGATCGGGATGCTTCCAGTTTTCTGAAGCACAGTTGGGACTTTGTGCTGGGAATAGTATATGTGTATTCTAGATCATACAAAGCTTATAGCATCTATTTTATAAATTTGCAATGCCAAACTGGACATACTTTATATAATGAAAGGTCAAGTATATATAACTTCAGGGTGAATGTCAGAAAGATGGGACCAGGCTCTTGGCTGTGGTGCCCAGCCACAGGGCAGGGGGCAGCGGGCACAAACTGGGACACAGGCAGCTCCAGCTGGGTGTGAGGAAGAACTTCCTTCCCTGGAGGGTGGCAGAGCCCTGGCACAGGCTGCCAGAGGGGCTGTGGAGTCTCCTTCCCTGGAGACATCCCAAACCCACCCGGACGTGACTGTGCAGCCTGCTGGAGGGGACCCTGCTGTGGCAGGGGTTGGGCTGGGTGGTCTCTGAGGTCCCTTCCAGCCCTGACCATCCTGTGCTTGTGTGATTCTGTAATATAACACTGGGTAGACTGAAAATGAATGTGTACATAAATGATTTATCAAAACCTACATTTGAGGAACATGCGGACTCTTACTTTGCCTTGCACAGTGTTGCTAATTGTTGTAGAAGTTGCTCAGATAGCTGACCTTCACATAGTTGTACGAAATTGTTGCTTTCTTTACCCATCCACCAAATTCAAATCTGAATTAATGTTTTGTTCCAACATTTCACCATAAGTTTCCCTGTAAATACTTTGCTTCCCAGAATGGTTTACCTTGAAAACTGTGTAGCACCTTCCCAGCAGAGGTTCAAAAACTATTTGTTAGATTTGAAGTCATTCAGTCATGGTAAACACTCATCTATAAAATTCAGCTTTTTTCTTTGCATGTGTAAAAATGTTTATATTAGTATTTAATGCTAAGCTATTGGTTTTACTTCCAATTAATTATTACTTTTATTGCAAATATTTGAATCTTCTGGCATTTTTTTTCTTTCAATATTCAGAAGTATTTAAGAAAGCTGAATAAAACAGAGACACTGTCTTTCTCTTCATATTTTGGAGTGACTTTAAATAACGCTGTCTGATGGTATCCAACAATTCCACATGTGTAATGTTGGCAGTACCTGACACATTAACATGTAATTAGGTATCTTATAGAGGCAGTTGCCATTTGTTCCCATTTAATTGTTCACTTCCTTTTTGTTGTATTGTTATGATAATAATGAGATAAATTAAGATCTGATACGACCCTTCGCCTTATGACTCAAACTGAATGTATTTTTACATTGAGTTTATGTGAACTTTAATTTTCACAGGCAAGTGTTTTGGGCTTTCACAGAATTAAGACTTAGGAAAATGCCATAAGAAGAGGCTTTTCTTGCATAATATGAACTCACTATGAAATGAAACGTTCTGAAAGTCTTGGATGTTCCACTGTAGGTTTAGTGAGTCTTGTTACTAATTTAGGTACTTAAAAATACCTGGAAAACTGATTTTGTTCAAACTCAGCTTGGTAGCTGGAAGTATATTAGGATTTTTCATATAGTTATTTCTCTGGCCTCTGCAGTGGATCTGTACTTGTAATATTCCTCACCATTACTTCACTGTGACTGACTCATGACAGTCTCCTTTCATCAAGACAGTTATTTTCACACATATAGTTCATGACAGAGGGTGAGTTATTTTATTGTTTAGGTTAACATTTATTATATTGCAGGTGAATCATCTTAGGATGCCCACATTCCAGCTATTTACTTTGTTTTCAGAGTCAAGAAAGGCTAGTAAGACTTTCTGGTCAGTTTTAACCAAGTGGGATCCTGAGTCATTAAAGATCAGACAATAATTCTGGAAACAGGGAGACTGCAGAGGAAGAGAAAATTAATCAGGTGGTTACTTTATGTCTAATAATACGTATATTAGGTCCTGTCTTGGGAATTAGAGCATATTTCTGAAAACTGTCTTCAGGAGATATGTAATTGTATCACCTTTTTCCAAGTTCCTCTCCATCTGCTTGAGCAGCACTGGGCACTTAATCTAAAGTAGGAGAGTTTTGAGCAGAAGAGCAAATGGTTTTGCTTGAATCGTATCCACACTGATTTTTTTTTAAAGATGGGTTGGGTTGTTTTGGTGGTAATACTGTAAATGAGATGCTGTAGTTCTAATAAGGAAATTGCCTATTTGAAAAAGTTGAGTGCAACTTTTAAGAAATGGAACACCAAAACTTACCTTAGATGTTAAATTAACTCTAGCTGAAGGGAGGGGAGTATGAGAAGTGACTGATTTATGCCAGAACAGCTGGGTTAGTAAATGGTAAGGAACAGCTCATTCTTTCCTGTGTAAGATGCTTAATTTACTGTTACATACTTAAAAGTTTTCCAGAAAGTTTTGTGGCAGGGTGGGTGATGTTTTTCACAGTAATAATAATACATTGGTCTTTTTACTTGTAGCCTAGCTTTGACATACACTAAGTTCACATCTTCCTATATTTTTCTAGTTCTGAGTGTTACAAACTTTTTTGTAGGTTTTGGTGTGGGTTTGGCAGTTGTTTTTTTTTTAATTCACCTGAGAGTATGAAGCAGTCACTAACATTCAGGAGCTGGAGCATGTTCTGAACTGGGATCGCCAAAGTTGGCAAGATTGAAAAACACAATAAAAGGGAATGAAAATAATGCAATTATCTTTAAAGTATTAGAGAAATGGCTTTTTTAGCTTTCTGATTGCAGTTATGTAGTTTAAATTAGGATTCCAAAACCTACTCTTACAGACGGTCAAACATAACTTCTATCTGGGAATACTAAGCTTGAAAGTAAGCACGAGTTCACTGTTTACAGAATTTCACTCCATTGCACCACTGCATCAACTACCTTTTGATTAAAATTGTCTTTCACTATTTTTTTCCCAAGTTCTAGGGAAGGCTGTATAGAATAGTTAAAGAGGAAGACAGGAGCTGCAAAACATCTTTAGAAGCAGAGCTATAAACTGAACTGTAGAAAACTAATACTCTTCAGATACTTGAACCACACGTCTTAATATTTGGCCTATTGAGATTTTGCCATAGAACAGTAGCCCTGGCAGAAGTGTTGATCAGAGTTTGTGTCCTAAAATACTCCATATCTGCAGAGCAAAACATTACAGAAGGGCACTGTAGAACACAGTTTTAGTTAAGAAGCTGATCCCAGGATGAAAGACAGATGAAATCAGCTACAGACTGTATGAGGAATTAATGGTAAAGCTTTTCATAATCTTTCATGCTTTGGCTAAAAATATTAGCACCATAAAAATTCTTCATGGGGCAGAGTTGAGGTGGGAGCTGCAGAGTGATCAAAACATAAAAGAGGCACTTTTTCCCTTTTTATGGGGAGGCCTTTTTCAGACCTGTCATATGAAGGATTTGAAATGAAAGTTTAATGGACTCTCAGACAGCCATCTTTCTACAGCTTCATTATTAACAACAATTTAATCTTAGCCATCTCGCTTGCTTTTTTTCTGAACTCTTGATAATTCATTTATTTTATTTGTTTAGCAGCAATACAAGAAAAAATACTCAGATCATAAAGTGAAGGAAGTGTTCCAAATCAAAAAACAATGTGAAACCAGTCCCCAGTAAATTTTGCAGGAGCATTTACTCCACAGTTGTTTGAATTAAAATGTAACAAGTGTGGACAATGTGAATGGGTTTCATATTTAACCTATATGCAATAGTACATGAGCTGTAATTTTTCCTCCCAGTGCTATATGAGCAACAAGGCCATTTTCATGGCTGACGTTGTATAAGATGTTTTTCAACTAAGGCTCATGGTATAGAAACTGTTTTGTTAATGTGTCAGAAAGTGAGATCTCGGAAGCAAGTGGATGCATGGTAGCTCTTGGAAAAATAAGCACATAGCATTCAGAAAAATGAAATTTCAAAATGTGTGAATACATTTTTACAGGGTCTGATCCAGAGCTGTTAATGTCATTTAAGTTTTTTACTTCAGTTGTAAGCCAAGTGCACCAGGTTCTTGATTCTACCAGCTATTTTAGTGCTCTCTGGGGAATGATACAGACTAACTTTGCTTCCCTTCGGAAGTTCGAAAGGGTGGAACTTAGTCTCTAACATGACTCGCGCCTTCTGAGTTTATGTGGGTGCAACTCTGTCTAGCCACTCAAATCCACTGAGTACTTTGTGTAGGGAGAAGTAGAAGTCTGAAGCTTCACCCGTTAAGGCTCTTTACAGGGTCAGGGGGTCCAGGGACAGTCCTCTGTGTTTCTTTGAAAGTAGAGACTGTCAACAATATGGGCTCCTTTCTGATAGGTTCAGAACTGGTGGTAGCCAACTAATCCTTAACCTTTAATCCTTAACCTTCCTACATTTTACATTGTGTCCAGAACAACAAAAAACAAACAAACAAACAAATATTCTTTACAGTGTAGAAAGAAGGGGATACAATAATATGAAGTCTTTTAAATGAATCTATCTACTTTTATACCCATTCTGTGCAGTTACTACCTGATTTTCCTTTTAACAAAAACCAAAATTGGTCCTACTAAAATTTTGTCTAGCACAAACTGGGATACTAATAATAAAGACCAAACTAATTTATATTTTAAATTTACATAATGCACATGTGTTGTCATATAATTTGTTACTCCCCTTTGAAAACGTAGGTTGCTGAGTCCCTAACCTCTCTACAGGTGTGACTGTATCCATTTAGTGCAAGGATGATTAATAAAGCATATACAACTGCAATTCAAAATATATTAGTAGTGGTTAGGTAATATATTAATATTGCGTACCTCTGTTTCTGCATGGATTATAAGGCAAACTAATGCAAGCTGACTTGAAATCACAAACATAACTCAAAATTCTAGTTAGTTGATGCTTGAAGACTGATAAAGTCACACACTTTAATGAACTGTTGCTTTTTCATTAACAAATAAAACTGGTAAGGATTTACAAGAGACATAAGTACATGATGGTATCTCAGCACTGTTTACAAAATTCATCAAAAACCACAATAAAGTCATCTTCTGTAAACAATTTCATCAATGTTAAGTAAATTAAAAACAGTTGGTTAGTCAGCAGCAACCAATCTCAGAGGGGAGAAAAACTTTTCAGTCTTGCAACTTAACAAGGCAAAGGCACTTGCAGTGTCACTGTCCCTTCACCCAGGATGTTCTGGTCTGAGTTCTTACATGCTGGACTGTCTTTGAGGGTGGGTGTCAGCTGTGTCTCCTAGCAGGGGTACAGAACTTGCTCTGTGGATCAAAATGGGGATCTGTCCGCTTCCCTGGATTTTGTAGTGATCAGCGGTAAGGTGTTTCACAAGGTATTGTAAAAAAGCTCAAGTTATAGGTCTTAGCCTAATATAGATAGGATATTATGAAGTTCAAACCTTCAATATCAGGATGTTCTTCTGCAGCTATTTACTTTTATTAATTAAAAAAAAAAAAATCAGCTATCAGTCCAATCCCTTCTTGAATGTTAATGAAATATGCCTCTCAACAGCTTCTTGTTAGATTGAAGCTGATAGGCTTATACACACACATCATGTGAAATTTTTTGAATTTTTTGAATTTACAAGCCTTTTTTTCCCATGACTTTCCCTTACTTTTTTGGTTTAAGTGAATTGGAATAAATGACTTTTAATCCATATGTCTGTATTTGTCTGCATCTTTACCTGTAACTGGAATTTTCTCAATACAGAAGGTTTTCTTTCAACAAGGGGTTACTCGAGTCATGAAGTGATTGACATGGTTTCTGAAATGTGGCAGTGGCAGTAATATTGCACATAAAACCACTAATTTATATAAAAGACCAATTATATTTCTAGCGTGGTTCTCTGTTGATGTCTTTTTTAATCTTAACATAATGCACCTTTATGTTGACGTTTTGTGACTGTTTCTCGGCACACAGTAACTGATGTTCTTCACTGATAGGCCTGCAGCAAAAGCAGCAAGACTGCTTCTATTGATTAGTCCAGTTAATTCAGCTATCTGGAATATGTAGGGACAATTTAAGTTTCCTCTCTAATGTATATTACTTTGGTGTTCATGGCATAAATTCACTTTCCCATCATTTAGGCCCTGTATGTAGGCTTTTCCCAGCAGCATGAATGGCTGTGTATAATGCCGAGAGCCTTTTAACTGCGTATCACAGTTGTGACAGGACAAAGCAGCAGTCATCTCTGGAATAACTGGGTCCTCGACCCTGACTTTTTTTTTTTTTTTTTTTTTTAAGTTCAAAGCTCATACCTTGAATTTGCATTAAAAGTAAATTGCCAAGCAATATACAGTCAAGGGTGTTAGTAGATTTTGTTGTCTGTTTTAAAGTTTGCATTTAAAAGTCTTTTGTAATAAAATCGAAAATCTTTGAGTAGAGCCTTTAGAAAAAGGGTCATGTGTCTCCTGTGTACTTCAGCAATGTCTGATGTGGTTTCAGCTGTCAAGCCTTATGCACATGTATGTGGCAGGAGTTTTTGACCTTAAGGACTTAAAATTATAGTCACATAGACAGATGAAGGTAGTAGGAACAAGAAGGAGCAGAGACACGTAAAAGTCAGGGATTTGCCCGTGATGACAAAGGGTGTGCACTGCACAGCTGGATTGCGAGTCCATATTTTATCCTTCCCTGGCTGGTATCTGATTTGCAAAGTCACTTTTCCTTATGCAAGAGATCCTACTGGTATTTCCAGAGAGATCATCATTCCAAAGAGTGCTGCAGATCAGGGCTCTGCAGATGTTCTGGCAAAACCCCGGTGTTCTGAAAAGCAGAGGGAGTAGCCAAATGGCTTCATGAAGAATGACTGGAATATTTGGCAACCCAGGATATTCATGTGTCCCTAAGTTGTCTGGTGCTTCTACATTGTATACTGTAGTGATTTTCTGCCTTTGTGTTTTGTTGTCTAAATCACAAAATAGTCAATTCAATGGAAAGAAGTGAGGAGAACTGTTTCCTCAGCATCCATGTGTATTCAGTGTATGCCGCTGGCTGGCTGAGTCACATGACAATCTACTGTTGCAAAAGGTTTCCCAGCTATCTTTATTTTTCTTTCTTTTCTTGCAGTGTAAACACACCAGGTGTTCAGACAGTTTTCTAAGCTCATTTGGGTTTTGCACAACTACTAATATAACTCTCTTCTTTTCAACAGCTGCACAGCTTCATCCCCTGGCATCAGAGATCACCTAACAGTGTAATGCACCAGTGTGGGAAGGTGATTTCCTCTGATCAAAGTCCTTGTGTTTCTGTCCCCATCCTCTACAGCACTGCGAAGTCGATCAGGGCGGTCCATCATCAATGGAAACTGGGCAATTGATCGACCTGGGAGATACGAAGGTGGTGGGACAATGTTCACTTATAAACGCCCAAATGAGATCTCCAGCACTGCAGGAGAGTCGTTTTTGGCTGATGGTCCAACAAATGAAGTCCTTGATGTCTATGTAAGTTTCTTGTGTTTGTATTCACCTTCCTGATGGAAGAAAATGGTTCAGCTCATTGTTAACACGCAACACTAAAATTGCATTGAGTACCAATACTTGGTCAGTTTTGAAACTTTTTATATTTTACTATTGCTTGCTGTTGCTCCTGTCTTGCTGCAGATCACATAACAACGAAGCCTTTATCTCTCAGGCTTTACTGATCCAGTAAAACCAATTTTACTTTTTCAGTAAAATAGAGATAAAGCATACAAATGTCTGGGGTCTTTTTTTTGTGAACTGGATTTTCTCTGAATACTTTCCTACTAAAGCAGATTTGGCACAGTTTAATTTTATAGTGAACTAAAGCAAATACCTAAATCAGACAAGGCATCTCACAGAGTGATACCATCTCAGTTGTCTTTAAAAGAAACGTAAGTCCAAAAAGCTATAGAACATGGGATTTGAAGCAGCACAGATTTAATATGAAGCTGTGCTAGGAGACCACAGATAATAGCCATTTGAGAAAGGAAGAGGGACAACAAATTGCAGCTGAGGGGGGAAACATATTGAAAAAGCTGTTTACTTCAGATGGGACAGCTTTTTAGTGCATCATGTTGAAATAAAAAATATAACTGGAATTGATTACAACTTACTCAAAGATAAATAGCATGTTCTGAGATTATACACTTCCACATGGTAAAATCCATTCACTGAAAAAAAACTAGAGTGACTGATGATATGGTTGTTTCATCCAGCTACAGCTTTTTTGCCCTTAAGTGCAATATGGGGTGGAAAACTGAGTGTGCTGGGTTGTTTCATGGAAAAACAAATAGTAACTGATTACTTAGCTGGGAGAAGTTAGATGTTGGCAAAGTTATTGCCCATCAGCTAAATGCTGTCTTAATAAAACAGTGTAATAATTAAGCTAACATTACTATTTTTTGGATAATTTCTGATTGATTGCAGTTTTAGACTGGCAAAAACCTGGATGATTAAATGGTGGGGCTCCTAGGTGCCCCCTATGCAGACTCCATGTTTTTAAAATATACTTATTTTTGTGTAGTTGCAGGATGCTGTGAGCTGAGGTTTGGTCTTACATTTTTATTGTCAGCTGATTAATGCCTAGTACGTAATGACCTGGAGAGAAAATGATCAGGAAATGGATTAAACAGTTGTTTCCAAAGTAATACCATATAAATCCTTAAGCTTAAGTTTATCATATTTTAATATTTTAGTTTAGGCTTAGTCTCTTCTCTTTTTTTTTTTGCTTTTGCTATGAATATATGAAACTGGCGTGATGGGCATGGCTTTATCAGTTTTGCTTTGTAGCTGCTACTATGGATTGCTACATCTAATTTGGCTGGACTCTTATCTGAGATGGTTCTTATAGATATGAGGAATACTATAATTCCTCATAAGCTGATATTTTAGTGTTGTTTCCAATATAGTGTGAGAAGGTAAAAATGGATAGTGCTAGATGAAAGAAAATCAATCATCAGTATGACACAGCCTCTCTAACAGGTTTGAAATTTGTAACCGCACAGATACAGATGTCTTTTTTTCACTTCGTCTTGCAGTTCCTGAATCATGTAATGCTCTTCATCCATACTCATGATCTTTATGCTCTGTGTAGAAAAATGAAGAGATTTGCAGATGGGAACTACAAATGGCTTTCTGTTCATTTTGACTGTGATCATGCTGTCTTCTTCTTCCACTCTAAAAATGTAGATTAAAAAGCTGTCTAAGTTACAGCAGGTTATAATTAGCAAGATAAAAAGAGATGCAAGTTTTCTCCAGGTGCGAAGTATGCATTGCTACAAAGACTGAGGTCCACTAACTCAAAGCAAAAATTTGTATAATTCCAGGTATTTTCCTGCAGGAAAGTTGTGGCAGTATATTCATAGGGACTTCATCAGTTAAGCTCTTCATAACATGTGGCTGTCAGTTGTTCTGAGAAGTGTGGTGGAAAAACCATGGGAACCATTGGAAAGCTGTTCCTGGAACCTGGAATCTTAAGACCAGTGTCCTGGTTCAGGAAGGTGGGGGTTACTCTACTCTTCCGCCGAAGTGAGCTTCACAGTGCTCAGTTCTCTCAGGACCAAACACAAAGAGGGTGTATTTTTTGGATAACAAAGTGATGTGGGAAGGACCAACCCTTACAAAAAAATACTACAGGCAATGCATTATTAGATGGTTCAGAAAAGTGAATGATCTCTGAGGGACAGAGTTTAGAGGAACAGCTATTATATTTGGCAAGGAAAAAGTGATTTTGACACAAAGAAAAACAAAGGTCTGAACCCCTAGTTGGTGTTGATTGGTGTGGTGAATTTAGTGAAATTTTGAAGCATAAATGTGCTCTGCTGGGTCATAAAGCCGTTGGTGTAACATGACTTTTTTCTTTTCAGGCCACGGTTTGTCAAAAGCAAAGAGCTAGTGCAAGCTCTGGTGTTTGTTTGGTTACGTTTTTTAAAAAAGGTGCTTTAAGTTTGAGTGTAATCTGAGGCTTCTATCAAACCAATCCCCACAAAGAGTTCAGGACCTTTAAAGCCACCGGGTCAGTAGGAGCAGTACTGAAGTAATCTAAGCTAAACTAGTGAAATTAGCAGCTGATGGCACCCTTGCATTTCTGGTGGGAGTATGCTCAGGCTCTCAGCAGCAGCAATGTATAATACAAGCCAGTTGGGTATGGAGTGTGTTGCTAACAGTTTTTAAAAGCTTTCATGAAGCCATACCTTGCTCAGATCTTATGATGCCCAACAGCTTAAGCACACAAGTGACGCTGACTTCCAGAGGCACACTCTTGTCAGCTCACATAGGCTTCTGCAGCAGTGTTCTGAAACCACTTGGCTTCATTTTCACATTTAAAGGAGAACACGTGATGGTTCCTGCCTGTGTTTGATGAAGAACACTTTGATAGAGTTGTTGTGGCTAGCTGTAAAGCAGTGGGAGTGTCTGCACTTACATTACATCTCCGTTCAGTTGAAAATTAATGTGGAAGGATGCAGGAGGGTTGCACGGGCGCTCTTCAGCTGCAGTCACAAGTATGGGGGCCTTTAATCTGTTCGCTTGATCTTCACTGAGCAATGCTTATGTTGAGAGCGGCATAACGTTCATTGGGCATCTTAGCTAGTGGATTGTCAAGTCTCCACTGAGCGGCGCAGAGGTAGCTGCACGATGATAAAAGGAACAGTTTGGTTTGTGGGACTACACACAGAATAACCCATATGTGCTGTCTGCATGTGCTATGTTCAAGAGTACAACTGATAAACCTTAAAAAAGGCAGTTGGCTAGATTTGTAGACAGGGATCTATTTATTTTCCTCTGCTTTGTTTCTTCCTTGCATATGTTTCCACAGGCATCTGTCAAGTTCCTTCTGTCTGAGAATGTTTTGGTGACCTCGGGCCCATCCCTGGTGCTGGGGCTGGGTGTGAGCCTCTGCTGCCCATGCTGCCGAGAGGCGAGGCCATCCCTGCTGCAGCCCGCAGCCTCACCTCAGCCCCAAGCGTGTCACTTACAAGTTTTTTGAAGAAGATTTAGAGAAATAGTTTCTCAGCCATCACAAGCTAGCCAAGTTTGCAAACGTAGTAACCTGCATTTTCTTATTTTTTCCAGAAACAAGCATCTTTTTTTTTTTTTTCCCAGTTTTTGGAGACATTAACCATTGTTTCTGTCCTGACCGATGAAAAATAATGTTATGTAGTTAATTAGTTCAAGTACATGTTTTAAGTATTAGTAATATAACAACTGGAAGAACTGAATATATGGCTGTTTTTCTTTTTAGATGATACATCAGCAGCCTAACCCAGGTATACATTATGAGTATATCATTCCAGGAGACAATGTCATTAGTCCTCAGTTGCTTGCTCACAGGAGGCCAGGTAAAATGCCATTATTTCCTATTATCAAACACACTTTGTTACCCTATAAGGTAATGGAGATATTAATACCACTAAATTCAGTGAAAATGCTGCCACTGGTGTGGGAGAGGCCCAGGGTTTCACCCTACATGTTGAAAGAGAAGTCTGCACAAATTTAATAACCTCAGTGAATTAATAATGGCAGGGATTATTTCTACTGTAGCAGGGAATCTGGTCACATATTTCTGCTTTCAGTTGTCAAAACGTTAACCATGGCTTTGCATAAGCTGGAGTGTTGTAACCATGTCTCAGAAATTAAATAGAACATGATTTTTCTCTTCAGAGTTTGAGATAATTTAAAACAACCCTTTGCAGTTTCTCTTCCCTCTCCCAACTGGAGGGGTTCAAACACAAAACTGTTGCCTTTCCAAGCTAGAATCTGGACAGCTCTTGCTCCTGAGCTGTAGGTATGTGCTGTAGGTATGTATGTATGTACTGGTATGACGTTCTGAAGGACAGTAGAAAATTTGCAAGCGAGTTTGGCCCTACTTTTAATGTTCATGACTTCCTTTGGCAAATTTCTGTGTGTGTTTGTAGTCTGCTCATAATGAGGAGCAGCTGTGCCGTGACATGGGGAAGCATAGAATACAGAGCATGGTACAAAAAAAACCCCCAAAACTTTGGGAAATTGTGACAGTGGGTGCATTAACTCTACCATCTGTTTGGAGATATTTCAGTTTTTAATGTATTTTCTGGCTGAGACTTGGTTATCTTAGTTTAAAACAACACAGTCTTTGCAGGACACTATTTGGAGGTATCTGCATAGCAGATTAAAGCTACTTTTCAAGTGTAATGATGTGCCAGTTGTGATTATTAGCAGGTGAAAACATGAGACTGATATTTGCAAGTGAGGCTCATTATTTTACTTTTTTTGTTGTTGTCCATCATCAGGGGAGCCCTTGAATGGTCAGTTAGGAATGCCAGAAGGTACAAATCATGAAGATGAGGATTTGCATAGAGAGGCAGACACTCTCACTGGACAGTCAGCTGGAACTTTTCCAGTTATTCAGCCAGGAAGATTTCCTTCTCATCAGCCAGAAAACCAGGTGCCTGCTGTGCAACCATCAAGACAAAACCGAGAACACAACTGGAAACAGATTGGAAAAACCGAGTGCACTACTACATGTGGGAAAGGTAAGTGCTTCATACACCGTGCACAGAAAATAGATGACACACTGGAGGGTTCTAGCGTGGGAGAGCAGAAGCATGGAGAGAAGAAGCAGTGTAACTATTCAGCAGCTCTTGCATGCACAAAGCATTGCTGGACCTGGTGTTTTCTGTTATCTTAGAAGCAAAAGACACAAAGATACTATTATGTGTGCTTATATTTAAATCAGCAAACCCAACAAAATTAAAAATATGAAATACAAAGTATGTAAATTAAAAGGTAATATATGGCATTTGCCTCCAAAAGGAAATATTTCAGGATTTTATGGCAAGCTGCTTTCTCTCACACCCTTGATACACAGCTGCTTTCCTCAGCATTCTTTGGCATTCTTTATCCTTGCATTTTTGGCCTCTCCTGCTTTGTCAGATACACCCTCAGTGCTTTTTGTGTCTTTGTCAACAGTTTGTTGATCTTTAGGGGAAAGTTCCATCAGCCGTATTTGCCTCATTGCATGTTGCTGGAACAGGAATAATGTGACTTCAAAAAACTCTGGTTTTCATAGGGGAGAAGTGGGAAGGAAGAGGAATGGAAAGGGACTAGTAATTAGTGAGCTTTTGGGACCTGATGAACGCACTGCTTTGGCCTTGCCAGATTCATCCTTGGTGTAAGACACAGTGGCCACAGATTCAATGTTGCACAGCACAAGATATTATTTGGAAGAACAAGTTTTTGTGATAGTAAAAGTGAAATCTTTTGTACTGTACATAGCCACTTATCACCATACCTAAAAAATTGCAGAGATTTGAAATAAAGACATACCAGGGAACTCAGCTGACTGTCAGCAGTTCATATACATTAAGAACATTTGTTTCCTAATTAGTTTGAGAGAACACTTCACAAATTTGGTCGAAGGCCAGATGAGTGTCTGTGCTATAGATACAGATAGAGCTAAAAAAGCCAGCAGTATTGATACCAGTCCAAACTATTTCCCAGTATGTTCAGAAAAGTTTTTTCATTGGGGAAATTACAGCAGAAGTGTTAGAGCTAAAATACAGCCTATAAAAGTCAGAAGACTTCTTGAAGTCAGCCTTTTTGTGGATCAAAGGAGGGAATGTAAACCAGAATTATTTTGGCTGGCGTTTAAATATACTTTGTGTCTTTAACACAAGTCATATGGGCAAAATCCTTAATTGCACCTGATGATTTAGCACTGATCAGTGAGTAGTCTCACCTGCTGAATGTCTGGATTATCATATACAGGGTGAATTTTAGTATCCCAATCAGGTAATTTATGATGCAGTTGCAGGAACTCATCAGGGTAAATGTATTCTTCCTTTTCATCATAGAAGTCTTGGTTGTATTTCTTGTGGACCTTATGAAAATATGAACACAGATCTTGCTATTTCTTCAGAGATCTGGGAGTTATTGGAAGTGATATTAATGAAATCTGAGTCAAAATGATGATAGCAAAATTGTAGGCAAATGGAATTCAAAAGATATAATTCAGACTCCTATACAGCTTAAATTTACTTCACAAAGTTTACCAAGAGAACTATCAAAAATTAGTATCTTTTTGCAGTATTTGGAGAATGTGTGTGTGTTCCGTTCAACAAACTGGACCTTGAGAGCAGCATCCAGACACTGTTGAGACTGTATGAACATTCCTTGTAATCTTGTTGTGAGAAGCCTGTGTGAATCTCTGATGCCCCTTAAGGCATTTCAAGTCAAACTAGATTACATAGATTGATTAAAAAAATGGAGTGGAAAAAGTCAGAAAGAAATCTTATACTGTTTAAGGCTTTGTTTTCATTTTGCGTGACTCAATATGAGACTCTTTTTTTTCATGTTTTCCTTTTTTCTACTACTTTATTTCTTCATGCAGAAATGTAGATGATACATGGTCTTTAAATTTCCTTTTTTTTCCTCCTCCCCCCTGCCCCAATGAACCCATCAATGCTAAATAACGTTAGGAAATTTTAAGTTGGAAGAAGAAAGAAAGAAAAATTACTTTTGTGCCACCTAAGGGAAAAAGGGGATAAAGTAATAGTTGCGATAAAAAGCTGTGAGATTTCAAAGCACTTTTCAGTAAAACTTGGCTTGGAAAAATAAAAAAGACCATTATCATTTTTTTTAAAAAAAAGAAAATGCTTCCCATGAGAACTGCCAACTCTTGTCCCAGATTTCCATTTAAAATGACTAAGCAAACAGATATCCTAGAACTTGGACAGTGTGGGAACTGCTGCCACATCTTGGCAGGGAAGTGAAGTCCAGAGAGAAAAGGGCTGGTACAGTGCAAATTCCTCCAGTCCTGGAGCCACAGGAACTTCATCCAGATTTGGTCTGAAAGATCTTACAGGAGTACCACCTTCCCTCATCTTCCTGGAGCATGGCCAGTGCCTTAGAACTCTTACCTGCATCTTGGAAATTACTTGGGATGTGTAATTGGTTATCAGTCGTGGCAGTATCTTTGTTACTTTATGCAAGGAGATTAAAAAGTGCGAACTGCTGATTTTTTTCCTCAGATTTCCAGGCTCTGTCTCCAGGTTGTACACTATATTTTCCCAAATTCTCAAGTATATTGTTGATATCAAGGTCAGTCAGTATAGTTTTACTTTTCAAATACAGCTTTATCCAGAACAATCACACATCATCCACACATTTCAAATGCAAAATGACAAACATGAAATCTGAGTAGGAAAGCATTCCACGAAAAGTTTGTGCAGTGAAGCATGAACTGTGTATCTGCTTGTCTGGTTGAATAGTGTTCCACTTGTCCTTATTTCATTCTGTTGAAGAAAGTCAGGCATAACCTGAGCAAAATGTTTCTGTTTCAGTTCAGAGTTAATTTTCCTGTTCATGGTTTCTTTTGCTGTGTAATCCTGAATATCTGCACTAATAAACCAATAAATAATTAGTCATTTGCAGTAACTTGCTGTAGGATAGCCTAAATAACTAGAATCACCCAATTTTTAAGTCAGTGGGTCTGTCTTCAGGCGGCGCAGCTGGCAGCTGTGGGCTGTACTGTGACCACTTCTCTTTGCCTGAGCCCTATTTCTCTTGTAACCAAATGGCTCCTGTTACCAGAGGTGTTTGGTGCCATTGCTGTACCGCAGTGACCAGGAGGGGTTGCTGCCACTGTACGTGGTGTAAACATGCAGAGAGAATCAGCAGGCTGTTGTACTACTTTTTAGAAAGAACTAAAAAGGAAATGTTTCCTAGTCTACCTTTTGCTGTTTATGTGCTTGTAGAGTTGCCTTTCACATCCCTTGCCAGATTCAACTCCAGATGGGCCTTGCCTTTTGTAACCCCATCCCTGCACAATCAGACAGCATCTCTGGACTCCTCCAGGACCGCCTGCCTCTGCTTACACCTCTTGTTCTTCCTTTTTGTGTCTGAGTTGAGTTAGGAGCTCTTTGCTTATCCATGCAGGTCTCCTGCCACCTTTGCTTGATTTCCTGTTTGTCGAGATGGACCTTTCTTGAGCTTGGAGGAGGTGGTCTCTGAATATCAACCAACTCTTCTGGACCCCACTTCTCTCTAGGGCTTTATCCCATGGGATTCTTCCAGGCAGATCCCTGAGGAGATTTGGGTCTGCTCTTTTTTGATATTCAGGCTTGTGGTCCTGCTTTTTGCCCTGCTCCTTTCTCTTAGAATCGTGAAATCTACCATTTCATGGTCACTGCAGCCAAAACTGTCCCCGATTTTCACATCCCTGACTTCTATGTTTTTATGTATCAGGTCTAACAGAGCACCTTTCCTGGCTCCTCAACCACCTGTGTCAGGAAACATGTTAACGTGCTACAACTTTTCACTTACCAAATACAAATAGACATGTTAGCACCTTGCTCTTTGTCATAATTTTGATAGTTAGTGTGCACTGGTAATAGAAGTAGATTTCTGTCTTTATGCTCTAGCATGAAAATTATTTAAAGACCAAGTATTAAATGTGGAGAAGAGTAATGTTTAGTGAGTTTGTAGTCTACAGTAGTGCTTAACCTGTAACCAGTATCTTAGGAATTTTTTTGAAAACCAGGCAAAGTGGATAATGTTCTCAGGTGTTCACTAACCCCAACTCTAAAGTAAGGAGGCTCAGTCTCTTTCCAGAAGCACAACAGAATTACTGCTAAATTTTTCCTCCTTTCAACCTGTGTTTTGGCTGCATTTTTTTTAAACTGCCTGAATACTTAATGTTTGTACTCTCTGCACTATAAAGGCCTCATGTAGACCAAGGAGCATATTTTCTCAACCTTTCCTGCAATGCCATGCTGTACTTTCTGTATACTAAAGGCTTCCCTTAATACTGCAATTAAATAGTCTAGCATTTGGCTCTTACATTTGGAAATTTTGGATAAAATCTTAAGTCTGTATGTCCTGTTGTTAAGTTACACTTTTCCTTTCTGTGTCAGTGTTGGATGCTACTGTTATGACTCTGCAGTCTTTTGCAACACATCACCTAATTTTCTTCTTCATTTCAGGGTCACAGTACCCAGTTTTCCACTGCGTCAACAGAATCACTCATGAGGAGGTATCTGAGAGTTACTGTGACAGCAGCACCAAACCCATTCCAGAAGAGGAGGCCTGCAACCTCTTCCCATGTCCGGCTTTGTAAGATACTACAATTTACCTCAAGTGAAATAAACCAATGTCATTGAGGTTTTGCATGTGAAAGAGGCTATTCTAAGTAGGAAACTAGTTTGAACTTCTAAGTACTATGCACTTGTTTCATAAAGTGTAGGGCATATTTTTTCTGTAGTTGTTGGTGGCCTTCTTCCCCTTCACAGGGAGCAATAGCATTCAGAGAAGACAAAAGCAAAGTTGGCAACATGAGCTTAACACAAAGTTGCTGTGGTTGTTCAGGTATGCAACACTATACACGTTCTTGATATGGGTAGGTTTTTTTTCAAGTGACGGGCCTCACATATACCTGCCTGAAGAAGAGGCTCTGTAGGTTATATTGCTCCATACTGGATCAGTGTGCTGTAGTGCCCACATGTTGCTTCCACAGTATCATATTTAAAGATAAGGTTAGGCTGACAGTGCTCACAGCCACCCCCTGGGGAGCATCACATGTCTTTCCTTCAATTCAGTAGTTCTTCAGCTTGAAGACAGGATTCTGGAGTGGTAGTCCTTGTTTCCAGCACACTAATACTGCCAGCACACAAGATGTGATTTCCTTTGGAAAAGACACTCGCCATCAGGAGGCTGTGACTTACAATTGGCTAAGCAACTTATTTTAAAATGTCAACAAGAAAAACTTTAAAAAGTCAGTTCATCCAGGGTGTATACCAAGAAAAGAAAATGGTTAAACCCAGTTGCCATCGTAACAGCTTTATTTCAGCAGAAAGCTGTACTTTCCATCTCTCTTGTGGTTACATTCTAAAGTTCCCTTCTGAGCAGCCAGTGGCCACTCCTTATCCCACAGAACTTTCTAATGGTCTGAGTGCTGTTATAGTGTTAGAGGTGCCTGACAAGCCATTTCCTAGTGCACAGTAGATACTCGGGAACTTCTGAAGATGTTTTCTTGGAGATTCTTCTCTCACCAAGCATTTTTCTCACCTTTTTCTTTGTAATGACTCACACTAATTCAACATCATCTGTTTACACAGGATAATATCAAGAATATAAACAAAGATATGTAAATATTTATTACAAAGATTACAGAGATTTTGCTTGCTTTCCGCAAGGGTTCTGAAATCAAATGTGTGAACGTTTCAGATACTTCCCTTATTTCTGTATGTCTTCATGCTTGAAATGAAAACTGAAAGGGAAAATGACATGTTTAAACAAAAGTGATTAAATAAATACAGTGAAATCTTGGAATGAAAATATATATCTAGGGAATCTTTTCATCTCTAAAATTTAATGTATTAATTCATTGCTTATTATTTGCTATTTCAGTAGTATGTATGAATGCCTGAATGCCTTAGGGATTTTTTTCATACTGTCCTTTTTAGAGCCTTTGCTTCAAAAAAATTTTATGCAACACACCTTAAATTTTTGAGAAGTATCATTAGATCAGTAATACGTATTATAGATAGATTCTTTAAAAGAAAACCAAACAGCAATTACTGGGTTAAGTAACGTTTGTTAGTATGTCTTGAAACCAGGAATTGTGCAATCTATATGCATACTTACTATTATCAACCACTATGGGTAGATTGGTTGCAAGTATAAAACATCTTTATGGAATATCGGTATGCATATAGAGTCTTACGGGTTATTTTATCAGATTCTGTATCAGCATGAGGATCACATCACTCAAGTTCTGCTAAGATTAGTATTAGAGAAATCTTTACTGAAGAAATACATCTTCTTGATTTTTTCTTTAGCTGGGATATAGGGGAGTGGTCTGAATGCAGCAAAACATGTGGCCTTGGTATGCAGCACCGACAGATCCTATGCCGGCAAATGTATGCCAATCGCACCTTGACAGTTCAGCAGTACCGCTGCCAGCACCTGGAGAAGCCGGAGACAACCAGCACTTGCCAGCTGAAGATCTGCAGTGAATGGCAGATTAGGACAGAGTGGACTTCAGTAAGTATGAGTCATTAATTTGGGGCATAACACCTCAGAAAAGAGTAAGAATTTTCTTCCAGGTATCACTGATCAAACATTAAATTTGTTTTTGTTTAAAGCGGGGAAGTGAAATGTGAAAAGCCTTGGAAGTAGGTGAATCTTAGTTCAAGAAAACCCTGCTGGATTATGACCATTAAACTTTACAGTTCATAAACAGAAAGAAGCTGAAAATGAGCAATTGAATAGTACAAAACACAGAGCTGTGTGTGTACAGAAGTACGCAAGTTTTCTGAGCAATGTATTTTTAAATGTTTTGTGAAGTAGAGTTGGGGGAGCCTTGATAGGTTTGCCTGTGGTGACAAACCTCCTGCTCTTTCTCATAGCGTGTAGAATTTAGTTCCAGGAGTTATTTTACCTTATGGATGTATTATGGGTAGGGTCAGTAGTTGTTGTTACTGTAGTTGGTTTGAGGCTATGCCAAGACTTTCAGATAAATGTGGATGTCCAGTTCCAGGCTTTAATTTTTCTGTGTTGCTTACAAAAGGTTTGGCCAACCTGACAACCATCCTAGGTATTTTCATGGCCGTTGTGTGAAAGAGACAATATCCTGGTGTATTAGGTGCAGTGATAAACAAATCTTTCAGTTAGCCACAAAACAAAACAAAACAACAAAAAAAAACAATTAGAGTTGCTGAATTATGTGGGTGGATAGACTATGAGAAGTTCCAGCTTAAACCCTGAACCTAAACCTTCTTTTTCCATTCTGCTGAAGTGCTTCCTTACTCGTAACTCCCCCAGCCCATGCTGGAATGTGTTTCCCGGCACGCATGGGCTAGCTGCACTGGCAGCAGCAGCACAGCCGTCCATCCACACAGACGCAGCAGGCTAAAAGTGTCGTGCAGCAGGCTGTTTGTGGCTTTCTAGTGAGTCTTCCCTCATGGTTTGAAGGTTAATGTGAGTTAACTCCCTCAGCTGCTGCATATTTGAGGCTGATAGTGGCATTCATGCCCATTCATGAAGTATCTGTCATATGTTCATATATTCCTGATTTAAAAAAAAAAACTAGAAATGCCTAGATAGATGAGTGTAAAAATATGTGGGCACATTAATTCATTATTCTTGATGAATTAAATTCCATCTGGTGTTAAAGGATAGTAAAACAGTAAAGTTTTGGGTTTTTTATTGTGTTGATGATGAGAAAGGGGAGCTGTTTTTGTGTGGTGTTGCATTTTGAGAAGTATTTCAGTGTACAGACCCTTTAGAGGTTTACTGCATACAATGAATCAAGCCAAACAAATGCTTTAGAAATTGTAGCTGGTTGAATATAAGTGTAACAACTGCAATAAAATTTTGTGATTAATTTGCTCTTGGAAGTAAAATTGAAGTTCTTGGCATGAGGAAGATGCATTATAAAGAAAGGAGCAATTGAGTTTGCAGACTGATGTCGGTATAACATTTGTTTGTGGTTTTGCTTACTGAAGTACAGTTAGGTTGTCACTTTGGAGACAGGGCTGTGATCTTAAAAGTAAGTTTAAGATTTTCTTGTGTGCTTACCATTTTTTCTGACATACAAATGTCAAAAACTTTGATCTAACTGATTAGAAAAAATGGCATTGAAGTAATTTTTAATATGGAGTCAGCAGATGACTTCGAGAGTAACTGGACAAATGACATAAGGAATGTTATAATAATTTTTATTAGTATTTTGCTATTTAATGACCTCACACATCTAGTCTGGCATTTTGCCAGTGTTGTAGAGTGAACGGTTGAAGAAACAGCTGCAGTCTGAAGATTAAGTTTGTGAGGTATCTTACTGTGGGGAATCTATTTTACATGGTAAGTAACTTTGACATGTAAATACAGTAGACATGATTCAGCATTCGAAAGCAAGGAAGAACCAATGAGGCTGCCTTTGGAAGCCTTGCTAGGAACCCTTGTATGCAGGTACCGCAGTCTTTAGTCTTCAAATTCCCAAAGATTCCTCCCTTTCATTCTGGAGTATTTACAGGACTCATCAAAACATTTCATGCATATGCAGCAGAAAGTTGTGTTCCCATCTTGCTTCATGATGTGGATGCTTCACATAATGAGGCAGAGGTAGCAGCAGTTGTCAGAGTCCTCAGAGGCTGAAGAAGCGAGAGCAGAAGGGGCAGCCTTTACTTGTAAGATGGACTCAGAAGTTTGGGTTTTTTGCATTTCTCTTGCTTCATGTCTGCTTATAGGTCAAGATCAAAATTATGCAGAGTATGTATCCTAATGTATCTGCATAGTGTACTGTAGAACACTACAGACCGAGCATATGATTAAAACTGCTACTGTGTTTTTACTCCCTATTCCTAACAATCGCAAATAGTTCTGTAGCTTCTGTGGACGTCTCGGCAGGAATGAATGAGCTGTACATTCCCAGCTCCCTGACTAACCACTGCAGTTCTTGCATAGAACCCTGATACAACCTCCCTTTTGTTACAGTGCTCAGTGCCCTGTGGAGTGGGGCAGAGGACCCGAGATGTGAAATGTGTCAGCAACCTCGGAGACATTGTTGATGATGAGGAATGTAACATGAAGCTGCGGCCAAATGATATTGAGAACTGCGACATGGGTCCCTGTGCAAAGAGCTGGTTCCTTACAGAGTGGAGTGACAGGGTAAGGCTTCCCGTTATCTTTGTGCTGCCAGAGCTTCTAAAACAACTTAGGTGCTCCAGGATTCAAAAATATACATCTGTACAGCCATAAAAGGAGTGATCTTATTTTCCTTGTTTATCCTTGATCTGTTAAACAAGCAAAAGCAAACAAAAAAAGAATGATCCCAAGGGCAACTCAAGTTTGTGTTAGATATAAGAATGCATAGAAAGGGCAAGCATGTGGGTACATGGCCAAACATCTGGATTTAGAATTGGCTCTGTGTCTGAACTTTCCAAAATATTGAGTGTGCTGAGATTTATTATTCTGCCTTGTTTAGCCCTGAGTCTCAAGATTCAAACTCTACAAGTTTCCCTACTGTTTTTTTAAGAGATGGAGGTTTGAGGCCTGATGTCTGGGTTTAAGTTCAAGCCATAAAACAGTTATCCTTTAGCTGTGAAGAGAGGAACAGCTTTGTAAGCTTAGGCAAGGTTGATTCAGGCTTTTGTACTTTGTAAACATGGATGTATTTTTTATTCCAATGAGTCAGATTCTCCACATGAAGGCAAAAAAACCAGTGGTGATTTACCTTGTTTCGTGATTGGGTTCAGAGTTGTTGTTCAGCAGTGATATTTATGTGTCGTGGTTTAACCACAGATGGTAATTAAGTGCCACACAGCCGCTCACTCACCCCCACCCTCACCCAGGGAGGTGAAGAGGAGAATCAAAAGGGAATGCAAAGCTCAGGGGTTGCGATAAGGAAAGTTTAACAACTGAGATGATGAAGGCAATAATAACAATGACGATGATGATGATGAAGGAGAAGGGGAGAGAACTGAAATCCAAAGGAAAGGGAGAAAAGAAAACATGCACAGTACAGCTGCTCACCACCCAGTGACCGATGCCCAGCCAGTCCCCAAGCAGCGATCGGCAGCCCTGGCCAGCCCCCCAGGTGTATGTACTAAGCATGATGCCCCATGGTATGGAAAACCTCTTTGTCCAGTTCAGGTCAGCTGTGCTGGCTGTGTCCCCTCCTAATTTCCTGTGCCGCTCCAGCCCTCCCCAGCGAGGCCTGAGAAACCAAAAAGTCCCTGACCACACTGTTCCCACACCATATTCACAACAGCACTGCACTAGCCACCAAGAAAAAACTTAACTCCATCCCAGGCAAAACCAGGACAGTATGCTTTCCTGAAGAGGCTTACACACACGGGCTAAGGCAAGCCTGGTATTTCGGTCCCTGTTGTGTATGCTTGCATATCAATTTCATCTGTAGACAAGTTGAGCTTCTTCAGTCTGTAAAAATCCTGATTCCATCTCCCTTTTCTTTGACTGGTTGTTTTGGCAGGCAAATAATAAATTTATCATGGAAACTGTAAGATTCCATTCATACCTTTATGGATTCATTATTTGGATCATTTTGTGGCAGTATTGCTGAAAGCTAGTCATGTCTGGCTCATAGGTTATGCACTAGTTTGGTCACTCAGAAGATTTTCCACATTTTAGATGCAGAGGAGGAACTTCTCAAGTAGAACAGGTACCTGGTATATCACATAATTTTAAAAAGACTGATCAGATTCTTGCTACAACTAAAGGTCTTCAAAATTTTCAGCCTTTAGACAAGTCAAATAGATTTTATAAAGACAAAAAAAGTGTTTTTTTCCAGTTATTATTCACTCAGTGTGTGCTCTTGCATAGCATGGACAGAAAGTTACCAGGTAAGGTTTAGGTATTAGTGCAAATGGCAAAGATTTTGCTGAAGGGGAAATGGCGCTGCTTTTTATTATGTGTTGGGGTTTTTTTTGCTTGTAGAGCTGTACAGGGATATTTTACAAGTAAGAGAGAAAAATGCTTTCTAGCCACAAAGATCTTATTCTTGAAAAAGCTGGCCCAGCTACTATCAGCTAGTGCAGCTCCACCACATAAAGCCCATACATTCCGGTGAAGACTCTAGCATCAATGTTTTCTTCATCATTCTATACTGATATTTTGTCTTCTGCAGAATTAAAGTAGGTTTTGAAGCTGAAGGTTATGACTGTAGAATGAATGCTTATTTATACGTATTAAATGAGACAGAGAAGTGAAGCAGGTAATGTGGAAAATGTTGGAGTTTTTTCTTACCACAAACGTTTTAGGGTCAGAGAGTAAAGAATGGATTTTGTTACCTTCTCAGCTTATATAAGTGTACAAATTAATTTCTTCCAAATGCTTGCTACTGTAGTTGGCATTATTCACCATCATGTCTGCCAGCAGTGGGTTTGGAGTTTGGTTCACGAAGAGAATGGAAGGAACAGCTTACTTCAGGAAAAAAGTAGATACGAGCTAGGATGTGCAGAATCTTCTAAGATTCACACATACCTTACAACTGGGATGTTCAGAGAAGTTTAGTGCAGTGATCCCAGTGGAAGTCAGTGGAATATAGGAGTAGTCAATTTTGCAAAGTCAGGCCTTTGGCCATTACCTTCCTTACTGTGCCTTTCAAGGGCTCTTTTTCAGGATCAGAAGTCTCTCTTTCTTTGTAGATGAGTGTGTTTCTATTGAAAGACAAGAGGAGAATTCGGTCATGGAATGGAAATGACCGTTCCCAGGTGTATGGACTTTGCATCTGTAATTTCTCAAAACAATTCTTTAGAAAGTGCTCTAAGCCAGGCCAGACTTCAGCAATAAGCATAGATCAGCGATGGGCAGCCACAAATGGTTCAGATAAGCAGGCAAAAGTTCAAATGTTTAAAGAAAGGTTGTTCAAACCTCTTGAGTCTGCAAAACTGTGGTGGAAATCTCACAAGAACAGACCTTCTTTGTGAGATTTATTACATGCCTACTGCAAGTCCCAGCTGGAAATACCACAGAACAGTCTTTCCCATTGTATTTTGACATTTCAGCCGTGGCTAGAAATAAGAGGTAAAAGAACTTATCGTAACTTTTGAGAACCTTGGAACTTTGAAATGGTTGAGTTCAAACTTGGTTACAGCCATAAGAGAAGGCCTGGCTTGTGCTTTTCTGAACCCACTTTGCTAACACTTCATGTGTACTGTTGCACATGCAGCAAGTTGAGATTTCCAGAGGCCTGTCAGAGATCGGTTAGGCACATACTTTCTCTTTCACCAAGGGATATATCAAACTTCCATGTCTGGATTTATGTGATGCATGGGACATTACAGTATAGCCTTGATTAATTAGCAAAACATCAAGAAAAAGCACAGTAACATAAAAATTACAATTGTCTTTGCTGCCAACAGATGTCAAATTTCAGGATTTGATAGCTGTGGTATATATTTGTGCAGAATTTGACAAGGGTATTCTTCAACACAGGGAGAGAAAGAGATGAATAGTCACATCTGAGTTTTAAGAAAAGGACAGGATCTAATCTAGGGTTGGTAGAAAGATTTTGGGGTTTCTTGTTTTACTGAAACCTTGCAAAGTTTTAACTGATGCAAAATCATGCTGGTTGCCTTCATTTTCATTAATAGTTTCTGTGGTTCTGAATTGGAAGATTATATCATTACATTTCCCTAAATGTGATTTCTGCAATACAACATATGTGCACTTAAAAATGTGCACTGCAGAGTACATACAGGAATTGTGTGTTAGGAGTTGTTTCTCCTTCCCAGCGTGGGCTGTAAGTAGCTTTACTCCGTAAATAACACTTGGCTGCCTTCTCACCATGTTCTCCTGTCTTGTTTTCCCACAACATGAATTTATGTATTTCATGGCCCACCTGTTCCCCCTCATGGCATTGACCTTCTTGGATTCAGTTTCATATACATATAATTACATGTACAAAGAATCACAGACTGATTCTTTATACATATAATTAATCCTAAGTAATTAACCCCCCTCCATGTTCCTAAAACAATTCAGTTCTCGTTTTGAGTTATTTCTAAGAACAGGTGTCAGTATGTGACACACACACTGCTACCTGCACAGCTTAGGAGTTGTGCGGCTGCCATGTGCACACTGGTGGAGCGTGGGAGGGAAGGAAGGAAAGTTCATCCTGGAGAATCAAACCCTTATCTTCTGAGAAATACATGCTCTGTTATTTGTCTTTGCAGCAGATCTAAACACCATACTTTGATATCCCCTGGGCTCAGTCTTGAGAGAAACAGAAATTTCTACTTGTTTCAAGAGGAAAGATCACAGGTTAGGTGTCTCTAGCAGCAAAATGAGACTTCTTTTACTCTGTGTGTGCCTGTCCTTACATTTATTCCTCTACCTTGAGTATAAAGAAGACAATTAAGTTTCATGGCTTTGTCTTCTACATGATCTTTAACCCCTTTTGACTATAGAGAAGCTGGACAAACTTTTGTGATATTTTTACGTGCGATTCTATAAAATGGCTTCCTGGATCATAATTCTGTTAAGATGTCCTACTGCGTTACAACAGCAGCGTTCCACCAAACTGCATCCATTAATCAGTAGAGTAAAGCTGGTGAACCTTGCTGAACTTAGCAACAAAATTGGAATGATGGGAGCAGATGAGATTCTTGCAAACATTTCACATGACTGATTCTTTGACAGCTCTAATTGCTGGAAAGTTTACTTCTCCTAGGGGTCAGAAGCGGAAAACTGCATTCTCCTGATTTACAGCAATGGGACACTCACCAGTGTTTCCTTCCAGCTAACTGGAGCATTTCCCTCTTGCATTTTTGTCCATTCCTCATTGCCATCTCCTCTGCTCATTTGTTACTCATTTTATGTTTAGAGCATACTTAGAAAAGAAGCCAAAATACAAACAATTTTAGATGTTAATGAGATTCTGAGGCCAAAATAAAATCTTGGGAAGAAAGAAAAATGCTGCACATCAGAGAACAAAATCAAAACAGATCAAATGCATGCTCTGGATTTCACTCTTCATTAAAAGGAGTAACAGCAATGCTTCTGTAATATCTTCCATTAGAGAACTGTGTTGTGCTTCATAAAAATCATCGCTTTATTCCCCATAATCCCCAAGCATTACCTAACAGGTACAAGCAAGTTTATTAACCAGTCAGATGTGGAGTCACCAATGAATATTGTAGGTCATGCTCTTATTTTACTTGGGTTTATTTAAATTTGGATAGCTCATGTAAAATCTCCTCGATTCTGAAAAAAAAACACAAAGAAAAAGAGACCACCGTTGAGCTTGTACAGGTGTTTCGTTATTTTTTATTATCGCTGTTCATTTGTTTTCAGTATAAAATGAAAACAAGATAAAATACCCTCTCTGTTGATTTCACATGGGAATCATATGGAAGGAGAAGTTTTGCATTCTTTATGTATAAATATGTAACTGACCTCATGATTTGCAATGAAACATATGGCCAGGAGAGTTTTGAAGGAGACATTGCTAGAAGGGTGGCCAGGACCTACAGAGATTCTGTTTTCTTTTCTAGAGCTGATCTCTCTTTGCCACAATTCAGCTGCTTTAGATAAAAATCAGCATATAAAAGTCTGCGTGGCAGGGAGGAGCCTTGCCCGCTAGGGCCCGCAGTGTCCCGGTGGGGTCAGCAGGGCAGGCTCAGAGCTTGCAGGCAGGGGCAAACGGGAGTCCAAATTATCGTCCAGGTCATGGCGATGAGGCAGGTCCAAAGTCAAGCTGGGAAATCAGCCTACAGCTCAGGTCCAGTAACCAGGGTAGGACACAGCCCAGTGACCCTGGGACAGGTCTGTGGTAATGAGGCAGGGTCAAGGTCACCCTCAGAGGTCCAAGGGTCAGGGATGGATGAGGCCTGTGCCCAGGCTGCGGCTGGGGACTGCACATCCCTCGCTGAAGCTCAGGTAGGGGCTGGTGGACCAGGGCTGAGGTTAGATTGGCACCCTGGGGCACGGGCTGGAGTGTGGCTGGAGGCCCCAGGTGAGGCCGGTCATACACGAGTACCAACCGTGCTACCAGCTATGTATGAAGAAGGTAACTGTGTACATAGAAGGAATCATGATCCAGCTGAAGTGTCCAAAAATTCTAAGACCGTACTTCAAACCTTTTGTTACCTTTGAAGGATACGGTGGGTCTGCCAGACTGAGAACAGGGATGGAGGGATGGTTTGACTTTGATCCAGCACCTACCGTATAGGTGCACTCTAAAGGGAAATGATGTAAATGCAGTGATCAGAAAGTGTTTTGGTGATACGTAAGGATATTTCTGACTAGCACACCCACCCACCCACCCTTTTTTTTTTTTTTTTTTTTTTTTTAAGAGGTTAAGGCTGTTCTCAACAGTTTTATGTCCTTTGAAAAATTGCCCCCAGTTTTGGAACTGTGGCAGAAGTGAGCTTCTGGAATACAAGTCTTAGTTTTGTTATGGGGAAAACAACAGTTGCATAATCCTTCTAAAATCCCTTCTGACAGGGATTTTCTCAGCGTAGGTGGAATAATGCTAAGGAGTTTCATAAACGCATTTCAAACATAGGTCTTAATTTTTATTTTTCACAGTAGTGAAACATCAGGAGGATGATATATAAATAAAACTTTCCTATCTTGTGGGCAGTAGTTAAGCTGATGAAGGTTAAAGTGCAGTAGACAGAAGTCCTGCACAAATGGGGACGTTTTACTGGAGCTCAGTTGGTGTTTGTTTAGCGATTTAATTAAGGCTAGTGATGATGCTGAGACCTGGGTGAAAGGACTCTCGAATTCTGGTGGATTTTCAGCTGTCTCTTTCTTGTGGTCTCTTGTCCCAGCTGAGGGTAACGGGTCGGTCTGGCATGTTAGTGGAAGGGAACTGGCGCTGTTAATTGCCTTTTTTTGCTCTCCCATGCCTTGTGGCTGTGACAGAAATTCAGGCTCCCACTTGCAGTTTTCCAAGTTTGCAGAACTAGCCTTATTTTCCTGGACTGCTGTTCCAGTTGTTTTCTGACAACTATCAGAGCACTGGGTTGGGGGTGAGGGGGCGGTATTTTTAGGTTTTAATGGGAATGGAAACCTTCTGAAACTGAACTCGTGAGGGAAGGACCTCAGGAAGAGGAGAAATGGCAGGCTCCTTAAAACTAGGGAGGGTGTTCCACAGACTAAGGTTTCTGAGGAAATTCTGCCAATTAAAACAAGACAGTGAAACAAAATATCTTTAATAATAGGACCAGAACAGAGAAGTTGTAGCTTGTGAAAGTTCCTCATGTCATACAACGTTAGGTTATGGCAGTTGCTAGGTATTAACGCAACAAATCAATGGCACCAAATTGAAAGGGGTGGGTGTGTCAGTTGTGAAAACCAAAGGGAGAGGATTCATTATCCAAACACTCCCTCCTCCCCGCCTTGGGCTTTGGAAATCATGGCTTTCACATGGAAGATTTTTACTGAAAGGAAGAAAAAAAGATGAAAAACCAGATACTTAACGTAGAAACATTCAGGTTTAAGTTTGCTTTGTAAATCCTTTGAGGGTAGTTAATCTGTAGCAAAGTCTTGCAGCAGAGGGTGGGACAACCCTATACCTTCCCATTTGGTATTTCCTTTGTTATTTGATATGCAAGCCTAGTTCATGCATAATCATTTAAAACATAAGACTATGGAGATTTTCTGGATGACTTTATGGACTAAACTTGTTCCCAGCTCTGGTTTGCAAAGCAGAAAAGCAAATTAGATTGTGAAATGAAAATTACTTAGAAATAAGAGAAGTATTTGCAGAGTATATGCACAATTCTCTATGCATAATGTAATTGAACATATTTGCTGAGGATAAAATATGAACAGCCACAAAACTGATTTCTGTACAGTGGGTTTGCAAGGTAGCCATTTTATGGGGCTCAGTTAAACAGCTAGTTTACCTAGGCGTGGACCGTTTGAAAAGGACTTAGTTTAGTTTTAGTTTCCATAAACAGGAAAATGCTCACTACTAGCAGCATTTACATCATTCTTGTATTTCAAGATTTTGCCAGTTTACTTTGGAAAGACCTCCTTAGCCATCAAATCTGGTTTGCTGGGGAGGTAAGTATATCTTACATGTCTGTGTGAAAGTGGAAAATTTTGTTGTGCACCACCAACAAAAAAAGGTTCATTATGTTACTAATAGGCAGCATTTAAGAGAAGCTTAATTATTTGATCTTGCAGATGGAGAAGGAGCCATTTCAAACTATGAGCAGTTTTTTCCTATTCCTGTGGAGTACAAAAGCATCTCATTAAATTCTGAATTTCTAGTTTTTCCAAAATTTTTGTTTGTTTGTTTGTTTAAAAAAATTAGTTGTAAAAAGTTGAATCACTGTTGTTGTTTTCTAGGGATTCCATTTTAGGAAGGCTTTGCCCTTCCATTTGAACATCTTGTGAGAGGAACCAATTTGCTGATAGGAAAAATGTTTTTCTGTACTCTCTGTGGAATGCATATAACATGACTAGATGTTTCACGCAACAGTGAGTAACATGTAGTTTGCAACCAGTTGTACTTTCAGTCACTGGTCTCTCTCTTGAGAAGATGAATGGCTGTATTAGTTAATCCCGTTATTAATAGTGGTGCTATCTTGGCATCTGCTGTTCTGCAGTTGAATTACTAGATATGAACTGACTGTTACTGATGGGAGCCTTATCAAGCTAGTGGTCAGCTCCATGTCTTGTTACTAGCTCTTTGAATCATTCTCACTTTTATTCAATAAAAATTAAAAACATGGTCCAGTGCAGAGTTACATTCATTTGCAAGGAATGTACTGTTCGTTGTGGAAGTAAGCCACAGTTTCTTATAACTAATTACAATGTATGTTAAAAATAACATCTGAAATGTCAATCAAATGCATCTTTTTCCCCCCCATATACTGCATACTTGTGGTTTTCTTTGCATGTGTAATATAGTTGTTTATATTCAATTACACACACATCTTTCAGTGAGCTGCACATGGGTTTTTCTTTATTTTAATGAAAAGCCAAATGCATTTTAAAAGAAAAAGGAAGAAAAGGAAGATTAAGAAAGGACTAAGCAACAAAAAACCAGTCTTAACAGAAGAATTGATTATTCCCTGGCATGTTTCTGTTTTTTAAATGTCAGTAGTTTGATACTGCCCAGAGCAGTGGAATATCAGAGACTTCCACTAAAGTAGATGAATGACCGAACTGCAAGGGCATAAATGGAATTTATCCTGTGTGATTTATGGATGACATCCATATATCTCCGAACATATGATATAAGAATCTGCATATCACTATTTATTAAGAACTTTCAGAATTTAGCAGTGAAAAAATGAGAATGTTGAATGTTAAGTTACTGGGAAGCCATATCACTAGAAAGCAACAATGAATTTACATAAACTTCTGCAGCGACCTCTTCTGCTGAAACTAATCAACAACTTACGATTAAAACAGGTTGGGCAATAATCAGTGGTAGTTACAGTTATCTGCTGAGGATTTACCTGAATCTTTTGAAACCACCTGTCAAAAATTTGTATATTTTTCTTTTTTATTGCACTCTCATACTCTGTCAACTCGTTACATGGAGAAGTCCCAGGATGTGCCGTGCAGTCATTTTACTACCAGTGCCACAGCCCTAGAGCCTTCCTAGCCTCGTCCTTCTAACCGGTGTAAGAGTTCACCTGGCTGGCAGCTTGAATGGTCGGAGAAGAAACTCACTCACAGGACAATTCCAAGGCTGAAATATGACTGCTATCTGAAAAGCTGCTTATAGAAATCACCCCTCCTCAGATCTATTAACTGCTATACAAAAAGATGAAAACTGAATGAATTTACAGACTGGAAGAAGGACAGGAAAGCAAGAAAGCTAACAAAAAGTTATAAAAAAATAGGTTCCTTTCTTTCCTAATCCTTCAGGTTTTTGCGTTTGTGACTTTAAAGGCAGGTACCACAGCTGAATCACAAGTAAAAATAATCAACTTGGCACAAGTTCATTTACTTTTTGTGATTGTTGCTTCTCCTCATTTCATTGTGCAGTCTGGAGGACAGACTAGTGAACATGTTCTGTCTTTTGCTCCCTAGTGTTCTGCAGAATGTGGTGACGGGGTCCGTACCCGTTCAGTTGTCTGTATGACCAACCACATCAGCAGTTTGCCTCTGGAAGGCTGTGGCAACAACAGACCCTCTGAAACGACACCCTGCGATAACGGACCCTGTGCTGGTAAAGTGGAGTGGTTTGCTGGGGGCTGGACACAGGTAAGCTCTGTATCTAACATATGGATTTGTCTTCTGATGGTATTTTAATTTGAAAAATGTATCTTTGTGCTATGGAGATGCATGCCGTAAGGTATTTCCACATCACTGTGGAATATTTGGATATTTTTTTTCTGTATTTTGCTGAGTTGATACTCAATACTTTTCAGCGCCTGCTATTTTTTTCACTTAGATGAAAATTAAATTTTGTTCTTCTCTTCCTCTGTACCTTCGTTTTTATCGCTCATCTGCTGACCCAGTGTATTTATAAAATGAAAGATAAGAGAAAACTGCTTAGCATTTTCAGGTGAACACTAAAGCAACAGATCTGCATCTTTTAAAGTAGGGCCTTTATGAACATGCATACCCGCGGGGAGATATACACAGATATACATATGGAATTTCTAAAAGATAAGTAAGACAAGAAACAACGGCTGAACCCAAAAATAGCTTCAGTATTGTTATGCTGAAATTCATGATAATAGGTGAAAAGAAAATTGGTTAGTGGCATATATCCTGCTGCTCTTTCCTCAAGGTCAGCTCTTCCCTTGATCCACATCTCAATAGTCCTCATTCTAAATAAACATTTCTGCTGTGAGGAACAAAGAAACTGCAGACTGGTGCCCAGACATTTATGTCCCTTTGTGTAGCCCAGAGAGCCTTTCGGACTGCTGGTACCAGCACTTCATTGAGATGTAGGGAGAAGTCTCTGGGCTGGGCTGGTATCTCGCCAGATTTCAGATTCCAAGATCCTTCCAAGTGATAAGGAGTTGGAAATTAATCTGGTACAGCCGAGATGGAGATTACAGGGCTACGACTATGCTAATGCTTTCAAGTGTAAGTGATAATTATTTGTATTGTATAAGAGTAATAACAAATTCAGATTTAAATCATACTTAGCTGCAGTTCTAATAATAGATAAAACCTGGTGTAAGCTGTTAACTTACACCATTCTGCGCAGGTGAATGGGCACTTTGTATCCATTCCTGCTACCACAGAGAGAAGCATTCAGGAAGGTCATTCTAACTCTCCCCATTCTGTTCTGAATAAGAAAGTTTCTGTCCTTTACAATTTCCTGTTCTTTTAAGCTAATTCACCTTCTTTCTTTGCATGAGATTGAATTGTGTGATGCATACCAAGGGTACAAAGTCTTTGCTGTATGTTACCTGAAAGAAGTGTCTGACAACATCTATTCTACTGGCCAAATCCTGACTTTTAAATACCAAAATGAAAGCAGACAGTCAGTAGACCAGAGCCAAAGGGAGCACTGGCAGATGAACTTCTGCGTTAAGATACTGTGTTTTGGAGAAACCATTAAATGACAACGGAGACAGAGATGTTTAGTGTAAAGAAAGTACAATTAAGTTATTTCCTGTAGAATTTGTTTGCTGTGTTCGTCTCGAGCAAGGTTCTTCATTCAACTCAAGGTTTTTGTGGGTATCTGGTAAAAGGATCATAAACTCCACCCAAAATATAAACAAAGTCCCCATTTTAATAACATTTGATTGGTTTAGGCTAGAAAAAGCCTAAACCAGAAAAAGCAGCATAGAAACCAATACGTTGCTGGAATCATCTTCTGAAAACCTTTTTGCAAGTGCCAGGAACAGTAGTGTGTGTGTATTTAACCTTTAAATGGGCAGTAAGAGTCCATGTGAGTCAAATTTGCTTTTCAGAACTGGAACCAACACTGCATCACTTAGATACTTGCAAACATGAAAAGAACACCCTGGCAAATCAAGGCATTTTCTAAAAACCACACAGAATGTGGGGTTTGTAAAGCTGCAAAACTGTGCTCTAACCTTATAACCCTCATAGGTTCAGTGCAGTTCGTATGGTCCAGCTTCAGCAAGAAGCAGTAGCACTGTTTATGGAGAAAGTAAGTTATGCTTGTCTTTTCATTATAAATGTAAATGCCAGGGATGTTTTGTAGCTACAGGTAAAACTGCACTTCTGGATTTCTCCACAAGCACAGTTAAAGTCACATGTTGTCTTCTTCATAAAAATAATTAGAAATATGTTTTGAGTGGAATAGAAATTCACAGAAGTAATGTTTTAACCGCTGTAACCATCTTTAAGATTACAAATTAAATATGTAATACCTGACACAGTCAGTAGTCACTTGATGAATTAAGTCATTACTATATCCTTCAGCATTTTCTTGTCCTAGTTCCTAACTGGGACTGCTGATTACTATGTTAGTACTACATACAAATAATAATAACCCAAGTTTATCTAGGCTACTATTCTGGCACTGAGACATAAAAAACCTACTGCAGGAACTTAAGGAATTCTTTATCCTTTTCCTTTCTAAGTTGTACGTATGCAAGTGATGGAAGGAAAGATACAGTTAGGTTCATTTTACTGAGGATAGTACATATAAAAGTAAGGAAATGGATTTTGGATGTTAGTGTCTAGGTATGTGTTCAAGAGTAGGGAATAACCAAAACTACAAATTTTCCTGTTTGAATATTTATTTTAAATGCAAGTGTCTGTGTTTTATTTCAGAAGCAAATAATGTGAAGAAACATGTTACTTCAGAACCAAGTTGAAGGACGTAAGTAGAATAACAAAATCCACCACTTTTTTTTTTTTTTTTTTCCTCTGATACAGTGCTCTACTGAATGTGGCAGTGGAACTCAACAGAGAGAAGTCATTTGTGTTAGGAAAACTGAAGGTAATTTTGATGTGTTGAACCCATATGAATGTTCATATTTGGAAAAACCTCCCAGCCAGCAGTCCTGCTACCTCAAACTGTGTGGATCTAAGTGGTTTCATACAGAATGGAGCACAGTAAGTCTATCATGCTTTTCTGTATCTAGTTTGATAAATCTTTTCCTGTATATATTGAAAGGGACCACTATTTGGGTAAAATGGTTAATCATGAAATTGACTTAATCTTACACAGGAATGATACTAAAAAGCAAGCATACTCTTTAGTACCCAGTGGAGCTTAGGAAAGGTAGGAAATATCTTGACCAGGAGGAGACACTGCATAGTTGTCTTCATCTCTGATCTATTCTTCCAAGAATCTTCCTATTTTATAAAGTCGGTTTGCCCTTAATGAAGCTATGTAGTGCACTGAGTTCTTTTCAGACCTCTAGTTGCATTAAAATTAAGGAGCATTTAATAAAGAATGAGGGGTGTATTCATTTTTTAAAGACAGTTTTACCATAATATTTTACTGTAAACTCTTCACTGTAATACTTGGAACTTTACTGAGAGAAAAACTAGTGCAGAGCTTCACATATGTCCAGTTTCCCCTGGAAGTGGACCAGCTACATTCACCAATGACACAAAATGCTTTAGTTTCATCTGTCTTTCCATTATCTCCTATACTTATTGGATTTTTACAAAAAAATCAACATTTTTCTCCTAAATGAAAATCTGAAAGTCCATTGTCATCTTAGAATGGAAAATTGTGTGAAGAGTATTTACATGACATCATATCTAATGCAGTGACTTACACCCTTCCTTGAGCCTTAAATTGAATTCAGAATGACAGCTCTGAAATGTAGAAGCACTTCAGATACCTTCAGTTTGAGTTCCCTTAGCCAGGAACCTTTGGAAATACCTCATCCACATGACATGAGACAGAGAAATTGTTTTGATTTTCTCTTTTGCTAAGCACTCAGTTATTTGAGTGACTTACTGGCAGCACTAGAAAGCAGAAACGAAGGTCAAAATGGTTTTAACAAATAAATCAGCTGAAGGGAATCCTGATTTTTCTTCCTTAATTGCAGGTGATGTTTATTTGAAAACAACATCCAAGTTAGACTCATAATAAAGCCATGTAAGAATGAAGTCTGTTCTTTGGTGTTGCTGGAAACTCTTTGGATTCTTTACTGAGCTGTTGGTTTAGATTAAGTAACTTCCCCTTAGCAAACCCATTTTCAAATGGGAACCTGCAGGCATGTAGCCACAAGAGATAGAGCTGTCTGCATCCACAGAATGCAGCAGGTAGATTCCTTCTGCGAAAATATGTGCTCTCTTTGGCAGGTACAGAAGAAACAAGGTGCTAAGACTCAGAATCTGATAGGTATTTAGAGATCACTAGTTACTGTTTAAGTGCTTGCTTCCTAAGGAGTGGTGTCTAAAAATCCTTAAAGGTCTAAGCCTTTGTGACCTTCTTCACTGTAGGAACAAACACGTACGCTAGCGGAGGTTAGGCGAGATCACATTCTGAGCGTTTTTCAATTCTCCTTCTGATATTGTTGCTGTTGTCAACGGAGTATGTGGTATCTCTTACCGTTAGACCTGACAAGGAAGGATTATGGGGTTGGCAGTGAGCAGAACAGGTTGTTCAGAGCCCCTGTACCAGGCATTGAAACTGTCACATTCTGTTTTCCGCAGAATTTTGATATGACCTTGGATAAATGGCGTGGCCTCTCGTCACGGGGGTTAAATGGCTCACTAACTCAGGATGCTGGCCGTTGTGTGTAGCGTGTTGTATGTAACATCTAAATTCTGTCTTGGTTCCATTTTAAGTGCTTAAGATCTCTACAAACCTGAACTGAAGTTCTTATTGTTGGATGTGAGATAATTACAATATTCTATACAGGCATGTAACAAGAGGAATTTTATTAAAAAATGAAGTTTTCTATGGCCACAGGGCTGTGTCTTTTCTGAATTGGAGAAAGGTTGTACTTAAAGATGAAACAGCAATGTAAGAATATATTATTGAGAATATTTTAGGCAGTTTGCTGCAATTTCTGATTTTATGATAATGACAAGTTGTTTTTGCAATGTTAGGAAAAGAAATAATTATGCCAGAAATTTCAGAAAGAAAACATTCTTACTAGTTTGGGGCTATTAAGGTTTAAATCATTATAAATGACCCAGGTTTAATTAAGTTTGTGAGCATTTAAGTCGAACTGGACAGTGAGCCAAATCTCAAAGACCTCACTCAGGCGAATGCTTGAAGTCAACAAAGGATTTGCTTCAGTATGGGCAGAAATGTGTAATAATTGGCTTTAAAATACCATGACAAGCAAGTACAAAAGTCTCTGGCTTCATAACAGACTTTGAAGGAGCACAGAAATATTTTCATTAGAAATTCAAAGAAACCTATAATGCTTACTAAATTGTTGTGCTGCAAGAAGTGAAAAATAATTGCGCACTAGAAAAAAGGCAATTAAAATTATTCCTGATTGTATATAAATTGAGGCAAAAGGGCAGTGGAGGGCAGCTCAGTCAAGTAGTAAAGTTCAGTGCAGGCAGTTCATAAAGTAAGAAATGTGAACACTGTGGAAACAGTAGATTTGGGAGATAAGTATGAATAAGCAGAGAAGAACAAGACTAATAAGAGAAGCAAGAAGCTAACTAATAAATTCAGAGAAATATTCTAGTGCTTTCAGTTGTGCAGTATCTACCATGTTTACTTGTCCCATTGTTGCCCCTGTGGTCAAAAATTATTTCGAACCTTGAACAAAATTGCACCTCTATGTTAAGGATTTATTGCTAGAAAACCAATGAAAACCCCAGAAGTGGTGAAGTTGATGAAAGGCTACAGCGATACCAGGGTCTGGCTTCAAGGTTCCCATTTTTCTTCTTTCTCTATTTGCACATCTCATATGGTCTTCATGAACTTCAGCTTTTGTGTTTCAGTGTTCCAAATCCTGTGAAGGAGGATTTCGGGTACGAGAGGTACGATGTCTATCAGATGACATGACAGCCAGTACTCAGTGTGATCCACAGCTTAAACCTGAAGAAAAAGAACCATGTAACACACAGGATTGTATCCCTGAAATAGGTAAGAGGAAGCTTCTGGTTTAACTATGGAACTCCATCTAGTGGAGAAAATAATTAATAATCTTGCAGAGGTTTTGGAGTGTATTTTCTTTATCAGGTTCAGGGGTTTATTTTTACACAAAATACAGCTCTTTTCTATGCTGTAAAAGTAGTGGTTTATTTCTGATTAAAAACGTTTTCCTTATAACATGTAAGAAACTGGCTTGGTTTTAAAGTTACTGAGAATGTGAGAAATCTGCTTTTGTATGTGTGGAGTGGGTGTTTTTATGTACCCTCCTTGCATTCTCAAAGAGTCTTTGAAACACTGACAGGATTATGTATGATATACTGTATTTGATAACAGGTTCTATAAGAACCAATAACATTAAACCAAGACATTAAGGGCAATTAAACAATTTGCTTTTATATAAAGTAACTATGCACATGCACATAATTTGGCATTGGAATTAAGTCATTCATCTCATAGAGGTTTGATTTTAATAGTAATGAGAATGACTAGGGAAAGGAAGATGCAAATATTTAGAAACAGTTTTAACTCTTGCATTTTATGGCAATTTTCAGTTGAGAATTGTTATCTGTTAATTAAATATTGTTAAAACATAATTTGACTGTGTAAAAAAACTGATCTGCCAGTATTCTTTTAAAAAAAATAATGTATTTGTGTGTTATTGCTCATTTTTACATCTGCTATGAGTGTTCTGTCATTTAGTCTTTTTCTTACCATCTCAGTTTCTGTAATCACATACATGATCGTATGAAAAATCTTAGTTGTCAAGAAGTATTTCTAACCCTGTTGATTGTAAAGGAAAACTTCAAAACCTGAACAGACTGCACCCTAACATCTTAGAAAAATGGGAAGTATTAAGAATATCAACTTTTGTCTTTTTTAATCCAGTTATTTTAAACCATTTGTAACATTTGTAAGGAGGGAGATGGTTTACTATTTTTCAGTATTTAGATTCATCGTTACTTGAAAATAACATTTGCGGGTACTGGTGCCATCTGTGCACTGCCACAAGAGATTAATACCTGTGAATCTAAAAATTAGGTGGACAAGTACCTGAGCAAAGAATAGTAGAGACTTTCCTATCATCTTTATTCAAGACTAATTTTCTGTTTAAGAAAAAAAGCCACAAAACCCCCCTGACAGTATAAATGGGGATGGGTACATTTCTTCCACAGTTTTATGTATCTTTATATTACATGTAGAGAAACCTGAATAATCTCACTCATTTGCATAGGCTGCCTATTTAACCTGACAATGAATGCTTAAGTACAGGTCCAAGGGATTTTACATGGCAAAAAAGAAAGGGGATTGGTTATTTGTTGCTCTAATACTGTTTTCTTCAGCTTCTTCTCTCTTCCTTTTTCTCCGCAGATGAGAACTGCAAAGATAAATACTACAATTGCAACGTGGTGGTCCAGGCCCGGCTCTGTGTCTACACCTATTACAAAACAGCCTGTTGTGCATCCTGTACACGTGTGGCAAACAGACAGTCAGGGTTTCTAGGGCGTAGATAACAAACACTTTTCTCAAAGCGGCAATGTCAGTCTTCAGATGGAGCTTGAACAGTGTTACTGTTTCGACTACAGCAGGTTTTAGCTTCTTAGAGATGTTTTTTTATATCGCTGAATACATCGAGACTATGGTTAAATCTCACACCCTTTCAGTTACAGCTATCGCGCAGTTATCTTTTTTTAAATGTTTGTTGTAAAACTGTGATCTTTTTAAAGCATTAATTTTTAATAATACTATTCTTTGCACCTGCTCATCAGATAATTATTTAAAGAACATACCAGCCTTAGAATTGTGAATTTAATGAAAACGAAATCAACCACAGGCAATTACTGGAAATATTTGACCAGTATGGACGCAGCTGCTGCAGAGCATTTGGTATTTTGGACTGCCTTAAATTAGATTACTAAATCGGTGAACGATGCACATGAGAAAAATGACTTCACAAAGAACCAGACCCTTAAAAACCCATTTATCATCAGTTTCTTAGCACTCTAACATATATTTTTAATTACTTCACTCCATTCATAGTAAATTAAGAGTCACTGTTAAGCTCTCTCAGTTGTACTTTTAACTAACTTCCTGTCCTCAGGCAGCACATATATATACACTTGACTGCCAAGAAGTGCCTTTATATTTAATTCATAAACTCTTGAAGTTACACTTTTCTAATTTTGTATGGATTTTAAAATACATTGCCTACCGGAGTGCCATTAGTGTCTAGCCCTTTAAGTCTTCAACAACTGCAGCTGTCAGTGAGGCAGATTTACCAGAAAGGTGAAGAGCCTTTGCTGGTATAAAAACCAGGGATTGTTTCCATTGGCAAGGTCTTTTTCCTGTAGCGCAGTTACTTCAGTGAAGTGGTATCTTGCTTAATGTCTTGTCTCTGCACTATTGCTTAACAACTACCGTACCAAAGGACTTTGTCCAGACATAGTCTGGATCTGTCACCAGTTTCTCAAACAACCACCAAAGGATGCAGGCCTCGGTGCTTTCCAGTAGTCTGTTACTCTTGGAATCAGGCAGCACTATGAGTGTAGTAGAAGAGTATACTCATCTTTTAGAAGAGTATACTCACCTTTTTTTTTTCTTTTTTTTTTCTTTTTTTCTAGTCCATCCTGCAAATCTGTTCATCCACTCCTTTTCAGCTACTCAAGAACGGCTCCAGACTTAGAGCTGAATATAGGTGGTGATTTTTCATTTCTGCAATTACTGTAGTCAGCCTTGGGACTTGCTAAAAGCAAACAGGATGTGCTGTGCAGTGCAGATGAAAATTTTTGCATTATCTGCCCATTTTCTAGCCTTCATCTGAGATGTCTTTCAAATATGTAAATAAGTCTGAGGGAAAAAATAAACACCTCTGCTTATTCAGCTGCTTATTACAGCATATTGCTTGTAAATTAGTGATACCCAATTATGCATCTATTTCTAAGGTGCCTGTTGCCTGAGTTGAAAAACAATTTTAATAATGTGTGTTCAGTCACTCCCAGTGATGCGATATAACAGTGATTAAGGTGTCCTGCTACTGATGAAGAGCCATGTTTGAGCCTCATTGTGTATTCTTGGTACTGCTTTGGTGGAGAGGTTGTAGAAGAGAGAATGGAGCACTGGGAGGCAAAGGTTGCTGGGTGTGTTACTGGGCACATCGGTTTGTGTGCTGGAAGCTACAGGAAAGTGGAACTCCGGTCGTCTAAAAGCTGCCTTGGATTGACAGAAACCTTAGATTTTTTAATCAGGTTACTTGTGAAAAATATATTTTGGACATGATGAACTGCTACTGTTTGGCTAAGTGAAATGAAGAAGTGTTTCCCCTAAAATTTGAAGTTACTGTTTGTGATTATAAACCAATAACGTCACCAGCTGTTTCTGTACACCTTAATTTGGGCTTTTTCAGTGTAATTACTTGATATAAAGCTGTTAGAAACAGAAATGCTAATTAGATTCATGAACACAAGCAAAAGGTTTTCTTTCACAGTCCTATTCCCTTGTATTATGAAGATTTATCCATGAAGATAACTTACAGATCTGTGATCATATTATATTCCTTATATTCTTGACCAAAGAATGATATGGAGAACGTGCAGCATAAACAGCTATGGAATCCAGTGTTTGTAAATACAGATTTTCATCTGAATATCTCATTGCAGCAAGTCTTGACACACAGTATATAATTTTGCTGTTGCCTCTTTTGTCCCAAGGAAGTGTATCCTGTCAGCTTGAGGGAAGTACCTGTTCCATGAAAAGGCTTTCTGAAAACCACAAGGCAAATGGAGTGCAGAGAGGTAATCAGGTTTGCAGTCAGTTCATAGAAAATAATCTGCTTGCACACGCTCCGGACTGTGAGACAGTCAGTGACTCAGCACATAGATAGGCCATCCTTTTATAAAATATATTACTTTGCTCTGGAATATATGGCCATTGGGTTATTTTATAAAGATTATCATCTTCTGGGCCATTAAGGTGCCACTAAAGTAAACAAGAGTACATGGGAGCTAAAATATCAAAGAATAAATACATACATGTAGCAATATAACCCTATATTATGCCTAATGTATACAGCTTTGTGAATTGAATGCAGTGAGTTATGGTTATACAAATAGTACCTTTTTTTTTTTTTTTTTTTTTTTTAGTAAAGGGACAGTTTTCAGATGTACCAGATAAAACAAAAAAGATTGTTTCACCTAATTAAACATCTAATGGTAAGGAAGCTGCCAGAATGAATGATAAGGAAGCTGCCAGAATGTTGCTGAACTTGAGTGTAATCATTTGTTATCTCTTCTCATGTGTCAGCGTAATCATAATAGTTGTTCCTGCAAAATGAACTAATGCACCCTTCTTTTCAGCACTTTGATATACTAATATCTATACAGAATAAGTTCTATGCTACGATTTCACCATCACACAAAGTGCGCTTTTGAAATTGGGACAGTAGCAAATGTTTGTTTTAACAGAGCAGTGCACCAGTTTAGGGTGGTGCCTGCAGAGGGCCTGATTTTACTTTCACCGTAAATCAGAGGTGGCCTTGCAGTAGCCTTAGAGCAGGTGTAAAACCAGTATAAGTAAGAAGTGATGCAGGCTTCAGAGTCTGAATGCTTTAATTTATTTTCCTTTTATTTTAATATTGGTCAAAATCCTGCAGAATGGTGGGAAAAAATACTTCCTTGCCTTTAAAATTTTCACCTTACACAATCCAGACTACGTGTAGGAAGACTGCTGTAAATTGTTGATTTAAAGTCTAAGCAGTCTAACTACTTCTAGGGGTAAAACCCACATGCAGCTTTCATGTCTTGCAGACATGCAGCTGGCCAAAATCTGCTCCGTCCAGAGAAGGCTCTGTGTCTCAAAGCACTTTCCTTCTAGAACTGAGGGCTGCTGGTGCCGTTTGTCACGTTCTCCAGGGTCCATCAGGCTTTGCTAGCTCCTGTGCAATGTCAGAGCCAAGCGTGTGTCGGTAGAATTGCTTGTGTCCGGTGATTGCGTGCCAGGTTAGAGCATTTACTAGCAGCACTGAATTTGTGGAGTTCTCCCTTTCGCTTGCTAGCTGAGAAGACCGAGGAAGGTGGTGTGGAGGCACGAGGGTTGCTCCTGTGGGAATGACACTGTGTCCGACGTGGCCAGTGATGAGGAGGTGGTATTTGCTTTAACATCTCTGACCTTCAGTCCCCCAGGGTTCTGAATTAGGGAAGGGCTCGTTAGCAAGCAGTTGGGTGCTGGGGGGTGCGGTACAGGAGACATGGGTGTTCTTGCAAGCCTGCTAGCTTTGAAGTCCAGCTGTAGTGCATGCCCACGGACTCAATGCAGGACTACCTTAGTATCCCTGCACAGGGAACTCGTGTCTTCCTCATTACAAACATAATACGTTTTCTTTTTTCCCCAATACTTCAGCAAATGGAGAACTTTCTGTATGAACAAAGTAGTGTTTAACATCAATCTTGTTTGTTAGATCTCACTCACATGACAATGTGGTGCAGTACAGAATTTGACCCTTTTATACACACACCCACCCCACCCCAATGTGTTGCAGAGCTTGTTAATGGCATGTTAATGCAAAGACATATTTTAGGTTTCTTGTTCGTAGACTTGATAAAAGTGGTCAGTATAGCCCTGAGTCAAGTGAGTACATGCAGACCGTGTGGGGCAGCAGTATTGCCAGGACCCTGCTACTTACTTTTCTTCTGTAGAGTCCTAGAAGGTGCCAGCGGTCACCACTGAGGGAAAGTGGAGGTAGGTGCTAGAAACAGCTTGTGGCTAGTAAAGGCCAAGTTATGCCTTCCTGAAGGTGTGTATAGATCACTGTAAGTAGTAAAATGTGCTTTCCAGGGCTTTGCTTTTTTTCATCCTCATCCTGACCTTTCCCTTTTACACCCACAAGTGTTCTCCTCATCCTCTTATCTCACCCCCATCCCTTTGTCCTTTGGATGGCGATACGCAGTTTGGTCAGAATTACTGAAAATGCTGAACTGGCCATTTGGTTGATAATAGCTGCGCTTATTTCTAACACAGGTTCTTAAGAGAGCTGTATTTCTGCCAGTCACAGTGGTTAGTGTGTGTGTGTGTGTGTCCCTGTTGGCTAGTTTTAAATGCATAGTATTAAAGTACCTGCTGAATTAACTCCTGTGCAATGAACCTGTGCTTGCACAGCTATTGAAGTATGTAGTGGCCCTTCATTCTCACATCTAATATCTACTGCATAAAAAATGATAATTATTCTCTTCACACTCAAAAAGGAAAAAAATCTGTCTACCTGATTTTCTTGAGACACTTAACGTCTCTGACTTTTTAAAAGCTGTTCTGTGTTTTGGGCAGATAATTTATATGTGTGTCTGTAACTGGAACACAAAATATGAGATTTTGAACACTGAAAGTAAGCTTCCTCTATTCCTAAACTTACGGGGATGGGGGGGTGTTGGATACATGGGCTGTTGTTTAGAGAATGGAGTAAAATCATTATTTCTGTATCAGAAATGAAAAATCATCCACTCAGCATTTTCAGTGTATTTTAAAGCAAACTTGTCATCATTAAATCTCAGTAGTGTGGGTGAAATTCAGACCTGGTGAAAGGGAGAAAATTCCACTTAAGAGAACTCACACCATACCCGAACTCAGCTCTTTGCTTCTCACCTTTTAGCAACCCGAAGTTCTTAAGAATGCAAGTACCCAATCTTCTATATCCCCATTTACTATAACGGGTTATAGATAACCACCACTATATCTGAAGAGGAGGGGAGCTTAATTTTGAGAAATCATTGACCTTCCAGCAACTGCTGCTTGCTCTGAACTGTTCTGTCCGTGCTGTGTTTGAGTCTCTTGAGACCAGTGGCCTTGGCAGAGGTTGGGTACATATGAGCTTGCGAAGTCCCATCGTAGTCACTCAGGATCTATGTAGAGGATCAGGAAGGACCGGAGACAAAAGAAAACCCTAACGTTTTTTAATGTGTATAAAATTGTCTACTTGACCCTCATAATTGATTTTGGCAGAAGGATATACTTTATTATAACTTATTTTGTTGTTATTTGTAAATACAAGATGTCTATGGGAAATATGTAATTCTGAGCTGTGTCTATGGAACAAGCCACTGCACCAAAATATTTCAAATATTTAGAATAAGCAGATTTTTTATTAAAAGGGACCTAATATGTATTTATTTACATATACCATTCAAATTTTGTCCAGCTCTTTCATTATACTAACCCAACTTTTTAGGGAATTTTATAACACAGGTATTACATATATATTTTTTATATATATGTCATACTGTAAATCCATAATACAATTTTCTAAACTTTCTGATTAGCCAGTTCCTTGAGTGAATTAAAGGGGGAGAGTATAGGCAGATTGCTTTCTGACTCGTTCAGGAATATGTATCCATGGCAATGCACCTGAACCAGAACTGTACAGCATCCTTTTCATATTGTATACATTTCCTCTTTGATGAAAAAATGTTAACTATTTTTGTTTATGACTAATTTATTTTTTATTATTGTGAAAAATAAAGTAATTCAAGATGAATTTATGTGACGATTTCTTTCTTGTTTGGTCAATCTGTTCTTCCAGAGCATCTTGAGAATTACGAACTGGTATCAGCAAGGGTAGGATGCGCTGCGGGATGCCTTGCCCAGCTGTACAAGCAAGCAGGATGTAACCCCTTGCAGGAGGCTGCACAGCCCGTGTTACAGCCGCGCTGGCGTGGTCACGCCATCCTGGTAGGCTGCCCCTGAGCACCCTGCCCCACACAGCGGAGAGGCGGCTGTTTCCTGGGGGTCTGGCTGTCAGGGCCTGCTCATTTCCTATGCCAGTTTGCTCCTGGTGATCCTCAGCCTTCCCGACGGCTGGCAGCGTATGGCTCCATCGTGCCCCCGCACCGACTCGGTGAAGGATGCGGTTTGCATTTTCGGCAGCTAGGATGCAATGGCCATGGCGCAGCAATGCCTTGGCTGACCTGGCATTCCCAGGGTTGGAACCTTGCGATTGTTTGTTAGTAATTGCACCTATTTTTTAGGTAGTGCTTTACCAGAGAAAAATTAGCAATGTAGCAGCAAACGAATCTAGGTGTGGGTGCAGGTGAGGTGTGCTCGTTTGCTCGTTCGTGTATCGGGAGTGCTGAGGGAGCGGGCGGCTTCTGGGGTGGCAGCTGTTGCAGGATGGCGCCGTTTTGCCCGCTCTGGCATAACCAGCACTGCAGATGTTCATTGCACATTTCCTAACAGTTGCACTGTAAGTACATGACATTCCAAGGGAGAAAAACAAAACCTTTGCCCCAAAAAGTTTCAGGTGTTTCGACCTCTCACGTGTGCTGTTAGGATAAGTCGGGCACAGTTGGCGAGAGGTGGCAGTTACCGTTACGTTTAGCTCCGGATTGATTTGGAAAGGCCCGGTGAGGCGTGCGGAGGCGGCCGGAACGGGGCGGGCGCTGTGGCGGGAACTGTGGTGCGCGCGGGGTGGGCGCTGTGGCGGGAACTGTGGTGCGCGCGGGGCGGGCGCTGTGGCGGGGCGGGAGCTGCCCCCTGCGCCGCGCTGAGGGGAGCCCGGCCCGGGGACCCCCGGCGGCGGCTCCGCGCCCCGTACGCGGCTGTACGCGGCTGTACGCCCAGGGCACCGGGCGCGGTGGTGTAGGACGGACTTGGCCCCGCCACCTGGGGCAGAACCGGGCGTGCGCGCCCACGGACCAGCCCTGCATCCCCGCCGCGGGGGCGAACCACCGAGATGTGAGTCTGGAAGTGTTCAATAGGGTTTAAGAAAAAGTAGAACTTGAATTATTAAGCCATAAAATTACACGGTAACAAGTTCCTTGTTGCTCTCCCACGTGTTCTTTATGTTTAGAATAAAATTTCAATGTAAAATTAGGAGTCCTGTAGCATATGGTGTACTTCCCCCCCCCCCCCCCCCCCCCCATCTTTGTTGGGAGCGAGGTGGCCAGAGGTGGCCATGATACCTGTGGTGATTTGTCACGGCCCTCAAGCCTGAGTAGCATAAGAAGGATTCTGTATGGCCAGATGCCACCTCCAGAGTGGGTTCACCACTTGCCATGATTTGTGCAAAGACCAGTCTAAAGGTAAATAAATACAGAGACTTCATCCGAAGTCATGTAACTTGTATGCTACCCTGCACTCATTATTTGTTGAGTGCAAAATGCTCATCATTAGTGCGTGACTCCACACTGTTGCCATGTTAAACTTTGTCAGTTCAGAATATTCTTATGTAAGCAGTCTTAGGTAGCTGTAGCCAGCCACGTAGTAGTCTTAAGAGGAAGTGGGAACCAAAGGGAACCATTATCAAGAGTTTATTGATGAGGTAAAGCCAAAGAATTACTCTTAAAAGAACCCAAAACCTTAATTTTGGCTGTCCACAGATGCAAGTTCCAATGAGGAATAAATAGAGAAGAGTCAGTGCTATCTTCCCATCCTGATTTCTAATTCAGCTAGGCTGATGTAAGCATTGATTAAGAATCAGCTGCCACCTTTAATTGATTGGTTTGGGGGGGGGGGGGGTGAGGTATATACCTGCACACAGAGAGAGAATGTAGCATAAACACCCATCCACAAGGAAGTGTAAAGCTCTTCACAGAATATTTGAGGTTGGAAGGCATTTCTGGAGACCATCTACTACAACCCCCCCTCTGCTCAAAGCAGGCTCAGTTACAGCAGGTTGCCCAGGGCTGTGTCAAATCTGGTTTTTAGTATCATCCAAAGGTGGTTTTCTTACTTTCAGACAGAATTTCCTGTTTGTTTTTCAGTTTGTGCCTACTGTCTCTTGCCCTGTCACTGCACACCCCTGAGAAGAGCCTGGCTCTGCCATCTTCAGTCCTTCCCATCAGGTATTTGGACACATTGATAAGATCCCCCTGGGCCTTCTCGCTTGGCCTCTCCTTGTATGAGATGTGCTCCAGTCCTTGAATCATTTTTGTGACCCTTCACTGGACTCCCTCTATTAAGTATGTCTCTGCCTTGTATTCCGATAGATCTTTGTGCTTAATTGATCTTGATGGTTTACGCCTTCATGTTTTAAGTGAGTGCACACCAGACTCCCCTCTGCTTAGACATAATATAATCCAGCTAGTGGGAAACAGCACTTACTTTTCTGGTATACCTAGCAAAAGAGTAATTGATGAAAAAAGCATCCAGAATGAAGGCAGTAAATACATAAAAGATGTACTTAAAATGTGTACTTAACAGCCTAGTAAATAAGTGTGAAAACCTTCAGCTTTTTTAGTATCTCTTCTTTTTTCTAAATTGACTGATTCTGTGTTTCTTTTTATAATCAGCAATATGCCAGCAATCAAGGCTTTGGTTACAGATGAGGTATACAATAGTAAGAATTTTATCTTAAAACTCCCCAGAGGTCATGTTAAAAACACATAAATGCCTGGTTTATGCTGTTTAAATCTCTTATTTAACTGAATTACTGTTCATCAACTATTCCTTGCTACCATATTACAACATAAAATTTATTGCAATTATATATTAAACAGCTATTTTTAGTAGATGGGTGCTCAGAAGATTGACGTGGATCTTAGATTTTCTCTATGTCAAGACACAGAATGAGAATTTCTATATTAAGGTCTCAAATTTGACCTTTAGGAGTTGTACCCATACTGAAATGCCACTTCTCTTTGTTTTGAGCTTTTGTTTTCTGGTTTCCAAGGTGCATTCTCCTTCACTGAACCAGTCTTTTCCTGAGCAGTAGGTTAGATGGAAGTGAATAATTCTAACATGTTCCAAGAAGATGTCTCCTTTTGAATCCTTCTCCTAGATTTGCTACTAGTAGAATAGAAGGGAAATTGCATCCTTCTTTGTCTGCTGGTTTTGAAAATTCTTCTGTGCTTACTAATTTGCATTTGTGTGAAACACTGTGAGAGGCTTTTATCAGGGGCTGGTTACTTCTGACTTCTGTGGGAGTTAACGCTTGCAAACCTAAACTTTTTTAAGCTGAATTTGTCTCTAATAGAGGTTTTTTCCCCACATACTTCTCTTAAAGTTGAGAACACTTCTGTGTTTGACTAACTCAGATCATTTACATGCTAGCTTGCTGTTGAAAATAAGACCTAAGTAAAATCGTGTTAGATCTTTAATTCTATTTCAACTGCCAGAAGAAAAACAGGCCCATTAGCTCCAGTGGTTCTAAAAAGCAAGGATTTTTTCCTTACAGAGCGATGTGGAGGCATGGCCAAATTAAGTCTGGATGATGTTAATGCTCCTTACCAAGAACAAATTACTGCACATTAAAGCTTTTTCTCTCAATGTTTTTTCCATATGTAATGTATAAGAGAGGGGAGGAAAATGCTGTAGTACAACCCATTATTATTATTACCTTTTAAATTACTAGAAATCTATGTAAATTTTTTTTAGAAATGTATGGATTTCTAAAAACTTGATGAATAATATGGAACAGCTCTAAGTGAAAACTGATATGCAGTAAGTATAGGTGAACTTGGAACTGTCATCAGTGCTTCCAGTCAGCGCTTCCCCTGCGTGATGTGTGCCAAAAGGTGCTTTTTGCTCTGGAGACTTTGTAACTGGTTAGGGACAAATGTTCAGTCCTTACTGAAGCAGGGTGGATTCAAAGCGTAACAGGCTGCAGTCTGGAGTGCTGGTTACTGTTGGTGGTCTTCAGAAAAATGAAGGGAAGCGCTTCATAGTTTCTTTCTCTGAACTGTGAATAATATTAAGATTGGACGTGAGTTCTGATGCCTTCAACCAGGTGATTTCTGCAGTTGAAAGGCCTGAGAAGGTCTGATTGCAATCTTGCAATCTGCACCAGAGATCTTGGTAGGGAGTTGAAGCAGTTACTAAGCGGAGGAGAGGAAATACATGCACATAGATGTCTGCACAGCTTTGGAGATGTAGATAACTTCTGTTGATCTTTCCTTTGTTTCACTGGGCCGTTTTATTTTGTTTGTTCTCTGTTACTCATTTTTGGCTCTGATATATTGAAAGAAAAGTGAATATCTGAAGAATGAAAACTAACTGTCGGAAGAGGAAAAAGCCAATAGGGTACATCAGGATCCAAAAGTAAATTTACTCTAATATTTAAATAACTTTCATACTGCATGCCTACATATTCATTGTGTAATTTTGAGTAAGGCATAGAAAAGTAAATATTTAAAGTGCACATAGTATGAAATTAACGTAACGCGCCTGCACTGAAATTGCAATTACTAGGACATACATAAGCAAATGGATCAGAGAAGCATACCAGGAATTATCAAGAAGATCACAATGTATGCTTTCAATTTAATTGGTGTCCAGCAACTGTAAAATCGTTAGTCAGTCTGCACCAGACTGTGTCGTGGTTTAACCCCAGCTGGCAACTAAGGCCCACACAGCTGCTTATTCATTCCCCTCAGTGGGATGGGGGAGAGAATCAGAAGAGTAGAAGTGAGAAAACTTGTGGGTTGAGATAAAGACAGTTTACTAAGTAAAGCAAAAGCCACGCACACAAGCAAAGCAAACCAAGAAATCGTTCACCACTTCCCATGGGCAGGTGGTCAGCCATCTCCAGGACAGCAGGGCTCCATCACGCCTGACAGTTACTCAGGAAGACAAACACCATCACTCCCAACGTCTTTCCTCTTCCTTCCCCCAGCTTTATATGCCGAGCGTGACACCACATGGTGTGGAATATCCCTTGGGTCAGTTGGGGACAGCTGTCCCAGTGGTGTCCCCTCCTGACTGCTTGTGCCCCCCAACCTGCTTGCTGCTGGGGGCGGGGGGGAGAGGGGAGAGGCAGAAAGGCCTTGTCTGAACAGAAAGGTTCAGCCTGTAACTGAAACATCCCTGTTACCCACACTGTTGTCAGCACGAGTCCAAAACACAGCCCCATAACAGCCACTATGAAAAAAATTAACTCTAACCCAGCCAAAACCAGCACAAACTGTGATGTGGAACACAGGTAATCTTTCTCCAGTGTGGTAGGTAAGCTGGAATCTGAAAGTCCTATCTATAAACTGTACGTTTGAAATTCCTTTGATAAATAAATGCAAATAATATAATTCCCCCAGCATCCCAGTATGTTTTTCTCGATACATATGTTTTTTTAAAAAAATCACCCCAAACCTTAGTGAAAGAGCCTGTGCAGTTGTGTGGATTGTAACTCCCTGGACTGTAGCATCTCTAGTTCCAGTTCCTGAATCTCAAATCAGATGACCAAAGTGGCAGCGGATGGCAGTGTTATACCCATCCAATGGAAGTCAGGTCCTTCTGGGATAGGGAACTGTCTGTACCAGTTAGTTATTTTTGCTTTGTATTAAGATGTGTGACCAAGAGTCGGCCCTTGTGAGGAAGAGGTAGCAGCTATTGTCTGTGTTGCTCGGGCTATGGTAGTGGTAAACATGGAGACAGTTCCTACTTCCCAATTGAAATTACTAGCTGGTTTTTATGTTGTCGCGTTCCCCTGTGGTGTGAGGCTGAAAGAAAGCACAAAGTTTGCCAGGGAGAAACAATCGTTTCGCTGTTGCGTTATGGAGCTTTGTGAAGGTATCCTTCCTTACTCTGGAAGACTAAGAGATCAGTTCTAAGAATTTACAGAACCATGAATCTCATGGTTGGAGAGTAAATCAGCATAATTCCACTGAAACTAAGGAAGCTATGCCAGACTGCAGTGCCAGGCCGTCTCTGATCAAAAACATTTCTATTATATGAATGGATTTACAATTACCTGCAAGAGAATACCAAAACTAAATTAAAAGAGTGTTGCCCTGGGAAGTACATTAAACTGTGTATTCCTTCCCTTGGACATGACTGGCTGTTGCTTCAGCTTTGCACAAGCCTTGGAAGGGATGAACCTTCTGACTTTAGCGTAAAATATGAAGTAACATGCCGGTGGAAGAAAATGTTACTGGAGCTGAAGATGCTGCTTTTCAGCAAGTCTGAGGTATCCTCTGTTGTTTTTTCTTAAGGACTGTTCACTTCATTACACCTCCAGAACTTTCAGATCTGGAGGGCAGTCTTCTCCCCCACCCTGCTGCAGCTCTTTGCCTACAGTTTGTGACAGAACTATTGTTGCTGGTCTCAGCAACCAGTTGAAATAGCTGCTGCCAGTTCTAGTTTACAGTCAGGTGGTGTCAGACTACAGAAGGTACTTCAGATGGACAGATCAGAAGACCTACTTAGTTAAAACCAAAAAACAGGTAACAACAACAACAAAAAAAAAACCAAAAAAACCCCAAACCACAACCAAAAAAACGTGTTACTGTTTCTCCAAGAATCATCTAACATGCTTTTCCCACTATGTGGTAATTTGTTTTTTACAAACAGTAGAGATGAGCAAAGGGCTAAAATCATCATGTACTGTTATTTCCACTGCAAGGATGTTCTCTTTGAACCATATTTCCTGCTGTCTGAAAAAGTCTCTTGGCTTTCTTGTTTGTTTTGAGGAATTAATGATTCCTCTTTTTTTTACAGCTAAATTAAAGGTTGAATTTTCATGGAAATGGTTGCTGTTGCTCTAGAGAGTATGCTAAGGATACAGGCTGAAGAAGTAGCAGGAATGCGGCTTGTATAAAAAGACTGTCATAAATTCACTGGGTCAGGTGGGCTTTTAACTATGAGTGAATACTGTTTGGCTGCTGCAGATTAAGGGAAAAGAGAATTTGTAAAATCCTGTCCAGCTTAATTACAGAGAAGCAGCTGCCAGAAAAATTATTTTTGCTTGGTAGCTGAACCAACTTGCTCAGCACTGAATTTTGGCTAAGACTGGATAATAAAATGTAGTAATACTTTATAGTTTCATCCTAGAGATTTGCAAGCGGTGTGCTCAGCTATATAAATGCACAACTATCCAGTCAGACTTTTCTGATACATTTTGAGTCAAAAAATGTGAAGAATTGGAAGTCTTTAGCTGTAGTAAACCTTTATGCTATTTTAACAAAGTAGTGAAGGAGAGAACAAGGGAAAACATACATGCAGCTATTCTGCTAACTTGTGTATAGTTGTCAGTAGATAACCTTAGGAAAAGGTGTTTATGTGAGAGATTGCTTAAGAAAAAAAAGGAGAGAGGAATTTCTGTGCATGCTTCACATTCTAACACCTAGAACAGTGTCCATCTTTGATCCTGTCAGCAGCAATTTGACTCACAGTTCTTTCAATTTAAAATTGGAAGTTTTTTTACACTAAACTGTGAAAACTGGATTCCTCTCCCCCCCCCCCCAGAAAAAATACTTTTTTACATAATTATGAGAGGCATAATCTTTCTTAGCATACACAAAAAATCTTAAAAATGCCTTACTGGCCCTATCCTTTCTTCATGTAAATTGATAAATTAATGCTGTTGTACCAGCTCAGTAAGTACAACCTGTGGGACTTGGATGCAGAGCATAAAATACTTCTGATGTTATTAAGTAAAAATGAGGGAAAGAGATAATATGTCTGTGGAAGATTTGTAGACAGTGGGTCAGTTTCTTAACTTCTTGATTCTTGCTGATGTATACTTATGTGAATATTCTACCTCCATGTTTTATGCAAGCACTTTTAAGGGCAAGACTGGAAAGACAAATTGTGAGTTGTAACTGTAATCTGCAATCAATAAAATGAAATAAAATAGAGAAAGGTTGCATTATAAAATACTACATTTGTTAATGTAAAAATGTAGTAAAATGAAACGATCAAATGCAAATTTGAGAATAACTGCTTCACAAAAAATCAAACCAAATTATTAATTACAGGTAACACTTCCAGCAATAACTTTTTTTTTTTAACCTGAGTTCATACAAGAGTAATGATTTCTCTCTCGCTAGCATTGACAAGATGTATACTGAAATCCTGTGTCTTGTAGAAAGTATTGTTAGCAAATTGCAGGCAGTTTGTGAAGATCTGGGTTTTTTGCTCTATCTACTGTGAGCAATTTTTAATTTGATTAGGTTTGTTTATTCTAGAGGAGGAAGCCTGGACATGGATTTAATGGTCCACAGTGTGAATTTATTTTAGGTTTTTGATGTAATTATTTTGATCATTAGGTGGCTAGTGATCAATAAGAGAGTCTTGCAAGGTTAGGGGGGAAAAGGTAATTTAATTTTCAAGAAGGAAGATTACATTTACCATGTGTAAATAACAGAATTATTTTCTGACTGGGAGGGATATGCTGGAATTGATGTAGGATAAGGATAGTTTATACAGATGTCTATTTTTGAATCTTGCCTCAGGACAGGAAGATCGACTAAGCAGTCTTTTGAAACATGTTCTTGACTGAACAGTACAGCAATAATGGTAAGAATAATAAAGTGATTCTGTTTGTCTTGGGTGTTCGGTATCCTGTGAAACAGGGAATAAGCTGTGCTTAATTTTGAGAAATAGGCCTGTCTGGAGTGGGGGAGTTGCTGACAGAGCAGACTATTTTTTTGATTGGGGATCTGGTGGGAGCGGGTAAGTAGGTGAAATTTGTATACAACCTCTCCTTGCTGAGATCATCCAATTTCTTTTGATTTTGATGAGCTCTGAATTGAGTACCTGTTTCTGTGCTGCAGAACAATAGTTTAATTGTCATTCAGCTGGATTCATATCCCACTTCAAGTAAGTATTTTTGTTTGGTGTAGGTTTTGTTTGTTTTGGGATTTTTTTAATGAATAAGTAATTTAAAAATATTTATTCATGGGTAGTGCGTTCTTTTATGCATTCCCTAGTTATGAAAAGTGGATCCTCCAGCCCTGTATATTTTGGAGACCTCTGTTCCTTCTTATGTACAAGCCCTTGTCCTTGGTCATGCTGGAGTTGAGCTCAGATGTCTGGCCTGGGTAACCACAGGCTGAAGTTTTACTTTAGGTGTATTTGTTTTTCCAGCCAAAGGCCTGTATTGCTTAAAGCCACTCTTCTCCACTCATTCATTCTATCAGCTTTCTTGCATACCTGCTCCCTAATTGCATCCCTTTTCTATCTTTTGCAGGCTTTAAGCTGTTTCACTTAAATAACATGCCTTCACAAATTGCTAGGATACGCCATTCTCTAGGTGTGAATTTCTACAGTGTTACATGAAATTACAGACTTTCTTTTCTGTTGCAAGCTTGCTGCAGTATCAGAACCTTGAGTGTTTTAACATAGTTCTATGGTTCCTCAGTTGCCATTTCTCCTAGAGTTGCTTCAGTAACATACTGAAATTTAACAGTAAATCCCCTGTGATTAGGACTGGTTTTAGCAAACAGGCTGAAGCACTTGGCTGTCTACATGAGCAATGACTGATCAGACCATGAGTGTTATAAAACTCACTTGCCACTTCTACCATTCCTTTTCAGCTTCTGCTGCTGAAATCTGGTGAGTTTTCTTCTAGAAATGCAGAGGGAATGACTGCCTTCCCCTTCCCCTGCTTCCAGCTGTAAAGTTGTCGTTTCTTCACATTAACACAGTATCAGTACATCTGGCATCTTTTGAGTCCTCTGTTGGAAAGACATTGTATATAATTCAGCATGAGTCTTCTCGGATTCATTGATAATAATGCCAGCATAGCTGCATGTGATAGAGCATTTGCATCTTTCTTATCTTTATCACTTAGAGTAAGAATGCAATAAAACACTTGAAAGTAGTTGTCAGCTAGTTTGCTGCTTTCAGTTTGCCTCTACAAGCTCTTAGTATTCTGCAGAAGATGCAAAGTCACTTTTACTAAAGGAGAACAGTTTTATTTTTTCAGTTGAAGTTTATTAATATTTATTGGAAACTACAATCTGTCACTCTCTGAAAAAGACTTGAAGAGTCTTGGTAAGTATTTTCATCATTTTCATCTAGATATCGTGGGACCTTGTATTTAAACACGTGTATTTCAGTTACTTACCCACATTTTGTGGTTTAATGTGCTTTAATAATCTGCATGGTGATATTTGAATATGCTTTGAACTGCACAGATCCCAAGCTCTGCCTGCGCTCTGGATGCAACCATTCTTTTTTTTCTGCAGTTATCACCAACAACCGAAAAGTTGAATAGGAACTTAATTCTAAATCTTAGATCCTTTTCCTTTCAGAGCCTGCTCATACAGAGCACCTGTATGAGAAGGTCACTTCCCTTTTACTTGATGTAGATGCATATAGTCTGAGGCGCATGTAGCACCTGAAGCAAAGTGCCTTTCATTTTCAGAGCATTGCAGTATGATTTCCAAAAACTGGAATGTTGAGAGCACAGATTCTTTAAGAGCACCTTGCCCGTTTTGTAATGAAGAGACTTCACAAGTTCTGTTGAACTAGTGGAAGAGACTAGACCTGTAATAGTTCTGTCAAAGGGCTGTGGGAGTGCTGAATCTCCCCAGAAAACCCTCTCTGCCACTAATCCAGATCACTTTTGCTAGGGAAAGATTCTAAACAGGGATATGGATCAGGTAGCTGATTTCTATTTTCTCCCGATTTGGTAATAATGAAGCAAATATAACACTTCACTTCCACATAGAAATCCAAAGTATAGCATGCATGCCCAGTGTACACGAATAATTTTATTAATCTGAGTCAGATTTGTAACACTGCAATGTCACACCCACCTCACCAAAAAAAACCCCAAACCAAAACAACAAAAAAAAAACCCCAACCCCCCAAAAAACTCAAAACCTCTAAGGTGCTCTCACTTTCACAAGATTTTCATAGGAATGATTACATATTCTGTCTCTCACAAATTCCTACCTCCTGGCTATTGTGTTACAAGTGGTGAGAACATTGTTTGAAAACAAAATGAAAAAATAAATCTCTTTTGAAGCTGTTAACAGATATACTCAGAAGATGTAACAGTTCAGGGACAAGAACTTGCTGTGTTATACATTGCTTCAGGAGACCTTCACTCAGTTTCCAGGCTGTACGGAGAAAAATTCTGCCATGTGTCCAGCGTGCACACACACCATGGGAAGCCTCTGGAAGGCTGAAGGGCTGGGCCTTTCCATGTCTTTCAGCACAGCAAATGATCCAAAGAGCAACTTCTATAAATACTACAATTTCCAACTGCAGAGGTTTCTTGTCCTTTCCTGTAGATTCCTTGCCAACCTTTTCTCGGTTCTGAAGCAGAGATGGTTCTGCAGCCAGCGTGCACTTGAATAGCCCTTTGAGAGCTGTACTAGGCTTCTGTTGGCTTTTGTTTGAACTTCTGAACCGACAGATTATTTCAGCAACATTTGTAGAGAAACATTGCCTCTTGCTGTTGCTTGTCCTTTTCATTGTTATAACAACATAATAAAAGGAGGTTGTGGCCAATGTCTAGTCTAATACTTATACCAAGATTATCGCATTGCTACGGAACACTGTTTTAAAGAATGTCTTCTTTACCTTGGAGCACAGAGGACAATGGCTCAGCAAAACTTTTTGACAAAGGGGATATACATTTATTTGCAGATTTTCCAACACAAGTTTTGGCACTCTTGTGTCTGAAGAAGTTGTATTAAGAAAATAATAATTTGTCTTTCTATCAGATGATGTTGAAACTGAAGTGTAGTTAATAAATCAGAAGTGGGCAAAGTTCCATTCAGACAATCAAGTTTACCAGAATTACTGTGCTTTGACAATATTCAAGTATTAAATAGGATATTGGAAACTGGGGAAACAACAAGGGAAAATATTTATGTAAAACTAAGGGATGCAAAGATACAGCTGGTTTAATGATAATGAAGTTCAACCAAGTACTTGATCCTGACAGATATGTCAGAATGTTGCTACAGCATCTTTGCGCTTTTGGAGAACGTTAATGTTAGTTGGGGTGTTTCACTGTTCCCTTTTTCTCATAGATATTTTCTGGTTTTTCATTAACTGTATTTTTATGAAATCGCTTAATTGATAATGTGATGATACCACTAATTTCAGCTGACTTCTACCAAGACATCTTAAAATTAAGAGTTACAAGTGCATGCCTTAGAATGTGTAGCATTTTTGTAATCTCATGAAGAATGTTGTATATAAAGACTACTCTTAAGTGAGCTTAGAGCTTGTTAATACAATATCTGTTTCCATTACAAGGTGGCTGTGGTGCAATGGTAAGAGAAAGTACTGGGCCCTGGAAGTTGTCCACCAAGAGAACAATTAATTTATTTATTTTATTTTTTTTTTTGTTTACGGTGAGTATTTTGACTCTGTTTGAGACAAATGCCACAGTTTGGTAATATAATTCATGACATTTGTCAGGTACAGTAAGGTACAGCAGATGGATGCACACCAGAATTTCAAGGAATTTAAATGCTTGCTTGCTTGAGGTTGTTCTGAAGAATTCCTAGTCTGGAGATATTTTTTTTTTAAGCAAGATATTATTTTAATGAAGTTTTTAATAAGTTTTAAGAAGCAGCTGCAATCGGTGGCAAGTATCTGAATGAGCTCACAGTGATGTTCCTGAAGTACTATCTCATGCTAATTATATATTCATTCCAATATGCTGCCTACTGGTGATGAGTTTACTACCAAACATAACGCCTACATTTTCAAACTGGTATGAGTTGCAGCTGTGTTACTGTCTACAGAGTTAAAAATGTATTGTTGTGATCTTCCTTTGCAAATGAAGAACAATAATGATAATAAACCTAAACATTGTTTTCTTCATTTAGAAAAAAGGAAAGCTGAATCCTAAATACCTTCAGAATTTTAAACTAGTAAAATACATATTGTCCATAGTATACCTCGCCATTAAAGGCTCAGTTTTTTATGCAAGGAGTTTAACATCTGTAAGTCGTTCATGTAATCACTTATGTGCCATGGAAAGCAGAAAGCAATGATAGTTGCAGTTAAGCAACTGATAGATTGATAGTTGCAGTTAAGCTTCATTAACTAAGCATTTAATGCCAGCTGCTGAATAGGATTCAGGGTCTGCTTCCATTGCAGCCTAAACTAGTTGAACCCAGCTGCAATTGGTAGTCTTTATTTCTTCTAAAGGATTAACTATAAATCACTAGTGAATTTTTTCTTACATCTGTCTACAGCCATTTAAACATAAATATTCCACTGGAATTTAAGTGCGTAGAACTAGGGCAGAAAGTTCCCATCAAAAAGATTGTGTTCAAGTCCCTTTCTTTGAGAGAACAACGTATACCTGCGCTTAGCTAAAAGCAGATCTTTTTTTTACAGGAGGGAAAGATAACTGACATGGTCTTCCTTCAGTAGCTAAATGTCACAGTAATGACTATGGGAACAGTGTAGAACTGGGAGGAGAGAACAAGGAAAAATATGATGGTATTATGGGAGGAGGACAAGAAAATCGAAGTGCTGTAGTCTATCTGGGGTGGAGGAATAGTGAAGAGATTCTTTGCTCTCATCTTTTATAGCCTTCTCCTTCAGCTTTTATGTGCACCTTAACCATTCAGACTTCTGCTTCTTTCATCAAAACAGCATGGATATTCTGTCAAAAATAATACCGCTTTATGAGATATTTGAAAAAATGATAAATCCTTCAAATCAGCATTTTATTCTAAAACCTGCTTTGGTCTAGATTCTGCTCTAGGAACTCTACAAATACATCAAGTGGAGATAGAGTCTGTAAATGCCTCTGTAGTGTTCTCTACTTTCATAAAAGGCTTGGCTTTGATCCCAGTGCACTGTATGAGGTTAGAAGATTATTAGGCAGTTGAGTGTTGAATTAACTGAAATGAACTCTGGAAATTTATGCATGATACTTGGCAAAGTGGTATAAAAATGAACATCAAACATCACAAGCTGAAATGCAATGGCCTACTGTTTATACAGACAGTGGTGCTTTCTGTGCCGCAAATATTTTAAACTATCCAAACTGTGCAGTATAATCTTCTAAATGCATAACCTTGTCAGACAGGGTAGAACTGGGTGTACCTAACACAAACCACCTTAAAAGAAACAGTAAGTAATAAAAATCAATATAGAAGACAATTCAGTGCTCAGTCCTGTTTGCTAGAAATATTTTGAGGATTTGTCAAGGCTGACAAATGATGAAATTATTTGGGCAAGGATTGCTTTAATTAGTTTCCAAAATAAAAGAAGAGAGGTTACTGCTTATACAGTCATATTTCTTTTAAATAAGGAAACGTACCAGTCTATTTTTTTTTCATATTCTGATTATTTGCTGAGTCCACCTCAGATATATTGTAGGAAGCGGGTTCTCCGTCCACCCTGATGTGCCATTAATCTAAGGGTTCAGCAGCTGGTCAGTTAGAAGTGTTTATCTGTGGCTCAGCTGTTCAGGAAAGTTGAATCTGGTAGTGCCATGAGGACTAAATTTAGGCTGGTGTTAAAGTGGAGTTTTATGCTTTTCTAGTACCTCTCAACACAAAATTACTTCCATTTGGATGCACAATTCTCTAGGTACTTGAGAGCTGCTTTAGAGATCTAGGCCTTGGAGGCATGGCACTACCCCGGAGCTTCAGCTTAAAGTGCAAGTTCCTGACTCTCCTGACTGGGAAAATTGCAGTGGGTAGTGAATAAGCAAATCTGGACTTCTAAGGTGCAGGAATTGGGGAAAGTGAACTCAAACATTGGTACGTTTGGAATGTGTCTGAGACTTCTAAAACCTAGAGAGAGTAACACTAGCATCTGTTACTTAATATTTATTTGATAGCAAGCCTTGTTAGGCACTGTAGAATTGACATACATGGCTGTATTAGTAATTAGAAAGGGATTTCTTTTCCATGTTGTCATTTGTGGGTAGTGAAGAAGGAGAAAGAACAGAAATTGTGCACTAGTGATGTGTTTCTGTCGTGGTTTAACCCCAGCCAGCAGCTAAGTACCACGTAGCTGCTTGCTTATTCCTCCTCCCCCTGCCCAGAAGGATGGGGAGGAGATTCAGGAAAAAGGTGAAACTCATGGGTTGGGTTGACATAAAAACAATTCAATAATTAAAATAAGATATAATAACAGCTCTAGTAGGAAGGAGGGAGGAAAAAAATCCAGAAGGGGAAAAAAACCCCAACCAAGTGATGCACAGTGCAATTGCCCCAGCTCTCCCTCCACCAAAACAAAGCTTTTACCGTGCTTGGGAAGTTTTGCTTCTGTATGTGTTGGAGACATGGGCTTTATTCCCTTGTCTTTGTAAGCAGGCTTACCCTGGTGTTTTGTGGTACAGATGTTTTCTCTTCCTCTTAACAAATCTGTCCTGGTGTAGAGGAAAGGGGTCAAAAGAAAGCATTGAGAGGTATCACCTTCATCTAGTGGTTATGATCCTCCTCAGTTGGGAGAACTCACCCTTGCTGCATGTACTGTTGTTTAGTTTATTCAGAAGCCGTTTAATATCACATGGCACTTATAGCACATGGTCTCTTCCCCAGGTTAGAGACCTTGCCCCTGCTCTTTTCTCATGACTCTTAAAATTCTGTATGTAAAGCACAACAGCTTCAATCGATGAATTTCACAACAGGCAGCTGCCTGGTTGGAAAGCAAGCTCCTGGGGGACAGGTGCTGTAAATTAAGGTGGAAGAGGGTGAAACTCATCAGACTCTTAGAAGAATGAGCTAATGGGGAGAAAAGGATGCCAGTGGTAGCCTTTGTTCTCTGGTATGCTTTATAACTTAAGAATGGGTTTAGATATTTTTCTTCAGGAGAGAGTACTAGGTTGTTCTTTCCAACTAGGAGGAAGAACTCCCTAATAGCACTGAGTGATGTGTCCAAGTTCAAGAGAAGATAAATCCGTATGCCTTCAGTGTTTCCTGCTGACCATCTTATGAAGCTCCAATACCAACGGGCAGGGAATTTTCTTACTGTGATATTTTAGTTTGCTCTCAGTATTATGGTTAGATTAAGTTACACATTTGTAGTTTGGACACATGTCCCACGTATGAGATCTGAAGGAATTCCCCAGTGCTGAGGTGATAGATTTGTCTTTGGATCTGTACTGTGGATTCTTCTGAGACCCTGTTAAAGGTAAAAACTTAATGTAACATTGAAGTGTGCAGAGAAAACTCTGCTACGATAATTGCAAAGTCATTCTCTTTTTGTGATTATTTTCTTATGTCTTGCATGGAGGTTATTATCATAAGCCAACTTAAAACATTGGTCTTTTTTTTTCTAGTTGTGCAGTCTGAATGGTTAGGTAGCTTTGATTCTGACGGGAGGTGTTACAAGAGAGCCGTTAGGGGCTTTTTTGCTTTCCTGTGCTTTTCTTCAGTTTTAAGTTTACAAAAAATGTGAATCTAGTTCTGTTGGTTTTCTTGTCCTGGTCTGTAAATTGCCTTTAGTTGACCAGTTCAGCATGGTAGCTGATCTTACTGGAGTTTGCCCTCTGTGATTGTGTTTCTTAGATGATAGAACTGATTACAGTCAAAACTGATCTTAAACCAAGTCCTGTTTGAACAGTATTCTTGTACAAAATATTTATTATGGTTCATGACAACAATGATGAACCACTTTATTTCATCAGTTATACTTCAGGGGTTTTATCTCAGAAATATTTTTTTTTTTCTGTGTCACATTAGTTTGTGTAAAAAATTATCCTGGTGGACTGTGCCAAACGTGACAACTTATCCACCAGCATTCTTAATTTCTATGGGGCTCACAGGGCTTGAACTCACATACCTCATATTTGAATTGCTTTATTTTGTCTTTAGTGAGTTTGCTTTAATACTTGAATCAGCTACAACATTAAGCTCAGCCAAGGCCCTTGGGACTGAGTAGTTTTGTGAATATTGATATAGGCTCATTCAGAAGGACGGTTTGTCTTGTAGAATTTTGAAAATACATCGGTGACTGAATTCAAAGGCTGTAGTTTGGGAATACAGTGTCTGTGTAAGAGGCTTAATAAAGGAGTGAAAGTTTAATCAGAAGTGTTGGTTATATTAAGTAATTTACACTAGTAAAGGCTGAGGAGTTCCAGAAACTGAATGCTATAATGTGATATTATGTTGAGCGACACTTGAATTTTAAGTGATCCACATGAATGGGGAAATCCTAATGCTGCATATGGAGCAATGAGCTGACCCTTAAGCACTCAGGAGTAACATTAGTTCCTGGAAACATCATGGCCTGGCAAAAAGCAACGAGTGTCTGGAATTGTTGGGAAAGGAACAGAGAAGCAACATGATAGCTGTGCTAGACTGAAAAGGCAGTAAAACAGATTACTAAAATGAGATTTTCATGAAGCTCTGTAAAATACTGGAAAGAGGGTATAACTGGTACATTTTTATGACAGAGAGACCATACAATGAAGGTGGTAAGCTCAAACTGAAGAAGTTAGTGTTTCAGTGATGTGTAAGCTATGAAAATCCTTCCCCAAAGCATGTGCAGATGCCAGAAATCTACTTAAGGTGAAGTACATTCATGAAAAATAAATTTATTGAATGATTTTAAGTACAGAGGCTGGTTCATGAAGTCTCCCACTTCCAGTCAGAACTGGGCCCTGGCTCAGAAAGACTTGCTATCAGCCCTTGTCATCTCATACTGCTTTCCATGGCTTCTCATTCTGTTTGGCCTTCAGTGTGTTCTTTTCTGATGGGGGTGAGGGGGGCTGGGGCAGGCAGCAGGAGTGAGGCAGTCTGTAGGAATGGTACTGGGCTGCAGGTACCTTTAGTGGGGCTCACTGTGTTCCTACTGGAAAAGTGTGAGATGAAGTCTGAAAGGAGCAATGTGGCCATTCTACTTGTCAAGTAAGTCCAGAAAACTATGCCTTGCTACTGTGCTTAATCAAAAGGTTTATTTAAAAACATATTTTTTAAAAAAAGTCTTAAATGCCCCTTTGAAACAAATATTACCCTTATTTAGTTTTCGAGGTTTTTTGTTTTTATAATAAGAGAAAAATCTTAAAAAGAAAAAAGCATCAACAGCTGTTTTCTTTGAGAGGATCTGAAATGCAGTTGCTTATCTCTGATGATTTTCTGCTCAGACTTGCCAGCAGCACAAGTGAGATTGATGAGAGGAGTGAGAGAAAAGCATCAATCAGCTTTGTAATGTGTATGTTAGGAAATCTAATTATCTGATTGTTGCTGGAGCACTGCAAAAGCAGGGCAACCAAGTCATAGAATGACTGTGTGATTAGTAAGCTTTGACTGTGGCAGTTTCCCTGGAAAGAAAAGGTGAAAAGTGTTGTGTTCCAAGCCGAGTACTATCAGCGTATACCATCTTTTTCTTCTGCTTTCTGTTCTGGCAGTGTAGCATTGTGGGTTAGTATAAAACTAATTCATTTCACATGCATATGGGAATATCTTCGGTGGTCAGCTAGGCACCAGCACTGGTGCAGTGAACATATAAGAAAATCCAGTCCACCGCATAAAGAAAATGCCTCTTTTGTATCCACAGGAAACTAATTAGGAATGATGTAAATTTGGTTGTGTGTGGGGTGAGTAGAGTGTGAGTGGGTCAGGAAATGAGCTTTGGTTTGTGAAGGTTTGTAGGACATTTCCTAGGTATAGAGCCTGGTGGCTTACAGATACTGGGGGAAGAGCTGCTCTTTGAACTGTTTTTCCCTAGCGCTCAGAAGCAGAAACAGTCACAGGAATCCTTTTACCTTAATCACATAGCTATTGAAAAGCCTCCTTTCCCTTGTAGGTTGCTGGTGATGTGACCCAGAAAATGGTGGGGAAGAATGAGTCGGTATAAAATGTGTGTCATAACTGATCAGTGAAGCCAGGAACAATAAAAAGGGAAGATTTTGCAAGTGTTCATGTGGTACATTCCTTTAACACAAAGCTGGTAAATGATTAAGAGCTGGTTGAAATTAGAATTTGGAATTAAGGAGTGGGGGATTCTTGTATATAGAGGCATGCTTCATTCTTTTCTTAGTAGGATTTTAAGCATTGCTGTCCTTGGCAGCGCAAATGGGTTGGAACCAAGTCAGAGAACGTGGCTTGTATCAGTGAAGGACGCCTGGATGTAGGCAGGGAGAGCCAAGAGAGTAAATGGGGCTGGCTCTGGATGCATGTTCCTCTTCCAAGATTCCAACCAATAATCATAGAGATTAAGTATTGCAAAGGCAGGGAGGAAGAGTTCAAGAGTATTATTTTTTTAAAAAAAATCTCCGTAGTTTATTGGGCATAACCAGCAACGTTTTGGTTGTGGTGGGGAGGGGAGGGATCTTTGGCGGTGGCCTCTGTGAGAAGAGGGATAGGGCTGCCCTGTACCAGGTGCAGCTGGCTCCGCAGCGAACCCACTGCAGGACATGTCTGAGCCCACCAGCGAAGCTGGTCAAGCCTCTGTGAGAACATGTTTGAGAAGGGGCAGAAAGTGCCCAGAAGGAGGAACAATAAGGCCAGAGTAGTAGGAGGTGCTCCATGGTGGAGCTGATGACATCCCCAAAGGGACAGTGGTAGGTTGGTAACCGAGCCCAGGGCAGGTACTGCCCCAAAGGGGCCAAGTGCAGCCTGCAGGGTTGACAAGGGAGTGGAGGCTCGAGGGGGCTGAGGGGATGAAGATGTGTCTGGAATGAGGTTGAGCTTGGGAAAGGGGGAGTAAAAGTGTCTTCCGTAAGTGTTTAACTGTTTGTCATCTTTGCTTCTGAATACCTAATCGGTAATTAAAATGTTAACTGACATGAAGTTACGTTCCCCAAGGGAAGTCCATTTTGTTTGCACCACTAATTTGTGAGTGATTTTCTCCTGTCATTGTTTTGACCCTTGTATTCTCTCCCTTTTGTTCTTTCTGTTTTCCTCCCTGTCCTGTTGGCACAAGAGTGTGAGCAAGTGGCTATGTGGGTGCTTGGCTGCTAGCTGGAGCCAAGTCACCACATTTTTGTATGTTCTTTTTAAAATTCACTGATTAATTGTGTCTTTCTCTTACAAAAAATCAGAATTATAATGTGAATAATAGAATACGGTCTCCTCTTTTCTAATGACAGACTCATTTATGCTTATAAGGATATTAATTTAAAGTAGAAGTTCTAATTAGCTTTCTTAGAGCTCTTAGTTGGAAACAGCAGTGTAGCAGTAATTCCAATGGCAGACTTTTGCATTCTTAAGCCTTGTTACCCTGCACTTCCGCAGGAATTTGGAACAGGTGATGGTGGTGGAAGATGCACTGAGTAGCAGACTGAAATTGCAGCTGGATAAACAGCCTTGTAAAATAAATCTCTCCCTTCTTTTGGGGGTAGCTTTTAACCTCAGATTTAAGGAATGTAATAATTTTAAATACATAATATCCCGAATAGTTATGTCAGTATGTAGTGAAATAATCTGTAATCAATTTGCTGCCTGCTTTCTGAGAATAAAATACGAAAGTGATCCCTACATAACACAAAGACTTCAAAAACAAGTTGTCAGAATGCCCTTTTTCAGAGGATTGTATGTGTGAGTAGATAATGGAAATTTCTTTCAAATGATTGTTCTAAAAATTAAAACTGAAGTAAGAATGAAGTCATAGCAAAAGACAGTTAATGCAGATGAATACTTGAGGAGATGATTGGCTCACAGCTTTACCTCTGGCAAATTTGCAAGGAGAAAAAGAATGTCATTATTTTAAGTGCCGTGATAATGCCTGTGATTTATGAACCTGAGTTATGCTCCCCTGGAACTGATTATCTGGACCGAAAGTACTGGGATGTCTTGCGCCAAGCAGTGGAAGGCAGGTACTTTTAACAATGGGCTAAGTTCTGATCTTTTGTTTGCCTCTTCTACCTGTGTAGCGTCAGTTGATTTTGGCAGATACGTAATGATTTACTAGCTTGAGTGAGGACAATCCTTTTGATCCTTCTCTTCTAACTGCCATGATCCAAGTCTGGACATGTGATGATAAGTCAAGTTCAGTGCTTTTTCAGCTTTATTCCTTCTATGCATTGGAACCTAACTGCCCTCAGCTCTTGTAGGAAAACAAATCTATGTTCGGACATTATGGGATTCTGAAAGTTTTAAAGACTAAAGTTTCCCACTTTTTCCGGTGTAAATGTATTTTGATTATCATCAGTTTTATTAGTGTGATCACACTAATTAACTGTCATTACTGAGGGAAAAACGTGATGTCCTGGTATCTGCCAAAGAGACCAGATTATAACTTTTTCCTAGGGTAAACTAAACCTTTTGCAGAAAGAATTCTCTTATCACATGTGTTCTGTTGTAGCATTTTTATTTTGTCAGCAGGGTGATTATGTTTGATCAGAGCCAGACATTTTAAATATTACTTTCTTGCTTTGCTACACTTGGACAAGATGTGGAAGTCTTGTGACTTCAGGTTTAAAAGACTGGGTACTGTTTCACTATGGAGAAGCCCCAGCTTTGGTTCTGTCAGTGATGGAGCAATGCTGTGCAGCTGGTCTGTTGGATTCCTTGAGGTCAGTGTTAGGACAGTTGTTAACTGACCTGTTTCTTCATTGAAAATTTGTTTTCTTTAATTAGCTTTTAAAAAAAGTATATCTTTTTGTAAAAATGGATCCATTTCTTTGAAAAGTCTTTTTTTTTTTTTTTTTTTTTTTTTTATAGGTTCCTGTATCTTTTAGTCTTTTTTTCAGATCAGTCATTTTAATTCTTTTTCAGGTGAGTTAGTAGCCTTGCCTAACAGGCAACTCTCTGCTGAGAATGTAACTTCCCAAGTGGCATTCCTGGCTAGATAAGAAATAGAAGTGTTAAAGATTTGAGACTTTTTTTTTTTCTGTGAACTTAACAGAAATCCTGTGCATTTTTTCAGATGAGATCAAATTTTATGTAGGTTTCCCTCTAGAAATAATTTAAATTAATGGAATTGTTTTCACCTTTATAGCAAAATTTTAGCTCACTGTCACACCATTAAATATATCATTCACAGGAGTGTTGGTATGAATGTGGCTTTTCATTCTTTGTCCTTAACCTGGATGATAATAAGTCTCCTCTCAAAGACAAATGCTAATATCTCTTAAACAGTATGACACATTGTTTTGAGTGAGTCTAAATTTGATTAACATTCCACTGTTACACAGCTATTCACTGTTAACAGCAAGCAAACAATTTTTTCTCGGAGGGTAAATAATTGTGATCCAAGTCCAGTTGCAGTAAGGGTTTGTACTGAGGAAGAGGGGAAAGACATGATCCTCGCAGAGAGAAGTCCTTAATTTTTAGCTCATGTGTAGTGTTGCAGATTTCAAAGTAAATTTTGCAGTGTTAATATATTAAAATACTAGTACTGAAGTATCTAGAGAGGATACTTTTACTCTTCTTGGGATGATTATGAGCATTTGCGGTATGCACCACTTTCTTGATAAAACTTTTAATATATTTATTTCTAAATTTAGTTTTATCTTTTGCTCTTTTATGGATCATTAAGAAGCAGCACTGGTTGTAGCAGAAGGGCTTGCAAGCATGCTGAATACCTTCTTAGAAAATAATTATTGGAAGACTGTACTTGTAATGTAGTGTCTCCCTAATACATATCAAGTTAATGGTATTTGGTGATTCTGTTAGTGGCTGAATCCTTTGTGATGAACTTTCCTGATCCTTCTGTGCAACTTCTTATTGTTTGAATATCCTTAAAAACAAAGGAGGCTGAGAAGCATTCTGAAAATACCATGACTACACGAGTTAACGTTAGTACCTCTTTCTTTGGTTACTGGGGGGGGTGGGGGGGTGGGAAGAGCAGAGCTATACTTTTTTTTGCATGCAGACACTTAATTTAAAAATAAGTACTTAAACCTAACCATTTCCTTGCTAATTTTGCAAGGTACACAGTTTTGGTGTCTATGATCCTATATGAAAGACTGATTTCCTGTTGCTCTGTGCTCCCCTCTTCTCCCCTGCCTTGGGGTGCAATGCTGGCTGCATCCTGAGAAACATACAGGTATCTTAAAACACCATAAAATGTTGTTCCCCTCCTCAGGTCCAATTATTCTGATAATGGAGGGGTCTTTAAAGTTTTAATTATGATCTAATATGCAGGTAAGAAAGACCCAGATCTTTTGCCTCTGACACACGTGGGATGGGATATTTGATGGATTGTGTAAAAATATTCCTCGGCTTATATTAGCAGTATATTTTGATTTCTCTGGCTGAATGAAAAGAGCTTATACAGCTCTCTCCAGGCACAGACCACCAGAAGACCCACTTTTTTTCTGTTATAGACAAGTTTTGAATAACAGAGGCATGTTGTTAATTCTGCTATTGGTCAACAAGGCATGGTAAGGCTGGGATTCATCGCTGAAGGTGTTTTAGTATGGGAACTACAGCAAGGTCTTCAGAGGTCACATTGGAAAGCTTTGGAAGGGCTCTGCAGAGCAGGCAATCTTTTTGTCAGATCTCGAGGTACGATTAATAATGCGCTTCTGGCCCTTGTCTGTTACTTTTGACTAGTTTTAAAAGTGGAAGCCAAAACACCCTGCTCAGACTACATTGAGCAGAATCATAAAAAAATAAAAAATTCAAAACACTTTGAAGGTATCCTGCTGATAGTAATTTGAGAGTTACTTATGTATGTAAATGTAGATTAGTTTTGCTGTCTGTTGTAGTAGTATTGACAGTGCTGAACAATTGGCAGATCCTGTAGCGTGAAAGAATTCACAATCTCTCAACTGATTATTATATTTTAGTGCAATTTATATTTAATCTTGCCCATTTTCAGGGACTTCAGAATTTAATTGTTTTCCCCTTGTAGGATATAGTAGTAACTGTTTATGTTCCCATCTTTATTTGAAAGAACTCAATTAGTTTTTAGGGGCAACGATACTGAATTGAATACCTGGGTACAACTATTCTGGTTAATGCCGCTATTTGGTACAACCATCTGGTAGTGTATCAGATCCATATCCTAATAAAGTTCTTGGTATTTGCAGTCTTTCCCTGTGTGTCCTCTTAGTAACTTGAGGACTGCAGTCTGGGGTGGTGATTTCCACTCTGTATTAGTTGTGCTGCTGCTAAGCTTAAGTATACGTGGGAACTGAGGGGCTGTGTTGTGATTTACCCTCATATTGCATTCCTCCATGTGGCCTGGAATAATTAAACATTAAGGTGTGATTATACAAGATGCTTGCACTGTCCCCAGCCTTTGCACAGCTGGCTGCACACACAGTAGGAATATTTTTAAGGGCACAAACATACTGTTTCCTTCTGTGGCTAAAAAATACTTTGGTGTGAAAGGTAGTATTTTATTTTGATTGGGTTAGAAGACAGCTACGTTAGAAATATTAAAACAAGTTTGTTTGATACAGACTGGTTTGGCAGCAGATTCCAACAGCACATGTACACTCAACTCCAGTTTGGAGGCTCCTGGAGGAGGGTCCATGTGAGACTGGTATGTCTGTGCACAGCTGCTTTGCTACTTTCCTCTGTGCACCGTCTGGCCCAACCCAAGGAATTTTACATTGGATTTGTAAATTGCAGACACTGCCAGGGAAATTTCACAATTTGAAAACATTTGGACTTAGACATCTAAGGAAGCCATGAACAATTGATGAAAGCTTCTGTACTCATATTCAGGCATATCGGAATGTAATTGGAGATGCTGAACATGTTTCTGTGTTTAGATCTGTTGAGTGCAGATTGTGTTTAAAACTGCCTCGTGGCTGTAAGCTATGTGTGGTGCGGTACAATAAAGGCAGGGAATCACAAAAGATGGTGTGCCAATGATAATTTTGAGTTGCTTTTTGAAGATGTAAAGAAGGGTATAGTTTGCTAATAGTACCACATGCCACTTAATCCTACCATACGTTACAGCAGGGTTTCATTTCTCTGGACATGCATTCATACAATAATGAACTTCCACATGTCAAATAAAATGTTAGGTGCCACATAGATCTTAGGGAAGGTGTTACACCGTATTTCCAGGGTCTAAAGCTGGGATTCTGTATGTTCCGATGGATATTTTTTTTCTCTTTTTTCTGTTTGGTCAGGTTGTTTGAAAAGCGCAAAGATTAAATATATTTTTCTTGGTATGTAGTTGTATTTTTAATGCATGAAAGATGACAGGATTCGTGTTTGTACAGTTCTAGCTTATTTGCTATACTTGATTTCCTCATATTTTGCCATCAAGTGCTGTTTGAAGAAAATCTGTTATGATTTAAGAAAGTAAACACAAGCTTGAGAGGTTGAGAAATGAATGCATTTATAGTGACAAACTCATTTATCTAAAAGTCTTTGTGACATGCAAAACAAACAGTATCAAAATAAATGTTGTTATAGTTTCTTCTTCAGAGCATAAGCTTTTAATTGCATATTTAATGCATATGCAATTAGTCATTTAAGTTTATATACTTCTGTACTTCTTAAAATTCTCTGTTTTGAAAACTCCTGGCCCAAACTTTTTTGTTGTATCTGCATTTGTAGCAGCGTGTGGGTGGGTATTCTGTGCAGGCTTCAGTGATAAGGCAGGCCATGATGAGTCTTGGGAGGGTGACACTGCAGACCAAGGTGGGTTTTTTCGTGTGATCTACAAGGGTTCTCTGCCTTGTTCCAGATGACTGTTGGAGCATGCCCTTTATGCCAGTATTAGTTACACATCTCTATCTGCAGTCTGCATAAAGCGTAGTTTGGTTGAATCTGGGCATGTTGTTTCATGTCTATTACAAATTAGTCTTTTTCAGTAAGTTTAGTGTCTTTTTTTTTCTTTCTTCTTGTTGCCTAGAAGTCTGTTGCAGGAGTCCTAGCAATTCAAGCCTATTGACTCAGGTGGATAAACAATGAAAATTGAATCCTAAGAGTAAAGAACTTGAGTGTGAAGGGATGGCCTCTTTTTTTCCATCACATCAGTCAACGTGTTCAGAGAACAGTGATGTGTTAATCTACATACTGCAGGGGCTCAACCTACCTGAAAGGAACCGATCTGAGAACCACTTAACATGACTTTTTTCCTTTTAAATGATAAAACATAAGCAGGGCTCAGAATTTGAAATGGCATCTCTGAAGGTATATATGGAGTCAGTGGTCAGCTTTGCAGGCAAACTGATGTTGGAATAAACAGAATTTTATCTATGAAAAAACTTTCTTGCTTTAGCAATTGCAGAAACACACAGTTGGAAAAAAATACTTTTTTTGCTTGATGTGTGTAAATAGGGAACATAATTAGCCACCTCGTTTTCGTTAATTTGGATATTTTTGTCTCCTGACTCCTAAGATTTGCATACCAAAGTGAGTAACAGTCTTGCATCTGGGAAGTATAAGACTAGAATACTAAGCACTGATTCTCTAGGGATGGAAGAGTACCTTAGGTGACTGCAGCATCTTCTGAAGTAGGTGGTGATTGGAAAACATTACATTCAATATTCTATCCTAAATTAAATGAATATTTACAGAAATCCTAGATCACATGTGGCTTTTAAGCCACATTTGTGCAGCTAGAGCACAAAGCTTCTCAAAACTTCTGAGGAGGGCATTTCTGGAGGTGCTGTAGGTGATTTCCTTTGGCAGGAGTCTACCCCAGTGGCTGAAAAATCCCATCCTTTCATTTGTAGAGGTTAACGGTGTAAATTGAGATAAGTCCTTTATATTAGTCCAAGAGAAAAATGCGCTTTTTAAAAAATTCTGTCCAGACTTTTGAGCAGGCCTATACTGATAACTACCTTTGAAGCTGAACCCTTGAGCAGAAAGTAACCTCAGAATTTTGTCAATCAGAGCACTACCCCAGTTCTCAACTAGAATCAATTAACCCGGTTCTAATGAAAGCACCTGATTTAATCTGATTTGTTTAATGTAGGAACCATGCTATGCAGAGAGTCAAATGCATCTGTCTTGAGTAATGAGTTTTTGAAACAGAAAAACAAGCAAATGGCCAAACAGCTTTTTCTTTAGTATAGCTTCCAGAAGGCAGTGGCTTGGGACTGGTGTGGCCCAGTATTTCTATGTGGACTAGAATACGATGAAAGAACTCTTTCAGAATGAGGTACTACAGTGAAACCAGGGAGATTTCTGTACACTCCTCATTACTTAATTTCTTTGTACTATTTCTATTCTTGTTCTAGAAGTTGCAGCAGTGGAGATAGTGGCAGGGGAAACACCACATCTTCCCTCTCCTTTCCCTATCTGTAACTGTCAAACGGCAGGGACTGACTTGCTACTTGTAGAGTGCGTTTCTTAAGTACTTGGAGTCCCAAACAGTGATAGAAATGTCTTGAAATAAAACAGGTTCTAGCAGGAAATGGCACAAGTACTAAACAGTGGATGAGCCAAGATTGTTTTCAAAACTGGTGTTCAACATAGCTGAAGATCATCAACCTTCTAGGGCTTCAATTAAAAGGATGCTTTCAGAATTGAAGGTGAAGTTCTAGTTACCTGCTAAAATGATGCAGTGTTCAATAAGAGCAGGATAGTATGGGAGACTGTAATAATGGGACGTTGTTCTCTTATATCCATGTCATTCCTGGCTTGCTACAGAGATTTTTGCTAGCTGTGAGTTAATGTAGCAAGCACTAAACCTTCCTAGTCGCCCATTAGGGGATTTTGTTGAAAGGTGAGCATGAAAGACTTCCATTTCTTTTTAGGATTTTAAAGTGAAGAAAGATAGATGCGCAGGGGATAACAATGGGAGATTTTCATATTTTCTCAAGCAGAAAAGGTTGAATTCATGCTAAAAGTAAGATGTAGTTGGGAGTTTCATCTAGGACATGGTGGAGCTTTTCATATGATAAAAGGCAGTGTTCTGAAGATGCTTTGAAATCTATAATTATTTACAGTTGATGAAACAGTCTTAAGTGAACCCACTGGAAATGTATCGGTAAACTAACTGGGATACAGGAAAGATTAGACTAAAAGTGAATGTTCCAGAAGAAAAAGAAAAGAAAAACCACATAATAACCCCCTGTCTACATATCTAATTAGTAATATTCATTGTAATGTGAATATTAGTGATCTATATTGCACCCTTTCATAGAAATGAATCAGAAGCCTAACTGCAGTATTCTATTTTAAGTTTTCAGAGGAAATATGTGGGTTAATCTTTGTGTTTGCAGCCTTCATTTGGAGTTCAGATTTGTTTGCAAAACATTTAAATTAAACTAATGATGTAGTGGTAAGTTTTAAAACAGCCTGATACTAAATTAGATTTCTTATGCTAAGGTGCCTGCTTCTGAATTCTGGTAACATCCTACTTAATAAATAAAGCTTGATATCATTAAACAGTTCTGCCGATGTTTTTGGTATTGTGTGATATGTTTGCACTATTTATTATATGTTTGTTACCTTACATCCATGTTACTAGACTGTACTTTCAGAACTTGGGAACTGCCAAGAAAATTAGTTCTGTACACATGGACTTTGTGAGTGTTGGACAGTGGTGTTCAGTTTCCATTGTAGAGGCTTACTTCCCACCACCCCTTCTAGACCTTTGTATACTAAATACTAATGTCATTGGTTTCTGTAATTCTTTTAAACACAATGTCTATGGAAGGAACTGATGACTACAAACCAACAGATTATTGGTTTCTGTACCACGTAATTGTGCCAAAGGGTTGCTTCATTTGGAGAGCTCAAACATCTTGAGGAGGCACAGAGTAAATGGATGCGTTTATCATGAATGAATATCATGCATCCTGAAAGCTTCAAAGACTACAGCCTTGCTATAGTTCAATTTAGTTGCTGTGATCCATAAAAAGTATTCACTGAAACTGGAATTTTAAGAAACTGAAGACATTTTCTGGTAGTAGTTGCAGTATGTGGTATTACGTCCCAGATCTGTGTAAAAATTTGATTGAAGTGACTCTGCTCCCACCTGCATTACTGTATTTACACTGGGTGTATAAAACCATCTTTTTGTTTTATTAATTTAGCCTGAGATTTCTTTGTTCATTTGAATTCTGAGCTTTACTGTCACTTAGTGGCAGAAGTTCCTTTCAAGGGACACGTCATGCTAATAGTAAATGAAAACTCAATTAATTTATAAAGTGCTAAAAAATTTTAAAATCACTTTCCAAATTTGATACATTCATATTGTCATTTTAATGATTATTCATAGATGCATATTGACATGAAAACTGAGAAAGATGATGTAGAGCACATGTTCATGTTTCAGGGTGAAAAAGTATTTGAATTTTTAAAAGCTCTTCTATTCAGGTGAATAGTAATAGGTCAGTCTCAAAGATTTCTTTAGCTTTCATGAAAATTCTAAAGCGAGTGACTGCTAATATAACAAAAGTTTAGTGGGTGATAAAAGTTCTATTATATTTATGACATGATTTGGGATTGTGCAGTTTGTTCTCTAACAGCAAGATAAATGTTACAGTTACAGTAAAAATGCATGCAGATGTTAAGGGGAGACTCTTCCCTTGACTTCAGCTTTCTGGTGTTACTTAAAAATTGCTTTCTTGAAGCCGGTTATCTAAATCAATAATGTACAAGATTGCTTTAGCCAGGGTGGTTTCTTTTATTTAATTATTTAAATTGTTTTACAAGTAGAAGGTCTGTTGGAAGTTAAAAGACTCAAAAGCCATCAAGGTTCTTTCTAAGTTTGGTTTAAATCATCTTAAATGTTCCTCTCTCCTGTGTATAATGCCTCAGTGAGCAAGTAATGATGGATGCCACTTAATGGCTTTGCAGAATGTGACTAAAATAGAAAGATCTTTTCACATTCACAAAATAGAAATTATACAAGATGGTTATTACATGTGTTTCAGAAATAATGTATGCCCTACTTGCTAGCAAGTATAAATTGCAATGGAAAAATACGCATGTCTTGTTTTCAGTGTGAGCTTCCTTCAGAGAACGTTATTTTTATGTCTGTGATGCAATTTTTCAAACTGGTTTGTACCTTATTCAGCATCTTCAGTGCCATGTAAGAAAAGTCCCTTTTTATTCTGAAGGCAGATACTCAGTGTCAGAGTATATAGACTCATCATCAGGGTGAATCATCAACTCTCCTGTGGCAGTCTGTTTTCTATTTGAGTATTTATCTAGATACACTGGAAACTTAACAAAAATATATATAGCTTCAGCATAAAAATCATTTGCCTATGTTGAATCAGCCATGAATGTAAAATGGAAAATCTTGCATATTGGCTGCAGTGCAGGATTATTTTCTCATTAAGAACCTGAGTAGCAGTGATATGACTTGAAATTGATATTAATTAGTTTTGGTTGAAGGCACTTACTAATTCTTACTCTTATTATAAATACTTGGCAAACATGATCCAATGAAATAGAAAATCAGATGATCAATGAAATTATACAATAATGACTTCATGTTGTTATTACGAAGTCAAGTCATGCACTTCACAGTTCTTTAGAACAGTGAATAGTCAGATAATTTTGACTTCCATCAAAGCATTTACAATTATTAGCAAGTGTGTTGTTGTCATTTTTCATGTCTAGACCTCAGAAATATTATATCTATGACTTCCCTAATTCTACACAGTGCTGTATGATTTGGGATACTTTTGATGTTACCAAAGCCTGTCACACTGTTGATAGCCCTGGGATTCAGGAGCAATGCAACGCTGCAAGTCCGCTTCGGTGGTGGCAGACAATATACAGCCTTCGAGAAATGTCTTAACCTGGTTCCATTTTATTCACTTTATAATGTAAAACAGAGATGAGGTCCTCTCACAAGGTTGTGAAAGACACTTCAGAAGCATTTGCAGTCTTCTTTTAAAAAGGAAAAAATACAAATTATTTATGGAGTTGTCATTGTCTGGTTGCAGGAGGGGATTGTCAGGCTCTCCCTAAGCCAAGGCAGATGGGACAGGACTGGGGATAGCGGCCATGCTCAGCCAAAAGTCTGGATCACCAGCGAACTTGGTGGTGATGCGGCAGGTCCGAGGTCCAGCTGCAAGGTTCATTGGCATGTCAAGGTCAGGCCTGGCGATGGTAACCAGAGTCAGACACAGCCCAGTCACTACTGGGCATTTCCACGCTGAGAAGGTGGAGTGAAGGTCCAGCTAGGAGGTCGGCCCACAGGTCTGGTGCAGAGCAGTGGGGTTCATGGCCAGCCCCAGGCATGGCAGTGGCAGGGCTGGAGCAGGCTGTGAGAGCTCGTGCAGGGACTGGTGGCTGAAACAGAGCCCCTAGGCCTCCCTGCAAGGGGGTGGTGGGGGGTGGGGGGCAGGTGGGGCTACTCAGGGCTGCTAGGGCCTGTCAGTACACTCACAGCCATGACAACCATTCCTCATACCCATGCATCGCTTTGAAGATAAGATGCTTTTCCAAAAAGAAAATGGGAAAATAATATTCTGAAGAACAGAGAGCTATTGGCAGTCTTGTGTGAGACCTTTGTGTAACTGTAGTGTGTCAAAGACACAAAGTACTGGTGTAGGGAAGGAGCTCTGCAATGCTAGCAGCCCCTGCCACAGGGACAGTGTGCTAGATGGAAGCAGTCAATTACTGTGACAGTGGTGACCACAAGTTTTACAAAACAATAATGGAGAGCCTGAGTAGATAACAGACAGTGTTGGAGAAGAACTTCCCTGTCCCATGGCTGTTTGCCATAAATGAGTGTAAAAATCTAAATCTCTGTTTCATCATGAAGTGGAAAAGGGATATTAGCTGCAGGGTCTGCTTGCTTTTTCTAATGGATCTTCTGATCCTGACAGTAAAGGAAAACATTTACAACCATACCTGATTAAGTATGTTTGCTACTAATGTGAATAGGATTTCATGCAACAGATGACTACCGAGGCCTTGTGAGAGGTCATTCCTGACATGGGAGAAGAGCACAACTGCTGCTGTGTGCTCTGGACAAAAGTTTGGTATCATGGTTAACTACAGTAAAAGCTATTCCCACAGGTCTTTGGTAATTATATGTGCTGTGGAACAGAACCGGGGCATTTATGGTAGATCACTGCTGAAGAAAAGGAGCTGCGTATAAATCAGCCTTCGGTGTTCTGTTGTCAGTTGTCTTGGTCCTCATGCTGAGGAAAGCCTTATATCAAGTAGTGGAAGGGGTGCTGCTGTGCCCTTATGGCAGTCATTCTAAAGGACATCAGAGAAAGTGTCCTTCAAAGGAGAAAGGAATGAGTAATTAGCTCTCAAGCAACTGATTACTCAGGCACTACAGAGTGTCAGAAAATTAGGCGTTATTCATTGAACATTAACACAAGCAATCACAGTCTAGACTTCCCAGGACTGAGGAAACAGGCTGATAGCCAAGTTCCTGAAATATATGAGGACTCTGAACAAGACCAGAGATTAAACCTTCAGGGGAAGCTGGTTTAGCCCAGTCTCCTGTTCCCTCGCTGGGGTAATGGTAATGTTGCAGTGAACTATTTCTGCACTATTCACTTCTACATTTTTATGACTTTAGCAGAATAGAGGAAACATAGCTTTAAAAGAACTTGATACTATGTTTGTCTCTTTAGCAATGGATTGATTATTATTTCGTAACCCTTAGTACCATTGATGGTCTCCACACAAATCCCAGTCAGAATATGGTTGTGGTGGTGCATTTATCACACTGAAGGTTTCAATGCTGAGGTAACAGGATAGGGGAAAGCATACTAGGCATTCCATTTTTCCTATTGAAAGCTGCCCAAGCACAGCTTTTGTCAGTGTGAGCTTCAGACAACACGCAGAAACAAGATAGGCCTGTTTTCTCATGGAACACTATCATTGCTCCTATTTTAGGGTAAATTATTAATAATTTAGGCACAGATTCATTTGACTTCCTGTTCCAATGAAAAACAAGGTGATTAAAATACACAATACACAAAACAGCAGTGCATGCAAGCAGGGCAAATTTCTGAGGCAGACTGTGTTTTCCAACAGTAAATCCAGCCCTGTTTGTTATCCCTTTTCAGCGATATTTGACTGGACCATGTCTGTCAATCCGGGCGCGCTTAGCAGAATACGCTTTTCTTTCTCAGTAAAGAGCGCTTATGATATTAGTTTGCATGTGCTGTTCCCTTTCCCAGCTTAACCTATTTTGTAATTAAATAGTTCCACAGAGTGATTTAATAAAGTAATATAAAAAGATGAGGGCATAATTTCAGAGTTATTCAATAAATTGCACTGATATATATGATATTTAACTGTTCACTTGGTTTTTAGCAGTTTGTCTCTTTCATAGGGCATTTGTGCAGAAGAGTTTTTTATGGTGTTCTGGGTGGCCTGAGGGTGGGGGAAAGGGCAGGAGTGATTTACAGTATTGTCATGCTTGAGAAGCGTTGATTAGGCAGTCCTTAAACACTCACAGCATAAAGAGGTAGGTTTAGATTGCAAATCTGAGTTACAATGAATTTGTCTGCTTGTCTCTAGAAGGGTGAAATGCTTCTAAGATTACTTTATTGTTGTCGGTATTTCTCTGCCAGATTCCCTGCAAGGGCTTGCATTGCTTTGACAGGTGCCCTGTGCACTGGTACTCAGCAAGCTGCAGCCCTGGAGTCACTGGGAGGGGCGTTCCATCAGGAATCCATTTACCTGGCAGTACTGACAGGGAAAAATGCAGGGAGTAAATAGCCACAGTCCAAGGAAATCTGTGATGTACTGGACGGCAAAGCTGTTTTATTGGGCAAAAATGGCAAGTGTTTGGTATCAGGGGGAGGGGGTGTTGCTGCAAGGGTAACCTCTGTGTAACTGCTGTGGGAGGAGCTCCAGGGCTGCCCTGTGTCACTCACAGCTGTTTCAATTATTTGAATGTGTACACACACACATATTATTAATTTTATATATATAATTATATATAACTAAGATGCAGTTGTCAAAAATGCTGGAGGGGCAAATAAAGAATCCCATGTGCGCTGACAGAAAAGTTACGTCCGAGTAAGTAATTCTAGGTTAGGCTTCTGGTGATAACTTGCAAGCACTCTTTGTTTTCAGACACCACCTTTCTTGAATTCTTCCTGGTCTGAAACGATAATGAAGTTGCACAGTGATCTTGCAGGCACTGATGAATCAAGGTTTATGCTAGATAATTTGGAATACTTACTGTTTAGTTACTCTGTGGGTTTTAGCATTAATTTTCCTGCATTTGCTCCTATTATAGTTAACTCCTTTGTTTGTTTTCTTGAATGAAAGCATGTTGGTTGTTTCCTCTAGCAAAGTGAGATTGTTAGAAGAGAAGAGGGCATTATTTTGTTTACCTAACCCAATGTTGTCCTTGAATGTCCACTCTCATCTGGGAGAAAAGCAGCTTCGAGTTGTATGCTTCAGTCAATAAACCCTGTTATTTAATGAGGAACATGCTGCATTAGCAATATTTGAGTTTATCAAAAAAGTACAGCATTTCAGTAAATGATTGTACTAGAATTTGTTTTTACCATTTTGAGAAAGTATAGTGATATGAACGTGATGGTATGTCTTCAATCCATCATGTGCTGTTTTTCATCTGCTTTCATAGTTACCCACAGGAGATTTTAATGTTTCGGGAAAAAAGCTGATTGGCATGTATTAAACAGTAACACTAGACAAGGAGGTTCCTTTCTCATATAAATACATACATTATTATGTGGAGGCTGACTTCTTATTTATTTTTTGGAAGCAAAGCTCATTTTAGTGATTTTTTTTTTTTTCAAGCATTATAGAAGAGTATAAATGCTGTATAAGTTTGTTATTACAGAAGTGCTTTCATTACTACAGATAGAATTATTTTGCTACCACAAAAATATTGTGACACTTGCAAAATTATTTATTTCAATGACAGCAAATAGTAAGAACTGATGCTTTTGAGGTCTGAACATCAACCTTGAAATATTAAGTCGTTGGGGAGTTCCAGATTGAAGTCCCAGGAGGGATGATTCAGACCTGTATCTCTTGGCTGCTATGTTAAGGGAGTTTTGCAGTTTGACAGATGCGTTGGCTGAGACCTTGCAAAGTAAAGTGCCATCTGGGCTGGTTTGGACATCAGGAGTCTTTGTCACAATGTGGAAGTACTAATTTTCCTTGTTCTTTCCAGTTATTTACAATGGCTTTATCTTCTTATAATGCCTTTCCAGTTTGGCTGTTGAGGTTCCAATAACATGGGCTTTATATGAATAAAGTTAATGTCTTCCTCTACTTAAAGGAGCATACAGTGTGAGAAGGAGCATTACAAGATTGCAAAATGGTTGTTCTACTGCCTATCCATTGCCATTGTTAAAAAGCTAACTTTGTGCTGGAAAACTGCAAGGTAAGCTACAGCAGTGCTTGGTAATGGATCACCTTAGACAACATGGTGTTTTCTTCCCTTAAATAAGTTTTTTGGCCATAAATCAGAGCTCCCATAATTCTGATGGTAAATGCTCGATCAAGAGGAAAAGCAGGTGACACGCTGTCTTACTCTGTGTGACTTATCACATGAACGCTCATCGTTAATCTTTATGTAAGCTTTAGTATATCTGAGCGTTTTTTTTAAGATGCTAGTAGCTTGACAGTGCAGAATGTTACCATTAAACTAGATTTTAATAGGTAGAATCACAATCAAAAATAAAGTTTTAATAAGAATCTGTAGTGTTTTTCAAGAAAATAATAAACTAATATTCTGAAGGTCTAGGGGTGCCTGCAATGTTGACTTCGGAACATTTTAGCATTTTCAGGGTTGTTCAGTTATCTGGTATCGTCAGTGCTGAATGTTTGAGATATTCATAGTAAAAGACAGTACCTGATATTTTGGTATTGTGTTAAGAAAGGTTTGTTGGCATCTTAGGTTTGTTAAACACATTTGATTATTTAACAACTTGCCTTGCACAATTTCAATGTATGACAAGATACTTTTGGGCGAGGTGAAGTTGGAAAGTTATTACAAATCATTAATAACAAAAGGGGAGAAGAGGCTGTACATGGATTGTCCAGAGCTAGACAATATTATAATGTAAACAAGAAGAAACCCAATTTAATATCCAATACAAATCTACCTGTATACTGCTGTAGCTTTGAATGTAAGAGATCTTCAGTGGTATAGAATTAATTTTATATGGTACTACATGTACAGATGGTACCTTTCTTCTTCTATATGTGTGTGTGTACGTGTTTATGTATCTAAAGTATATAAAATAATTAAGTACATGGTAACTGCCTTAGGGTATAGATTCATTATTTGTTTTGCCTAAAGAAACTGGGAACCATTAATACCTTGCTCGTTTCCTCTGCAGTGCAGAGAGTAGAAGGTGACTGAGATACTGGGGGGCTTTGTGTATAATAAGTTCATTAGAAGTGGGGAATGGAGAGAGAAGGTTTACATTATCCTCTGAAAGATGCTTGTAAGTCTTTAAGTTACACGGGAAATTATTTGATTTCCAAAAGCTGAGAGTATGTCTAAGGAAAGCATAAAATAGATTAAGACTGCAGAAGATGTTAAGAGCAAGAAAAAGTCTTGGCAATAAAACAATAGTCTCATTTACTAAAAGTATAAATAAGCAGGGGGTTGTTTTATTTTGAAATTATAAACAGCTAGCATCTGTACTAATTTTTAGAAGATTACTAAGACTAGTCACTGCTGTAATAATGGATTTCATCCTTTAGTAAAAGGGTTAAATGACAAAGTCTTTTTTTTCAAACATACCGTTAGAAAAGGTCACACACCATCAGCCAGATAAGAAATCATTGTGCAAATGTGCCTGTAAATGTCAAAGACTTATGTAAAAAAAAAAAAATAAAATAAAATATGCTAAAACCCAAAAACCTGCAAGGGACTTTAATTTAGTCTTATGTCCATTCACTGACTCCTGATGCGTCAGACTTAGTGCACGCTGACAGCTGGCTGTAAAGGACCCTTCAAACTATGGCCTGAGGCTTCAGCTTTGTGGGCCCATGTTCAAAAATAACACTGGTTGCTGATTTTAATCAAAAATTGACTTTGGGTTGGTCTTCACTGGGGCCTTTAATCACAGATCAGCTAACTGACTTTCAGATGCCCAGCTTCATGCAGTTTAGAACAAGGGTGACTTGATGCTGTATATGAACTTGGTGGACTGTATTAATGAACTTGCTGATCTTTCTCCTGCAGAGCTGTAGAAAAAGGCATCAGTTGCATTTGAGGCAGGGACAGAGCAGAACTCCTTAAACACTGTGTGCAAGATACAGTAAATTGATAATTGAGTATTTAAAGGTCTTCCATCCACTAATCCACTGTTTTATGCATACTGACTCATAGTAACAGCACAGGTTAGTGGCTCATTGTCTTTGTAATGGAGGTTTTTACAGGTCTGTTAGGAGTTTTTGCATCATTGCTGCAGCAAGAACCAGCAATGTGAAAATAAATTGCTGAAGGCATACAATCAGGGAAAGATTGGCTTTCCCATATTCAGAAAGATTACAATAATTAAGGTAGCTAAATATATGTTGCTGCAAATATGTGTATTATAATAAGATATGTTCTAAGCTGCTTCCTGAGGCTTGAAATATGAAAATAGAAGAATTTCTCGGTGGACACATTGTTATATATGAACAATATTTTATAAGGAAAGAAATTAGCTGCTGCATTTTAAATTAATACTACATGTTTGCTGCATGTGAAGATGATGGGGTTTATGTACATGTGTGCAGAAAATGTGTTGTTAGAAGAACCTCTAAGAAAGTTCCAGCAGAGTTTTGAATATAAAAGCAATATATTGGCCTTAAACTAGTATTATTTTTTAGATACATGGCAGCAGTTACTCTGTCAATTTTGTGATCTTAGACAGTATGCTAGAGCATTCCCTTGGGTGTCTCAGCATTTGCATTCCTAATGAGGTTTTCCAGTTGCTCATAACTTCCCTAAACTTTCTAGGGGGGTGAGCTATGGAAAAGAAACAGGACAGAATCTTTGTGCATGCGCACTTAATTATGGTGAGAGCAGTATATTATATAAATAGGTCTAGTTAGGTTGTTGATGTGATTTCTGCTGACACCAGAGAGATATATAATACATATTTTTTGTACATTATTACTGAATCTATCTATTTTGATTGAGTACAGGTGCTTGAGCTGATTTTCATAAATGATCCCAAGTTAAGGTTAATAAATGTGTTTTGCTAGTGCCTATGTGTGAGAATATAGCCGTGTTATCAGATGTACTATTAAAAATTAAGGGTTTGCATGCATGGATTCCCCTGTGCCAAGTAGTTCTACATACAATTTATACATGGAAGTCTGTTTCTAATATAAACCAGTCGTGGCCATTATCAGTAAATGTCAAGGAAATGTCACTTCTGTATAGGAATTTTATTTACAGTATCCATCTATTTCATTTTAGATTTCAGAATGAGTCTTGCAGTGTTGAAAAGGTGAGAGTAATTCTAAGGGCTGATGTGTTCCCCATATTGCTTGGCTCACTCATGGCTAAAATTTTTGTACAATAAAACAGTATGGAGAGAGACAACAACTCAGTAGACTCCTCATGGCAGTCATTAAAGGTATTGGCCCAAGCTTTAGCATGGCAAGTTGTGAGCTTGACCTATGGTCTGCCAAATCTGGGATGAATTCACTAGTTATCAAATTGCTGTCTAGTGATAAGAAGATTCATAGGAATGTAAGCCTGTGTGGTGTTTTGTTTAATTATGAAGTTTCAGGTTGAGAAAGCAAGTGCCATTGTGTCCTTTTCTCCCCTTTTGCTTTTTGTTACTTACCATTTTCTATTTCACTGCAGTTCTGCAAGGAGCTTTGAAACTTTAAAGCCTTGAGATGCTTTATGCCCTTTTTCCCAATCGACCTGAAGCCAACAGAAGTTTTAAACCTGCAAGATAAGGAGTAAATTAACCAAACTGCTTCCTTTCAAGCTTCTTTTCTTATCACCATGTAGATTATCAGGCAGGTTTTTGGAAACTGTTACAAAAATGTGAAGTACAGTTTGCTGGTTAGCCTGAGCTGTGTGTGGACTGTGGCCAAAGGAGTTGTCAACACTCTGCAGATTCCTTCTTGAAGTCAGGAGGAGGGCTCATGTGGCTGTATGGTTAACAGGAGCTGATTAGCTGAAAATTAAACAGAATTACACTTTTCCATGACAACCCTCATGGGGATTTAGAGTACAGCAGTGCTCAAATTGTTAGAGACCTGTAGGGAAATTCACTACAGGTTGTGTGATAACTGCTAAGGTTCAGTTCTCAAAGCTGTTTTTTTTAAAACGCCTTCTCATGGAAAGAGATGGGGTTTGACTGTCTTGCTCTGCACCCTGTTTTCATTCCTTATGCAAGTTGTCTGATTTGCTTCTTATTGCAAGTGTATGCTTTGCTTGGTACCTCTAAGCTTGAAAATTTTAAGCAACACATTAAGTTAGTTCTCTGCATCGGAACAGAACCTTTGTTATGGAATATTGTGTTGCCATTAGTGAAGGGGTACAGTAATTTCAGTAGAAACCCCTCCAACACACAGCCTGGTTCTCTTTATTGCACCATTTAAATTTCATAAATAACCGATTTTAAAACTATTAGCATGATTACGTAATATTGCAATAAGAAGTGTCAAGTATAGTTATGATTGCTACAGCTGTTCTAAGCTGCTGTCAGTTTGATTTGTTGATCGATTCTCTTGTGGGGTTTATATTACAACAGAGGAATGAAAACTTCAACAAACAAATCCCCAACCCTTCAACATTCTGAACAGGATAGCAAGACAAGCTTTGAGAAAGAAATCCAAGTTCCTTAGACTGCTTCATGATAATGTAATGAAGATAAAGCTTTTAAAAATAGCTCTATACAAATAGTTTATGGTTAAATGTCACTTCCGAAACCGGTGCCCCTAGATGGTGCTATTACTCAGATTCTGGTTTGCTAGGAAGACACTTTCCTGATCAATTTTTCTTTGCTGAGAGGATACATGAGGTGCACAATGAAGTTAGCGTAAGCTGTATTGATTTGAATGAGAGAATCAAGCCTAGAAAATTTTATGTAACATTGCTGATTAAGAGGTCCCTTACAAAATGAGTGAACTGTACTTTATGAGGGGTTTGGGTTTTTTTTGTAAATGTGTCTTACCAGAAAAGAGGGCCATAACAATGTCAGCCACATCTGTATATACACACCATGATGACTTTGCACCTTTATTGTACCTTGGATTAATAGCTACGGATTTTTTGTGTTTATTTAGTATACAGGGAAAGTTGACTTTCAATTAACAAACTGAATTTTGCAAAAGGAATGTATAGTATTTTAACAATGCCATCATTTTAATTTTAGGAATTTATGAACACTGCAGTATCAGTTTGTCCCAAGGGAAGCTGTGAGACATAAGTCTTACATTCTCACTGAAGTCTGAAATTTTATGAGATGTGGGCCTGTTCCATTGTCTTCGTGGAAATTGAGATTTGACTAGATAATACACTTTCTGTTTATTTTGTGGCAATTATATAGGGATAATTATGATCAAATTCTTTTTCCCAAGCAGTGCTTTGACCACGCTTTCTGTAGTGATACGTTTCTGATGCAATAGATTTGCTTTTCATTTTTTGTTGCTTGAATAAGCAAAAGCAAAATACGACACCAATAGAAGTGCAGTGACATAAACAGAATCAGGGAGATGTTCTGACTAAATCTCTTTGAGCTATTTTCAGCCATTTTTTAAATTGGAGTTTTTCTATGTGTAGAAACCCTTGATGTCTCTCTTGGGACCTTTGCTAAAGGATCTTTTCCACCCAAGGCAATTGTTGCCATTTAACACTGCTAAACAGTTGAATAGATTGAATAGCATCTGTAAAGAAAATCAATTCAAGATATCTATATGTAATGATGGGATCAATAAGTTGGCTTCAGCAATTGCATCTTAATCAATCCCAGTTCCTAACATCTATAGAATTTTTTATTATAAATAAAATTTAGTTTCCAGATGTAGATGCTGTGTGCTTAATTGTGTGTAAATAAAAGATAATTAAGAATAAATGAGATAAACAGTCTTAAAATTAAGGTAACCATGCCAAGTGGTCCTCAAAAACTCCCAAATCAACTCTACCAGTTTCCAAGTATAGTAAAGGTTGAATGTTATCAGCTTCGTAAAGTTGGTTTAGAATCCTGTTAAGATACAATTTCTGGTCATTGAACAGGGGGGAGGTGTATTTGGAAATCTAAAGATAGATTTCACACGCAAAGCAAATAGCTTCTCTGAAGGCATCCAAAAATGCAAGTGAACACCATGCAAGGAACGATCATAAAATCCACATTCTAACTGAAGTAGCAGTGGCACCTATGGTTGGAGGGACAAGAGGGAGTGATACACCACCTCACAGAAGTAGCAACTGTCTCCTGTTGTGACTTCCCCCATTTCCCTGTTCTGAGTCTTCACCATGCTGCAAAACACAGTGTCTCCACTGACTCCTTTGTGTCCAGCTCTTATCTCTGTGGCCAGTCCTGTGTAATCCCTCTGTGACCTTTTTTGTCATGTCCAGAGTGCAAGGACTCTTCCTTGGGCACTTCATAAAGATTATTTTTTTCCTAATAATATCTTCATATTCCTTTTGATCAAACACTGGAGACCCAGTACAGCTGAGTGTGAGTAAAGTGCAGGTCTTTTGCTGTGGCTTTATCAGTGACATATTGTTTTATACTCCTGCTCTGTTACAGCGGTGCAAGTTTGTCATCAATAATGGGCTACTGAGATGTTATTGAGGTCACAGTTTGACCTGTAAATCTTTCCTACTTTTGATAGTGTGTGAGAAGGGAGCTATATGGCTTGACTTTAGGAGTTTTCAGACAACTGAAAGAAAAAAACACACCTTACTGTAGACTGAATAAGCGGAACTACAAGTGTTGAGAAGTGGTCATTCTGGAACCTCACAGTTGCATGTTCAGAGAAATTACCTGAGCAATAAACACAGTTTTTAAACTATTCCCTTGTTTTAAAAGGATCATTAATTCCTACCTCTCTGGAAATGAAGACTAATACACAAAAATGGGGAAAAGTAATTTAAAAATCAACCTGTCCAGAACTGTCACTAAACCCACAATATGCATATTAAGTATCTACTTGCAGAAACTCCTCTTTAGCAAAATGCCTGAGCTTTTTGGCTATATGTCAAATTATGTCAGAGGCTTTGATCAATAAAGAAGCTGTTAGCCTCAAAGCTGCTTCCAGCAGGATGTCTATCCAGGAATTTCTACTAATTTTGTGTGGGTGAGGTTTTGTGTACGTGTGTGTCTACAGAGACTTAGCTTTTTAAAAGCAGTTAGCTGAAATACACTTCCAGGTTGGGTTTTGCTTTGTTTTGTTTTTTCCTTGAGTAGTTAAAAACTGGCTCTTAATAGCCTGCCTTTTTAAAGTACTGCTGCATAAGCTTTGCAAGCTAAGTGTGCCAGGCATGCTGCACTAAGCTGTAGGCAAGTTTATGTAGCACAATGCTGTGCCCATAGAGAATACTTTCAGTGAATGTTGTCTTCCTTTAATAACAAAACCCTTTACTGCTACTTAGTCCTGTTTGTCCAAGTATAGCTAATAGAACTGTTGCAGAGAAAGTGATTTTTCTCTTTGTGAATAAAATTCTGAGGGCAATTATGGTTTAGTGTTTATCGTGGGAGTAGGGAGCCAAGAAGACAAATATGTTGTGCAAAGGAGGATGTTGATGATAACGAGTTGCCATCGTGAATGCCAGGTACATCTCACCAAAATGTAATCAGTTTGACAAACTATAGAAAACCTGTAACAAGAGTGAGTTTAGACCTGCTACTGCCATTAGTTTTAGTATAATAGAATTAAACTGAAAATAGAGTGTATTTGTGTGCTTGATTGCTTAAAACCAGTCATTATCATTTGGTAGGCTGATGCAAGGGGGCTGGGGTAAACTAGTATTAGTTGATGTAAATCCAAATTAATGTAATAACCTTCCCATTCTGGATGAGTCAACAGAATTAACAAGTGGTGTAATCTCATTTATTCCTCCATGGTTTGTACAAGTGGTTCATAAATAGCAAAAGCAAATGGTGTGTCAGGACTGCCTATGATAGGGGAAGGAAGGGATAAGCGTGCTTTAATCTTATCTACAAATCTTCCCGTTTCAAGTGTGTCTTACAATTTGAGAAAAGACCTTATAGTCTTATAAGGCTATTTGAGACCCTGTTACGGATAATTTACCCTTTGAAGAGAACTATTTAAGAGGGTGTTTACCTTGCTTTAGCCCACAAATAGCAGAATAAATACGAGAGAAACAATTGGAAGCCAAGCCATTAGGAGTAAGTGAGAAGCTAGAGCCTGCTCCGTAGAGGTACACAGCTTCTACTTAGCCACCTAACTCAATGATTTTGTGTCTGCTTTAAGATCTAGGCTTTATCAGAGTGAATTGTGTGTTGAGGTGACACTTCGTCTTTTAAAATTTGCTTCTCCAAAAGTATTTGCAAACGTCATCACAAGAAGCTAGTTGTTTCTTAATGTCTTCGGTAGGGAACAGTGTCCTTGTTTTTTGCTGTGACTTGCATTCTTTGCTCCATTTTCTGTGCTGTCTAGAAATTACGTTCCAGAGTGCCTTGGTTCTGGGCCAAGGTAATATATGGAAGGCATTTATATTGAGAAGGCTTATCCTTCCAGTGAGAAAGGATAACAACTGCTTTAAGCAGTGGTCCTGCTCAGCTGTTTCAGATAAATGCTTTAATCAGAATGTGAAAGAGATATGTATTTTCCTGGATGAAATTCTGGTGAAAAACTGGATGACACAGCAGAGCTCCTGAGCTGAGCTTCCTGGTGTGATGGAGAGCTTTGCTTCAGAAACGGCTGTTGAAGGTGGCAGCGTGATTCGTCACCTAACTTCTACCTGTTTAGAAGAAGGAGTACGAAAGAAGTGGCAGGTACTGGAGATGTCCTTCTCTACAAATTACTGCACGAGTTGCCTCTGCCTACATTTTTGTTAAAAAGTAGCTGCTGAATTAAGTTAACAAGTGTCAGGCAAGAATTATGGGTAAGGAAGGGATGCAGCAAAATTCCTTTTTTTAAATTCGGACTATTTCCAAGTTTATCTCCTATTTAAAATAAGAATTTTTGTTTCAATTTTGCAGTTTAATTACACACAGCTTTCCCCTACAGATTATTCACAAGATGAAAGCTTTTTTTTTTCCCCCCCATCTCCTTGTGACCTCTTCTTTTCCCTCCTTTTGTTCTCATAGATATTGTGTAGATTTTAAACCTTTAGGTAGCATTGTAATGGGACTGTTCCTCTCGTATCTAAACCCAGTTCACATCCTGATGAATGTTTTTATCCAGACAATAATTTTAACAGCACTGATTATGACACGAAAATCATTGAACTTTGTTAAACCTCTCAATAAAGATGGTTATATTTTAATTATCTCTCCCTCCCCGCCCCCCCCTTTGTCTGCCAACCATTACAGTTAGTAAGAAGAAAGGAAGATTGCCGCATTCACCAGCAGCATTTGCAGTACATGACAAACTCACATGTAATGGATGCTTTTGGTAGCAGTGGGTAGTTAGCTGTCTTTTAAGATTAATATTACTGAACCTCCTCTGAAAGGCAGATTATAACAATAAGACATTCTCATTGGGGAAGAGCAAAAGGCAACGAGTGAACAATGGTCACGTATTAATCAGGTTAATATAATAATAAATAAATCAGCTTATTAATCAGGTCAAATTAGGCTTGCAGCAGTGGGGGATATGCTTTGAAAATAAGCCCCTGGCTTTTAGAGTGCAGGAAGTTACAGGGCAGCCTGACTTATGCTTTGGTACGGAGCTGTATCCTGGAAGATAGACTGGTGGACAGCAGGGATGAGACGTGAAGCAGATGCTGCCCGCATACAGAACTGAATCTTCATTCTTCATTGCTCGCAATGCCTCTAGTTATTGTTGGTACAGGTTCACCTTCTATCCATATCCATCATATGTCTCCCCTTCTGTGTAATGGTCAGTAACATCTCACCTGAAAGCTCTTGTTAGAGCTGTATGCTACAGTTCATGCTATTACTTTAATTTTTTATGGAAATGCCTCTTGCATTTTATATATTCAAATCTCATGATCAGAACTGTAGTTTGAAGGTTGTATACTTCATATGCAACCAGAAAGGATGTAGGGGGCTAAATCAGTGAAAATTATGTAAGCTCAAAAGAATAGAAATAGCCAAATGATCAAATCCTCCTTACAGTGCTGTAACAGGACTACAGTTGGTTCACCTATATTGCAAACGTCTTCTGTTCTGATTTCTGTTCTGGAATTGCTATGAAGGCCAGCTACAAAGTTTCAGTGATTTGGCATATGAGCTTAGTAAAGGAAAAACAACAGGAGCTTGAAATGTTTTGCTCCTCGACCCTAATGGATTTGGAAAGTATGTTTAATTTCGGCTTCTCCATAGATGAGTTGCTGTAATATATAGCTATAGGTAAAGTAACTATAAATTAAATTCTTATACTATAGTCTTGTACAAATGGGAAATGACTTTAAAGTCTCTTGAAAATACTGCACTTATTCTAGAGAATGTGATAAAAGGGACATCCAAAGTATTGATCTTACAGAAAATGACAAAGGTTTTTCCAAAGATTAATATTGCTAAAGGAAGGAGAGCTGGACAGCAAACAGAGAGCTGTGAAGCATAAACCAACCCGCATCAGACGAAGGACGTATGTGACGTAGAACTAGCCCAAACAGGCTCTTTTGAACCCCTTTTTATTGATTCCACTGTCTGTGGATGAAAGCACTAGCATTAGAAACACTATAGAATAGGAAGGCTGGACAACTTTATTGAATTTTAAGGCTGATAAAGAAACTAGAGAAACTAAGGATGTATTATAGGAATAACTTTTCTTTGGCCTAATAAGTTTCTGGCAGATTAGCTTTCCTGCAACTACAGACATCTGCAGAGTGGTGCTTTCCTTGTTTGGTGCAACCTGGCATCTCATTGCTCTATGTCCTTGATGGAATTTTGTTGGAAGGTGCAGGGGCAGGCTGTTGTTTTGGTGTATTCTGGGGGTACTGTTAGACTAGAGCAACCTACCTCTTTTCATTAATTTTCTTTTTAACATCTTATCTGGTGGTGAATTTCATTTTGGTTCACCCTTTTATCATTATAGTTGGCTTCTGTAGCATCTTCTGTTCTCCAGTAATCAATTGAAATTAATTGATCTGAATTCAAGGCCTGGAACAAAGTCAGAAGAGAATAATAATCGCATGGTCTTTACTGCAATTCTATTTTCTTTGGATTTGTCATTCTGTCAGTGCAGTGTTACAGCTGGCTTCTTGGCCACTGCTGTATGTTTTTAACAGAGCTTCTAAAACTCATGAATTTTTGTTTATAGTGTAGTTGATTTATGCTAGGAAATTTGTATCTGTTATCAAGGAGGTGAAATACCGGCATCCTACCCTAAGCAATTACATGAAAGGAAAAGGAAAATAATTTGCTCAAAATATTTTTTCACTTCGACTTGTTTGCCTGTTGTAGGCAGTAGATTTCTGGTTTGGTTTGGTTTATTTCTTGAAAATAAATCCTGAAATAATGGAGAAAAAGTTCGTTATGCAGACTAATAAATGGGAAGAGAAAAAAAATCTTGATTAATTAAGGTTTTGTATAACTTGCCCAAATAAAGTTAAAGTCTTTGGGTCCTACTCTTCATTTATAGTATGATTGTTTTATTATTATTATTGTTATTTAACTGAAAAAGAAACTCAGTTCTAGGAAATCAGGACTTTTCTATTTTGACTGTTACATATTGCACTATTTTTATACTGGCCAGTGTAATAATGTTGTCATCTTGTTCAAATGCAAGTGTATGAGTTAGAAACATGAAATAAGGAATTACTTTTTCTGCTTCTTTTTTGATGCTTGGCCGTCATGGGAAAGTGACTTGGAGTTCTGCAAAGTGCAGCCAGATCATCAGGTCTTGTGTCCTCTATAGTATAGGCTAACCTATGGAAAAAATGAGAGATTTTGAAAGGCAGTACTGAATTCTTTCTCTTCTTTCTGGAAAGAAAAAAAGAATTCTACAGAGTTCTTAGTCCTGAATGTACTGTGTTAAATGTGGTGTTATCTGCTCTTCAAAGAGGTGTAATAAAGGAAAATTAAAAGGTTAATTCCAGGTCATTCCTTACCTTCTTACAGTTCCCTGTCTTCATGCAGTTCATGCAGACACTTTCCCACCCCACCCCACCCCCCTTGGCTGTAACTAGAAGAAATATAGGGAATTAAAAACAAGCATGGAAGGAATTCATGTACCAATACCTAAATAGAGAGAGTTGTTCTGAGCTTAGATTCTGTGCTTGCATTTAATAGCAATTCCTTCTTCACTCTTATGCACGTCTTTCTGGACTGACATCTGAATTTTCTCCAAGTCTGGACATTTCTTCTCTAGATTTGTCTGTTCTAGTCCTACAATAGACCTATAGACAGACAGGAGTTATCCGGTAGCTGTATGACTATAGTCAGTGGCCTAAATGCTTTTTTAAGGGGGAAGACAGAGGCCAATGCTGGATGTCCAAAACAATTATTTTTTTTAATCCCATCTGTGTGTGCTTAATCTGTTACAGCAGTCAGACTTTTGTCTGCATGACTGTTGCTAACCATGTCTTTTGACAGGCACTGAGCAGAATTCAGAAAGGAAGTCTTATGCTGAAAAATATTTGTTTTGAAGGGATACATTGTATTGTTTTTCATCTTAAAGTACAGACAAGTTCTCAGTGAATGGTGACTACCGTTTTCATCAGTAAATGGTATCTGCAAGATTCACATGGATGCATTTTACTTCAAGGAACAACTGGTAGATGATTTGGTTATATACTGTGAGCTGTACTGGACCGTACTTTTTGGTTGCCATACGCAGTTCATATAGCATCTAGTGTTGTATAGTGCATTTTAGAAAAACATGACAAATCGTGGGACAAAAGGCAGGATTTTCTGTTTTTAAATGTATGCTATGTGGCTGGCTGTACACAAAATGAGAGCTATCACTACTGCTGTTTCTGTTCAATCAAAGAGAATATAAAAATTGAAAGAAAACTTCATAAGTTACTGAAATGTTTTAATAGGTTTTTGATTAAAAAGCAAATTTCTTTTAAGGAGACAATACTCTTCTATTAAATTATAGACAAAGAGTTTTTAAAGATTGAAGTGTTACTGTGTAAGAATAATATTCTGAGGCTGTAGCTTCTGATACAAACATTCTACACAACTTCTACAATAACTTGTCATAATGACATAAGCATTGGCAGCCTAAACACTTTTGAATATAAATCTAAATAAAATACAGTTTATGTATAAGAACTACAGGAAATTGCTCAACAGCTGCTTTTAAAGCTCCAAATAGGATGTAAAACATTCTAATATAACCTTAATAGCTCTTAAAGCTTGATTATTACTATTGTAGAACCCCTGCAAATTGTGTTGTTGTATTTCAGGTGCCTTCATGCATATGACACTAAAGTTTTCTTCACTTAAGAAGCTTTTTTTTTTTTTTTTTACTTCACAAATTCAAAATTCAAATAGATGGAAGGGATAATTGCATACCTTTTGGCAGTCTTTAGTTACTAAACAACAAAATGGAATGGAAGATGACCCCTTCTGTCAATGGGTTCTTGAGTATGCAATCACCTTTTTGATTTATTGATAGAAAATTTATTCATTTTAGAAAATAAGTGTCTGGATTAAATTGAATTATAGATATAAAAGTTGGCAGTATTTGGATTCGTCATTGGGAACTTCCTAATGCAGAACCCAAAAGATGTGAAATTAGATGATAGAATGATAGACAAAACTTTTATAGTATGTCTGTGAGTTGATCTAGAAAGTCTAGATGGAAACACCTGAGGGAAGGGTTGCAGTAGCATTTTAAGAAAAAATACTTCTTCTGTTGTCAGAAATTTTTTTCATCTTTTCTGCTGTAATTGCAAGAAGGTTGTTCAAACCAAGAAGCTCAGTACCAGTCTAATATGTTAGTCCTGTACCGGTGTTGCAGAATATGATACAGTCTACAGAGCTACAGGTTCTTCAGTTGAAATTGCAAATGTGGGCAGGGCAGTGATGTGATAGTTAATGGTGTTTGCAGTGATTTGCAGTTCTTGTGTTGTCCCATGTCCTATTGTGTGTGTGTCCCATTTTCTAAGAGTACAGCTTCTAAAGTACTTGTATCCTTGCTCTTGGCTGGGAGAATCAGCAGGAGGAGTAGCAGTAACAGGATACTCATATGTATGGAGTTGTCAGTAGCATGCATGGAAACATAAAAATACTTGGCTTTCAGAAAGTGTTTCTGTGATGGCAAAGGCTGTCTCTGCGTATACTTTCCAAACCATCGCTCAGCAAACTCAATGTATGTTTGAAGTTTGCCAGCAAGTCCCTGGGAGGAGGAGTGAATTTTTTCATCCTTGTGGAGTTCCTGACATAAAGTGCAATTATCTTGGCTTCATGAGAGATGGATGAATTTTACTATCATTTTGTGTCGGTGACTGTCAGAAGTCTTCGGATGTCAAAAAGTAATTTTTGTGTGACTTTCAAAGTCTCCTTTGTAGCTGCCACATTTTCAACCCATCACAAAGATTTACTGTATCAACTCTCAAGGCTTCTGGTTTCACCAAAAAACTTCCATTCAGTTGTTTTAGGACTACATGAATTTTTACTGCAATTTACATATCTCCTCAGTTTCAGGCTTTATATGGTACATTGGTATTTATTTGCTGATTAAGCCATTGATCTTTCCTTAAAGTGTATAAAAAAGAGCTGTCTTGGAAAAAAAAAAATCATCAGCTTCTCCCAATGAACTTGAAGACTATTTGTGAAAGCACTCTGTAACACAACATACAGATATGTCTAGTTTCAGTTTTTATTTACTTAGCTACAAAGAAAATATTACAGGGCATCTGCCTGAATTTTTCTTTAAGAAATGGATGGATATATGTGAAGTTTTTATAGCTGCAACTTCTGCATTAAAATTGGACCAGGCAAGCAGTCTTGCAAGCCTTGTAACTACAGCAGATTTGCCTGCCCTAGGATTGCTCCACAGGGCTTGCTGCTGCTGTTTGTGATTGCTCTGGACTGTGAGAGATCAACAATAACATGTCAGACCCTGTTATATGCACTTCTTGATATCAACTAACACTGCAATCAAATATTATTATCAAATGGCAGTATACTGAGTTTCTGTGTTTCCTGAAGCTACTCATCAATGTTTTGAACTATGTGGAGCGAAACCTGTGCTGCTGGGTTTGAGGTATATATTGAGACATGTTTATAAATCTAGAAAAGATGAAAGTAATAGAATTTTTCTGTTTCAAATTAGATCATAGTTTTTAAAAAAGCAGTTTTGTTTTGCTTGACCTTTAGAAAGAACAGTCTAATCAGCAGTTCTTAGTATTGTAAAATTGCTGATTTGAAGGAGCTTGTTGTAATGCCTATGTGAGGAGGAGAGAGCAGACAGGTCCCACACATGACCTACCCTTCCCCTCCAAAAAAATAACAACAACAAAAAAAAAGTCCTTTCTAGGACCCGTGGGACTGTACATAGGTAGATACACTCAGAAAGTCATTGGGTTGGTTGAAATAAAGGACCAGCCTCCTGAAACGCAGTGTGCAGGAGAAGAGTTGTTTAAACTCCCTTCATGTCTCATCTGCCTGTCTACTTGCTTCACATAATTTTGTGTGTTGCTTCTGTTTTTATCTAGGTGGTTAAGTGTTTCAATGCTGCTGAAATAAAATCTGACATTTGGTCTTGTTTGAGAATCCTACTGATCAGAGAAGGTCTGGGCAGTTGTGAGGCTCTTGCTTACTTGAATCCTGTTAAGTTTGAATGAAACACATCAGCTGGGAGCAAGGTACCTTTCACAGGTTCCACATATTTACTTTTTGACAGCTGCAATTCCAGAGCTTGTTAGTATCCAACCAGGTTATTAATAGAAATTGACTTAATGATTTATAATACTGAATAGCCCTCTAGCCTATCTTAAACAACAGCGAGCTTTTAACAGCCTGATTGATGTCAAGAATTAGGAACAATGTCAAATAGAGAATATGTACATGTCTGCTTCCCATGTCAGTAAATGAAATTACATAAAACTATGTGGCATCAGTGGCTACAGAATAGGTCAAAATTCCATAGTTTTGTCCATGAAATAATTCTTTTCTGTAAAAACCTTATGAATAAACGATACTCTGAAATTATTAGAAAAGGTAGTATCAAATTGATACACAGTATGTTTTCATGTTCTTATTTTCAAAAATAGTATCAGCCATCCAAATCCCATTTTATGAGTAGATTTATGACTAATTGTTGCAGCTTGGTCAGGTTGTTCAGGATATAGTGATTTAGAAGAATGTCCTTCAAATGCTAGCCCAGAACATATTTCCTGCTTGTGAATTTGGGAGGGCAAGTGTGGTTAGTCAGCACTAGGCTTCTGTCAGCATCATAGGAGGATGTGATCAGCAGTTAGGTTTAGTAATTGATTTTTGCATTGATCTAACATAAATTGAGAGTCCCAAGTTAGGTACTAACTTCTCTTTTCAGTAGAGGCTTTAAAAAGTGTTGCTTTTTTCTTTTGAGATCTATGTAGCTAAAAGCAGTAATTAATTAATTAATTAATTAAAAGTCAGTAATTAATCCTAGCACCTGCTGAAACTAACAATTTTTGTGGATGTTATGTAGTAAGGAGTTTTTTCCTGTCTTGATTGACTGTTCATGGAAATGACAATTAACAATTGCATAGGGATTATCAAACTGCATTTTGTATTATGTCCGCTGCATTGTCTGGAAAGGCCTAGAGCCAACATAGAGTAAATGCATGGATAAATCAATAAAAATGAGTGTAATCCCTAGCTTTCTACTGAAATACTGTAAGTACAAGGGTGGGGGAGGGAGTGTCATAAAAGAGCCTTTCCAATGGCAATTTTAAAGGATAGAAATGTGCCTTTAATTAGCCAAAGAACTGATTTTTCTCAGAGTCCTGACAAGGAAAACAGTTTTGGTTTAGATATTGACTGGAAGAAGGACTGTTTCTTGTCTTGTGAAATACCGTATTTTGCTTTTGTTCTAAGGGCAAAAACCAGATCGGTTTATCAGAGGCTTTGCTGATCATGTTTCTGTTGCTGACTCTATGCTAAAATAAAAAAAAAAAGAATCCAATTATCAAATAAAAAAATATCGTACAACAAATAATGATACTTGCACTACGCCTTTATAATTTTATTAGAACTGTGGTCACAGTGATGTTTGCTTTTCCTGGTTCATTTTTTTTATGGCTACTGCTATTTTATAGATTAATTGGGGGGGAACAGAATCTATTAGCTTGTCCCATCTGTCTTCCTGCCTTTTTTTTAATTTGATAAATTAAAAAAGCTGCAGCTTGTGACTATTGCCTTTCAACCTGTTGTGGTGCACATCCAAAAAGAGTCTTTTCTGTAAACTCTGTTGGGTGGCCAAAGGCAGCAAGTAGATGACGTGACATTCCCTACCACTGCCCTCCAGCCCAGCAACCTTTTTCTTAAGGGGAGGGAAGCCCTGCTCCTCTATCCTCCCCTCCCGTGTCATGTATTCTTTATGCTAGAATGACTGAATCTGGGAGTAGAACCTCAAGAAACAAGGAGTTTGTAGGCATCTGTTGCTACTTCTTTTGATAAAGTATTATAAAATCACATTAATCTGAACTCCTAAAAAATGTGCTTGTACTGAGAAAGGGTAGATGCTAAAACCTGATATCTCAAAACACAGGTCATTTGCGTGGAGTCAGGGATGGTGTGTAGATTTCTATTAGTACTGTTCCAACCTGGACATCTGGCATAGCTCCTAACTTCACTGGCAAGGAGGGATGTGCCTTAGCTTAACAGGTAAAGCTGTGCTTTGCCTTGATGGTTGAGGGCAGTTACTGCCGGTTATGTCCTGCTTTGTACTAGAGCCCAGCTCCTGCCAGGCACCCTGTAGTCTCTGACATCCGTGTTTATCTTTGTCAGACTACTCACAACATTAAGGAATTCCAAATTTTTTTCCCTTGGCCAACTTCAAGTGATGTGAGGTTGCGGACACCATGTCTGAGGTTAGTTACATTTTTCATCCAAGTATCAGTGTATGCTATGTGTTTCCTTGGCACCCCTCTCCTTTGTAGCTTTGTTGGGCTGCACTAATGTGTTTGTTGTGGATGGGAAAATGCAGCAACCAAGAATCTTGTTAAATTACAATGGAATTGTTCTGTGTGAAAATGTCTCTCACATCTTCTGCTTAAGAGTATAGAAAGGCATTTACTGCTGTGAGCTTGTTGCTTGTATTTGTCAGCATTTAATTGTTTTTGTCATGCTTTCCGTTTGCTATACTGACTGTAAATGGAGGCGTAGTAATAGCTTGATGTGGAGGAATTTTAGTCAAATACACATTTTTGTATAAAGTTCTCTCTCTTTTTTTTTTTTTTTCCTCCCAGCACAAAGCTTGTTTCATCATCAAGAACAGATGTCTTAGTTATCCTTTTCTTTTTACTGCAGAACCCATGTTGGATTTGTTTCTTGAATAAGGAAGCATCTGTGCCTAATGGTTTTGAGCTTGGGCAGTAGGAGTCAATCTGATACCATCTCTCATGGCCAGTTTCCAATTATTCCCTGTTTCTTATTCAGAGATGAGATTTTATTTATTTTTCCATACTCAGCTGTTGATTTAAAAAAAAACAAACAAAAACACATTTTTTATCTTTCAGTTGACAGCTTTAGCAAGTAGATTTCTATGCAGCCTGACAATTGCCAAAGCCTTTCCTGCTGTTTCTCTGTGTTTCTCCCAAATAAAATCAGGTCACTGAAATAAGCTGTTGAAGCAGTTTAGCATATGCTATCAGCTCTCATATGAGAGGAAAGATTGGTTCAATCTTCCCCCTACTTTAATGTCTTACATGGTTGCAATTGGAAGGGTCATTTGTTCCCAAGCAAGCAAACAAATGACAACCCATGCAGGTGACAGTCGGGCAACCACAGCATGTCTAGTTAAATGTAAACACTGTACATTCTTACATTCCAGTTTTCTTCCCTGCTGGTGCTGTGTAATTCAGGAACAACGTCACTGCTTTCACAGATTCTGGAAACAACTGCCTAGTTGTTCTAGACTACTTTATCAGTCATAATTCCTCAGTTGTGGCTCCAAGTATGGTTAGAAGATTATTTTCCATGTGATGGGGTTTTAAAGGTTTTGATTTCTTTTGTCTGTAACACTCTGTGTGGTCTGGCAAGTGGGAGAGGGGGACGTTGATGAGTTCTTTGTCTCATTGCTGACTCAGGCAGGGAGAGGATCTAATAGTCAACCTCTTGTGGTGCACTGCTGCAGCAAGGGTCTGCAGACAACTGGTAATACATACAGTAAATAGAGGCTGGAATGTTCCTCTTTTATTCCCCATTTTATTGAAATCGTAAAAATGAATGGAATATCAAAAAGAATTGCCACAGAAAGGAACTGTCTGAATTTTCATCGGGGTCAAGTCGTTGAACACAGCTGTGACAGATGAATGCAAAATTTAGTAAAGTATCTATTGTAAGACTGTAAATTAGATGTCTCAAATAATTGACACATTACTTGGCAATGTAATCAATCTGGGTTAAACAGTTGCACATAAATCATTTTTGCAAACAGCTCCCTGAGATACAGCTGATGAATATAAATTACTGAATGCTCTCTGCTTGATGTCCATATGTATAGAAGAGTTAAAAACACACTTGTTTGTGGCACTAACTACTAAGAGTTTGGTTTGCTTTGGAGTTGCTACTAGAGCAGAAGCTGCACGGTTGCATAAACTTTCAAAACACTTTCCTACTTTTGTTTCTGTAGAAATTCAGTGGTTCTTAGTAGCAATTGCAAAATTAGCTATAATCTGTGACCTGGGAGAACAGTTTAAAAAAGGAGGGAGAGAACAAAAAGATTCAAAGGTGTATGTTTTCAGAACATTATTAGAGGTAGTATCTACTCAGACCTCAAAATGCAGGCAGACACGCCAAACTTCTGTAACTTGGCACCTTGTGTGCCAGCAGCAGTTTCCTAGAATGTGTTTATAATTAAAATGTATGCTGCTCAGAATAGACAACAAATAGCATGGTGCAGTGTGGGCCAGAAGAGTAAACCATATTGGCGGAGTCTCAAAAAACAACTCCGTGCTAGGGAACATCCAGCATAGCGTATGACACGGCTTATGAAGCTATAGCTACAGCTATACAAGTTGCATGGAGTGTCACTGCATGGTTGCACATGTGCTCTGTCCAACCCCCAGCATTAATGACTTGGTAGAGTGGGACCCACAGACAACATGTATACCCAGCTACATGACTCATGGATGCATTTACAGTTAGATGAGACTATTTGATAAAAGCTAGATATAAAACCTGCTACAGAAGCACCATAAAGATGCCAAGCTGAATATAAGTCATATGTTAAATATGAATCATAAGGAAGCGTGAAATTATTCTCTGTTTTATACTAGTGTTATATGCAGAGAAAAATATGGGTAGCTGCTGCTGCTATTTAACATAAGCATGGCAGCAAAGCTTGGGGAGCTCGGCATAAGAGAATTTGGGGGCCTGTACAAACAGCATAGAACTGGGTATTGTGTTTCTAAATACAGTATGAGATTAGCATACTTCAGGAGAATAAAATTGTTAGACACAGGAAATATATGCTAGGATAGGCAATCGGTTCTAATACTGTAAATCTTAATATTTTGGAAAGTATAGTATGTATCCTCATCTCCAGCAAGAGAGGAAACTGATGGGCAGAATTTAAATTTGCATCACATGATAGTCATATGATGACTCATCTGGAAACAGACATCAAAATTTAAAAAAAAAAACAAAACCCAAAAAGCAAAAAAAAAACCCCAAAAAACAAAACCACAGAAGGAGGCTTTTCCCTTCATAAGTACAGAAAAGCTAGAGAAAATTCTTGAAAATTAGTTTATCACGCTGCTACTTGTATAACGTAGCAGAAGAATAAAACCAGTACTGGATATGAAGCTGGCTAGGCAGAAAAACATTATCCTGTCTATCTTTACCTTTTCATAAACCACCACCACCCCTTCTTGGATAGTCATTTGGGTTTGTAAGTAAAGTAGTTTTGAAAACACTTTCTTTTGCCCATCATTATATGTATGAGACACTTTTCAGGTCATTTATAGAGAGTAGTGGGGATTTCATTTAAAAAAAAAAACAACCCAAAACTTTCTAGTGGGAAAATTGAAAAAATATTGTTTGGGAAATTGTTTCTCCCATCTCATTTGGTGAAAATAAAGTATTTGTACTGAATGGACATTTCATTAAATTTGTAGGGGGAAACTTACAGGGATGGGGGTGGGTTCCCCTTGTTTAAAAAGAGCCTACTTAAAGGGATTATAGAAAAGCAAAATTAACAACATTTGTCATTAATCTCAACAATAAGGCGATTTTTTTCACCCCCTGTAAAGGCCAACTTTTCATTATGAGTTTTTATTTTCAGATAATTTTGTGACTGTCTAATAGTTAATGAAAAAAATTTATCAAGTATTTGCCTTTAGGGAAGTCCAGGAAAACCAAGCTGAGATACTAAATGTAGCACTAACTGAAGCACAGAACCTGTCATTCAGATTTCACCTGTGTCATTTAGCAGATGTATTGCAATAAGTATGCCTAAAGCATTAATGTACCTGCTACAACATAACTGCAGCTAATGACCTGCTTTAGGAATCGTCTTGGTGCTTGGAGACCATCCTAATCGCAATGCCTGCATGCAGAACTGGCAGCGGTGGGGCAGGAGGTGACTGGGAGCATATACGCTGAATCCCAGTTATAGCCCAGATGGAAGGGAGGTCTCTCGCTGTGTCTAGATGGCACAGTAGGAGTCATGCTAGCTTTGCTCATTGCCACTCAACCACCTGGTTAGTGCTGTACACAAATGTGAACCACGATGTTCTTGCTTCGCTATTGCACTGCACGTTACAAATAACACCTGGGAATCTGTTCTCCTGCCTGTATCATTGCATCCATAGTCCTAACGCACAGCGCTGCTCAACTCTTCTGCTGAATTTGCTGTGGTTTATATAAAAGAGACATCAGTGTCGTTTATGTCTTCTGACATTAAGGCCTTCCATTCCTGTTGTAAGAAGAGAAAGTCTAGGGTTTACTTTTGGGGAAGGCATTCCTCATAGAATTAAAATGCAAATGAGCAGTAATAGCAGATGGGGTTCTACAATATCATGAAAGGAAGGCAATTTTCGCAGAGAATGAAAACTGCCAAAGGGCTGTTATAGTACAATTATCTTGAATTATGCACTCTTCTTCCATAAGATAATGACTTTCTGTCTTTTGATGTGTTCTGGTAAGATCTCTCAGTCTTTTAATAATGCTGAAATGGCAGGCCAACAAAAATTTAATAATATCTGTTATTAGTGGTATAACTGTCTGTGTCCCAGCCTGGGCCTCTTGTCTGTTAGCTTCTGTAAGAAGTAACCAGGTATTTTCAGGTGTTAATCTAGCTGTTGGGGAGTTTTCCTTTTGTAATACAGTTAACCTACTGTATTTTTGGAAGCCATCTGTCAGAAATGCATAGAAGGATTATAAAAAGTTTCCTGAGTTGCATTGTTAGCCTTCAGTGTCCACAAAATCTCACAGGTTACAAATAAAGTTGAATTTTTTTTGGTTTTTGTATTCCTTCAGCCTCCTTCCTATGGCAGGGGGTAGGGGGGGACACGGGCAGACAGGTGGGAGTGAGTGGAGGAATATGTTTAAACAGTTAGAAATAAAAGATCAAAGTTCAGGAAGTAATTAAAAAATGGTGGTTGCTGCTCACTGAACAGAGTTTATTTACACATCTCAAGGAACATGTATATAGAAAGTTATTGAATAAATATTGTGATATCTCAGAATAGATACATTTAATAGCCTGATATGACATGATGGATTGACATACTGTTTGTGTCATACTGTAGCTATTAACGTTACAGTCTTTCTGCTGGCAGCCAGGCTTGGGTCTCCCATGTAAGAGCCTTCTCTTTTTGCAGGGCACTGGGCAGAGGTGGTCCTGGCCCTGGGTTCTTCCACTGGCTCTGCAGGGGAGCCACTGTGCAGCACCCTTGGTGGCGTGGTTTAACCCCGGCCAGCAACCCAGCCCCACGCAGCCGCCTGCTTGCTCCCCCTCACCCAGAGGGATGGGGAGGAGAATTGGAAAGGAATGTAAAACTCAAGGGTTGAGATAAGAACAATTTAATAGGTAAAGAAAAAGCCATGCACACAAGCAAAGCAAAGGAAGGAATTCATTCCCCACTGCCCGTGGGCAGGCAGGTGTTCGGCCATCCCCAGGGAAGCGGGGCTCCATCACACGTAACAGTTACTCGGGAAGACAAATGCCATAATGCCAAATGTGTCCCCATTCCTCCTTCTTCCCCCTGTTTATATACTCAGCATGACTCATATGGTATGGAATACCTCTTTGGCTAGTTTGGGTCACTTGTCCTGGCCACGTCCCCTTCCAATTTCCCACGCCCCTCCAGCCCTCTCGCTGGCAGGGCCCAAGGAACCAAACAGTCCTTGACTTAGTATAAACATTACCCAGCAACAACTAAAACCATCAGCGTGCTGTCAACACTGTTCTCACATCACAGCCAAAACACAGCACTGTACTAGCTACTAGGAAAACTAACTCTATTCCAGCTGAAACCAGGACACAATTTTTATAAGAGGTGTTACACTGCAGCTGCTGAAAGTGTGTGTCTACAGAAACAAAACAGAGATTTTAATTTGCTTTCTTTGCCTTTGTAACTGTTTATACAACTTTAAAACCTCTGTGGTTATTTAGATTTAGGGAAATGGATGTCTGCCATGGCTGTCTATGCACAGGTTAGCACCATGAATTTTGTTCTCCTTTATATAGATTTCCAGTAATGCAAATAGACACAAATATTGCGGTGCAGTAAAGGCAGTAGTGACATGCCAACCTAAACTTGGCAGAACTGATGGCATGTCTCTCTGGTAGCAGATCAAACTGGCAGTCCGTGTGTAGCATCGCTAGTCAGCTTCACTTCTAACTTTAATATACAGAAACAGTTCTTTGATGTTTGGAACGCTTCAACAAGATGTAAAGCTTAAAAGCTTTTCTGCTTTTAAACTTAAGAAGAGTTAAAATCATTTTTCCTGTAGACATTTGGAAACTGCCATTCTTGTGCCATTGTACCGAACATTTCCTCTTCATATTTCTCCTGCTTGAATACTTTGCTTCATACTGTTTCTTAACAAATTGTTTCCTGTGATTATTTCCTAAGCTTTATCTCCTGCACAGTGCTTTGTGCATGGAGTATATCTGGCCTGCCTTCAGTATTAATCCTTCTTTCCTAAACTCTGCCTTGATCCTGGTCAAAAAGTCTTCATTCCCCTCTCCTCTGATAATGCATTTCTTGACCTGGTTGCTTTCATGTCTTTGTCAGTTATACTAACCCCCCCGCCTTATGCTCCCTCCTCCGTCCTGTACAGATATTTGAGGGAGTAGAAGTTGCTGGAAACCTTACCTTCAGTTTCAAGTGATACTAATGTACTTTGTGAAGGGGATTATGATCCTTCTGTTCATTATCTTGCTAATCTTTCTGGAGGCTGAAGTAGAAGAATTCTGAATTTGTACATCTGTTTCCCTTACCAGCTCTCTTCTTGTTTCATTACATCTGCCTGTTATTGTGTTGTTTCACTGAGAAATGGTTTAAGCACTCACTACCCATATCAACTTCTCTTCCATTATCCATCCTTATCTACCATTCTTGTCTTAAGTTAACCCTGCAGCAAGACTCAGAATTCACATTTGATGTCTGTGTATGTTTAAGTTTGACCTTCTGAGTGTGGCGTTCGTGCACCCGACTCATTAGTTATGTCCTTCTGTAATTTCTTTTTCAGTCTTCCAAAATCTCAAACTGACGATGTTGGGGAAAAAAAATTGAAACATTTACATGCTATTATGTGAGGATTTCCTCTATACCAGAAGAGTTGTCTGTATTGACACTGGACACTTTTACTGCTGGCAATTTGCTAAAGCGCGTGAGAATGGGAATTCTCTTTAGATTCTATGGCCTGAAAGTTGGAAGATGAAAAAAATCTGGAAGTTTTTTTTACATAGGTGGGTAAAATAAATAAATAAAAAGTTACACCTTAAATATTTTCATAGTTACGGCTTAAAAGTCTATCTGTAGCTTTAATATGGGAAAATGTGATAAAACATAACAAATGCTGAAGTTCTTCAGTTCGTTCCAGTCAGGCGATATTGAAGGGAAATATTTCTTTTCTAGTTTTCTTTTAATCCCTCATTTTAATTAATGAGTCAGATATAGCTGGAAATTTTAGAAATAGAAGTCTCTGGAGAATTGTTGACAGATGGCATGTATGAAAGTTATGTAAAAAAAATTACTGGCAGTCTGTCTTCAGCAAAGACAGGTTGTAGTGTTACTGTGCCAAGGATATACAAGCAAACTTAGGTTTAATTGGAGATTGTTGCATTTCAGAGTAAGAGCTGTTATGAGAGATTTGTATAAATGCTTTCTATGTAGTTCTGCAAAACATGCCTCACTGAGCAGAGTACAATCTGACTAATCAGTCATTCCCAATTTAGCAGTGTAATTTTGCTATGACAGTATGCTCTGGTGTTAGTGATTTTCTTTGCCATTTTTACAGCTGGGTGTCCGATGGCTTGTGTCCATATTACAAGCTCCTGCAGCAGCTAATGATGAACATCACAGCCTAGGGCAGACTTACATTTTTTTTCCCCAGCTCTTAGTTCTATAATCTTGTTGTACTGATGCACTCCAGGAAGCTTGTTGCCTGTATTAGAGGCGTCTCCTGCAGAAAGTCTAGCAAAAAGAAATTTAGGTACTTCTTCCATAGGGTTTAACTTCCTTTATCAGCCAAAATCTGAAGAGTCTTGGACCTGATGCTCACTTGAGGCAGAAGGGTGAGAATTGACAGAAGGAAGGACAAAAACTTCATTGAACATTAACATGGCTGCCTTAGCTACGTTTTGAGGCTTTCCACAATTTGTGTATTCACGTGTGCTTCTTTCAACTGTATGTGTATATGAAGATGAATAAAGAAAAGTAAATGAAACAATTTTTGATAGAATTAAATCTATAGTGCGGTAGTCATGAGCCTACTTTTGGATTCAGTGCTTCATTGCTGTTAAGTATATAATAGATGCAACAGAAATGTGTCTGAATACATCTGGTATTCAGATTTCAAAAAAACTGGGTGTTTGGGATTGCCTGTGTTAAAATGGATTCAAGTTTTCTGCATATCCTAAATCTCTAAAGTACCTTAATAGAGAAGAGGTGTATAACAAGGCTTGCTTTAAACTTTTTATACTGAGAAGCAAATCTCCACTGCAGACTACTTATGTGCTGTGTTTTTCCAGTTATAAAAGGGGAGGGACAGAATATAGCGTGAGACTAAATGTATCCAAGGTTATGCCGTGTTCAGTGACTTCTTAATAGGTGCATGAATTTTTCATTACTGTAATAGTAGAAGCTCCTTAGAATCTTCTATAATATCCTTGGCGAACCTTTACAAGAATAATCCAAATCCATATGATGTGTCCCTATATGATCTCTGTGTGTGCATATGTATACCAAGTCCTCGTTGGTTTCTCCCTTGTGGGAGAGAGAATTGTTATGTCTTGCTTATCAGAAATACAGGCACTTTGTGCACTAATGAGTGTAATGATCTCATTTCTGTGTCTTTTTCCCTAAGAAGACTAACTTGAAGAACATGCTTTGGTGTCACAATTTAAAATACAGAATTGCACTGACCAAAACACATTTTGCTTACCTCTGATGTGAAATTGCATATCCATGCTTTAAGGAACTGATAGAGAAAAAAAATCCCACAATACTTTAGACATCTCGGTTCAGGGGCTGCTGAGTAGCATCAGCTCATCTTTGTGTTTGAGATGACTTATTTCCACGTCCTTTTTATTATTTGATTCTGATGCTGCTTGATATGTTACCTGTAAAAGTCACATCTTCTGATTTTGATCTCAAGATGTCAATGCACTTTCGTGAACCCATAGTAATAGAAGTATATAGAATCATATATGTCAGCTTGTGAAACCTCTAATGATAGCTGAAGAACATGGAGTTAGTGATCTGGCTCTGTGTGATTTACAAATAATCTGACTGAACAGAATTGCTGCTGGTTGGATTTATCTATTTTGCAGGCTGAATAGTAAATAGAATAAAGTTGTAACAGTGATGCCCCTAAACAGACATTCTTGAGGATTTAAGACATATCAATTTTTGTATTTTGAAGAAATTTATGTCATGGAGTATTGTGGCCTGACATGTTTCTTTTTCTGATGTGCAGTAGTCATTCCTAAATTAAAATAGACTTGGCTACATACAGTCAGATCATGAACCCAGAGGCTGCTCCATTTGATATGTTCTTTCCCAGTACATTCCTTTCCTGCTCCCTTTGGAATCTTCAATTCATTGCTGAGTGAACAGAAAAAATATTCACAAGCCAGAAACGCATTGGTAGATTGATCCATAGCAGTCAATAAACCGTCCAAAGCAGATTATCGTTCAGCAGATGTGTTAAAATAGTATTTACCGCAGCTTCCAGCAAGCAAAGAAGCTTCCCTTATTCAATAATTTAGGTAAAAAATAATGCACTTCTCCATGGGAAATCAGTTTAGCTGTGTTCCCATGGCTAGGTGGGAAAGAAGAATCCTGCCTAAATGTTCATACTAAGGTAGGGAGGGGAGGAGGAAGGGGAAGAAATTTACAGACAGCGAGTGTGTTACATAGTGATACCTGTTCTGTGGGTACTTTCTTTTTGTTGCAAAGTTGCTTTCAAACTAAATACTCTGCAAAAGAAACAGGCTGTTGTCCCCAAAGCAAGCACACCACAATTCCATAACTTCCATTAATAAAACATTTAGGTACTAAAGTTTTTTGAATTCAAATGTGTAATTTCAGTATGTGTTGAGAACATTAGTAAATCGCTTCACGGGTTTCTAGTAAAGTACATTTCTGTAGTCAAGCAGAGATTTCTGATCCTATCCAGCTATAAATTACATCCTACAGTCGTTATGTCCTACAAAATTGAAGTATCAAAATTTAATAGGATTCTTATGCTGTGAAAATACAGGAGCCTTCAAATTCAATCTAAGACTTGCCTCTTCTGTATGTTAAAACCTAATGGAAAGAAAAAAGTCTTTCCTTTTATTGGGCTCTGCATTCAGTGCCTTGAAATTTAAGTATGAAACTATCATCTGGAATGTTTTAAAGCATCAGCAACTACACTAGCATTTTGTTTATAAAATCTTTTGTTGATGTATTTAATTTCTTGTTATATAATAATTTGTAAAGAGAAGTAGTAAGACTTAGTGTGTTCTGTGCTGATATGCCCTGTTATCTTTCAACTGCTACGTGCACTGCTTTGTGAGTAAATGACCTTCACTAGGCTGGTCTGTAGTGTTGCATGACACTGTACGTCCGCTGTGGTAAAAATGGCACAATTACTGCAGTGTCGAGACTTGTGTTCCATGGAAGGGCTCACAAGGGCTCCATCACAGTGTCTTCTACCAGTGATTAGTTTTATTTTTCACATGTATGCAAACTCCATGCAATGTTGAGCATGAGCTAGATTTATTTTGTTTAAATTAATCATTCAAAATGTGATTTCTGTACTTTCACCCCTTAAAGCAAACACTTGGCTGAATGAATGGAGAGACTTCTGGCTAATTGATGAGTTTTCTGTGTCATCTCACTGAAGAAAGGATATAAGAGATGGATTAAATTTTGCCTGTCTTCCTCCATCATTACAAATGTGTTTGTGCCAGTGTTTGTCAAGTTAGCACTCCATCCATAAGTGAGGAATGAATGGGATCTCTGCACTGTGTACTGATCTGCAGACTTGCCGTGGGAATAAAGACATTCCAGCCTAGCAAAGTTTCTGCTATACTAGGTTGTGGAGCTGGTACCAGCCACTCGAAGACAGAAGTGGAAGTTTCCAAAAGACTAGAAATACAGGTGCAGGTGTCTGCTAAAAACAGCAGAAGATGCCTACATAGCCCGGAAGGCATGAACAGGCTTCAGGATACCTCTGTGTAACAGAATGAATGGTAATTTGCTCAAGCTAAAGTTTGAAGGGTTTGGTGGAGGTAAGAATGAGGAAGAAATTCTTATGGAATTGGTGCATGCATTTTCATTGAAGAGTGAGCAGGTTTTCGTATGCCAAATATGTTTTCCCAACTTTCCACAAGCAGAATTCAGATTGTTTAGGAATCGTTAGGAATGATTCATTAGGAAGACTGCACTGGAAATACTGCATCCATAAGAAATGCAGGAGCCAGCCTTAAAGAATGGAAGTTGTTTTATTTAACAATGAGTGGCTTTGCCTCTTCCAGGGGCTTGGGTTTTTTCCTTTTTCTTTGGTTTTGCTGCCTGTTGAGGCATGCATCAGCATTGCATTAAATACAACTACCTATATAGAGACATCTTGTTCAGTAACACACCTAATCATGCAGTGCAAACCCCAGGATTTTGTTTTAAAAAGGAAAAAAAAAAGCAATCTGTCACAGCTGTGAGTACCTATTGATTGGGGATAACAGTACAATATTACTATGGGTGAGTTACCACAGGAGACTTCCCTGATTTAGTCCACTGGTCTCTTCTGAAATGGTCTCTCATTGTTTCTCTCTCACTAGGGCATGTTTCTGTGATGTAACAGGAGTGGAAGGCTTGACCCCAAATGCATCTCTCTTCTGGACCCAAAAAAGACAGTAGGCCATTTGTTCAGATATCCTGAGTCTTTACATGGGCTCTTGGGTTTCTAGCTGCCCTTTCTCATGTTAAGTGCTAAACTCTTCACGTCCAGCATTGATCCCTGTCCCTTATCTCTGGAGCACAAGGCATGAAGCATCAAGGGTGCCTTGGTGCTGAGTTGCTGTTCTCTGCTAATGACTGAAACTGAGATGAAAACAAACGGGGCAGAAGTTAGAGGTGTGACTAAGAATACCCATTCGTGTATCTTCATCTCCTTGTAAATGTGAATCTGCAAATATTTAAACAGCCTCTAGAACAAGGAATGTAAGGACTCCCTGGGTGTTACAGTGCGAATGAAGCACGTGCCAAAGAGTAAGCACAGTCATTGTTTCTGCACTCCCTTGTTGATCCATAGCAACAATTTTTACGGCACTGGCCTTGTGGATTATTAAAATCAAAACAATTATCTGCAAATTTTAGATGGGTATTTCTTATACAATCAACATTTCTGCAGTTAGGAATCCTATTTCCCTTGAGTTACAAAACCCTGGAGAATGAAACTATGGTCTGAATCATAACTATGTGCTACAAATGTGGTATCAGATCTCCTCTTTATTAACTGTCTTGCACTGTAGACAAATCAGTTAAAAATACCATAATCTTTCTTTTTGATATGCAGGCAAATAGCTTTTTGTAACTTGTTAATACTGTTTTAAAATATATTTTCTAGAATGCTTTTTGAAGAAGTGTTAAAATCAATAATGGTAACTTGAGAGAAATGATTTTTCTTGAAACTTAAAATTCCTTCAAACTGTGAATTTATAGAAGTACACTTCCCTTGCACTAAATAAGCTGTTTTCCCTAGTGTATTCTGTTTCTGAATCCTTAGCCTGCTCAACGTTTTTACTGTTAGGAAGATAATAAATTAATATATGTTAACAAGTAAAATGTAAGTTATTATGTGGTAACGTGGCAACAGCGGATGAAAGACCATTCTTTTCCTGAAAATCACTGTTGACTAGCACTGATGAATGATAAGAGGAAGTGTATCGAATTAAGGGGGTTTTATGTAGTATTTAATTTAAATCCTTTTATCCCAATGGGTATATAAGTCATCTTTTTCTTGCAAGAACACATGGTCTGTACAGTTACTCTTTCATTGATTTTTACTTGGACACATCAATATGGCTCTGCTGAAACAAGCAAAACCTGCTCACTATCTTCGCTTGTTCTTTCTAGTTCTTCACCCAGGGGCAGCCTTGTCCTTTTATCACTTATTAACTTTTACCACGTTATCCTTAAGGCTCTGAGCACTCTAGGCTGCACTGTATCTGCTAGCCTTGGGTCTATTTATTGGCAATTGGCACAAGCATAAGTACTTCATGCTCTTACGAGACAGTTTGCAGTCCTTGAATAGCTCCTCACCTGTCTATAAAAATACAGAGCTACTTCTCTCATTTTGGAAACCATGTTTTCCCTTGAATACCTTATTGGGGCTTTAAATTGTAGTTTTCCAATCATTTCTTGTACCTGATAATACAAAGACTTTAATATGCAGTGTAAGATTATTCTGTCTGCTGTATTTTGAATTCTGAAAGCAAAAGGATGAATCTTGCTACAACTCAATAGACGTTGCTCTGTTGAACGTTCTGAACATAGACAGCTCTGATGGTGAGAGGTTAATAGACGCTGCTGGGAGGGAGATACTTTGCCAGACACGCAGGGTGGGTTTGGGACTCCGAAGAGGTCGGAGCTGTTCAAGTGATGTTGTCTGCACTACTTTGTTGGGTCGGTATACAAGTTTGTGTTGTCCTTTATGGGAGCAGACCCTTAGAATCAAAGTGTTAAAAGTTAATTTAGCGTGTACTGCAGTGGCCTGGAAGTGTGCTTTTGTTAAAATCATTGGGGTTTTATCAGATTCTGGCTTCTCTTAACTTGGGCACCAAATTATTTGGTTTTCTCACAACATAGTGGTTGCTCAGAAGTGTATTTCAAAATATTCTCCACCTACCTTAGTATATTTTGCTATTTTTTTACACATAAATATTTGAGCTGTTGAATCTGAATTACAAATATGCATAGTAGCCATAATTTAATAAGCCCGTGCTCATTCTTGTTCAGTGATCTCCTTCCTCCTTAGAATCCTTCAGTATTTAACTATCAAGTTTAGAGCTTCAAGCAGCAATGAGGTGTTGAGGTTGCTTCATGGAGGTGACAGGCGTGTTCTTCCTCTGTAATAGTAATTCACTGCTGAACTGCTGACAGTACGGGTTCAATCTATGATACTCAAGATAAGAGCAGATGTTGAGTATTCTTGCCTCCTCATGCCTTTGACTGAAAGTCAGTTTGGTAGTAGGAAGGCACAGGGAGTAACAAAAAAAACCAAACGCCAAACAACACTATAAGCTAAATCAGAAGGAAAACCAGAATGAATTAATAAAGTAAATGTAATATATTAAATTGAGAAGGAGAATAAATCATGACTGATGGCAATGAGGGACTAAATGTAGTTTTAAATCTATTTCCAAAGATATCATGGAGGAAAATAATGTTTTCACAAAATTAAGACTATGAGATTATTATCTCAAGATAGCCTAACAAACAGAGCACCATTGCACAGAGGCTTATAAATAGATACTTGATATTAATGCTAAAATACTGAAATAAACTTACATCAAATTTAGCATCTATGTATTAACTAAGGACAATCACAAGAAACACAGAACGATTCTTTGCATCCCAGAGCTGCAGTTTAGATGTCTCATTATTTGGAATATATAGATCATATCCATGATAAACCTAAGTATCTCAGCCTTATTTCTTGTAGCTAACAAAATAATGAACTAAATATTGAAATGAGAAACACTAACATTTTAGATTGTAAGGTTAAGAAAAGTGAGGCTTCTTAAGGACATAGAAATAATTAGTTATTTTAATAAGGGCAGTCATCCTTTTTTTGATTTCTGGTAACCCCCCCTAAATATAGCTCACTGCTGCTTTTCAAATTTGTATATTTCCATTTGTATAAGCACAAAGTAGCTTCTCGTCAATTGTGATAAGGCATGGTACAATGCCCAGCTCGTGCTTGAATGTTTGTGCTGAGGTTAGGGCGCTTATTAGACAGCGTGAGATGCTCCCTTCTGATGCTGTGCAACCAGAAAGGAATCTGTTTTGTGCTGAACTGGGTTGACAATATTGTATCACTGTATACGTGCAGTTCTTCATCATTTCTTTTCCTGTGTCTTTGACAGCTGCAATTCCAGTTTCAGTTATTGTCTGAAAGCTTTGTATTGAACCAGATGCATTTTTTCAACAATTAATCAGGAAATAAATATACTGAAGCACATATAATTTAGAATGGAGTAAGAGGAAGACTTTATATTAAGAAAGTATCCTTTCAAAGGATCTATAATGGTCTATACCAAGCACATATATTTTATTTGTTGGTGAAATGCAGTCTGGATTAAGGTAGAATGAATGTGGACTGTGAGGTTATCAACAGAATGTAGCAATTATTGGAGTGGTGCCATAGGAAAGTCAGTAAAGCTTTTCTTGTGTACCACTTCAGTATAACCTATGGATGAGATGGATTCACTGAGGAAAAAAATTAGTTTGGGCAACAAGAAAAGCCGTGAGAAGGTGAAGACAGTATAAACTGCAAACTAATTTGCATACCCTCTCAAAACACTGAGAAGTCTCTTACTAAATCTCCACAAGATTTGTCCATGTCAATCAGTATGCTATGTGCTTATACTAGGGCACCTGATAAATACAGTAATTTGTCCTACACTTGCATAGTTAGTGCGACAAATTAATTAAATTTTATTTAGCATTTTACTCTTGTAAGTCTTGTAACCAGCTTACTGTTCGCGTACAAATTATATTGCAATTCACAGATTGCTCTGGAAAGTGATTCAAACTTATATCTGCCCTGGAAAATGACAGAATGTTTGGCATTTTTCAGAGAAACCTTTGAGATGACAAAGTGTCTTTCCTTCTCTTTGTCACATTAAGTCGCTGTTTCAACATTATTGTTTTATTACTGTACAAATTTATGGTGGCTTTGCCATCCAGATCCTTTCATGTTCTCTGCCTTTTCCTCTCTGTCACAGAGCTGTTTGGATAATGCATTCCTTCAAAGAATTTTATAAAGTAAACAATATTTATTAACACACTTGATATGGTATTTGACAAATAGCATACAGCCTTACAGGCCTTATTCTAGCAAAATTCCTATTAGATATTAGGTTTTGATACAATTTCTAAAATTGAATTCAGATTAATTTTACATAGCAAAAGAACTTAAATTTCTGCTCCATGATTCATGATAGAGTACTTACCAGTTTAAACTGAGCCTTTTCAATGTGGTAATGTCTCTGATTTTAGCTATGTTGCCTTTCCTATGGGAAAATCTTTACTATAGTTCACAGAGTTCCTAATAACAAGAGTAGCAGTACATGGACCGTGATGTTGCTGATAGAGGGTTGACATAACCTTCAAGTTACTCTGTGAAAAGGAAGAGACACCTCAGTGGTAATGACTCTTTGTGTCTCAGCTTCAGAGTCAATTATAAGCTCCTAAATAAAAAGGGACCTCAAGCTATACCTGATTCTGTATAACCTTCTTATGATGTTGTTACTTTCTTCTCTTGTTTCTTTACATTCACTTCTTTCTCATATATTGAATTGTATTCTGTGCAACCAATCTGTCTTTCAGCATGAATCATGTCAGTTATCTGTTCTCCTAGAATTACCATGATACAATTGATCAATCTTTCTGCAGGGCTTCCCAGGCACTTGCTGCAGTGTAATGTGAGCTGTTTGTATGATCAAAATCTGCTTCTCATAGCAGTTAGATTATCTGCTCTATATTGCCACCTCCCCCCCACCCCACCCCCTGCCAAGAATAGTTGTGAATTACAGCTATTACTTTGTAGGATGAGCCAGCCAAGTAAAATCATGAGTAAACTACTTGTCTATGCAGTGCATCTCTACTAGTGTGCAGAATGGTTTCGCTGCAGAGGTAACCCAGAGTTTCAATGCCCAGATACCTTTCCTTCCCCACACGTAGTGTTTTTTTATACTAATTTGTTTATACTTAGAATGTAGTTTTGCAGCAGGGGCTGGCTGAGTGCTGTTCTGGTGAGCGTTAATGTTCTTCAAGGTCACTCGCGCTCTTAGCTTCCTAATGTACTAGCAATAGACTGCACGGGTGCAGGGTACAGTATTTAACAATGCAGTCTCCTTTATAGTCTCGTTAACATAGATATGGGGCTTACTTAAAACTATTAATGTTTGCACAAAGTCTGTCTAGGTGCCATTCACCTTGAAATACAGATATAAACTGTAAGTTATTTCTTGAATGCATGGCAGAGTTAATATTGCTGAGAAGGTGAATTAAGGCATTAACATAATTGTTTTAAAAGATATTGCAAAACCAATTTGGAATCTTGGCCATGCCTTTACTTTACATAGGTTTCCTCTCAAAAGATGTGAACTATCTGTTGTTGAAATCAATGGAAGATCTCCCTTCAACAGGAATGTTGTCAATTATGCTGATTGATTCATTAATTTTTCAGTACAAAGCAGCTTGTTTATGTCTTAGTTGCAGTGGAAAAAAGCTAATTTGATTCCAGCAATGGTGGGGTTCTAGTTCATGCAAGCTGGGTGCTCTTGCCAAGCCATGTTAAAAGCATCTGCTTGCTTGTTTATAACTCTCTCGTTTGCTGTTTAATGGTTTGCACTCTCAGCCCATGGTTATGGCCTCAGCACTCTCTTACATTTACCTATTTTAAAAAGGAAACAGAGTTCTGAGGACTTGGGATATCCCTTCTGTAATAAACCATACTGAGCTGTATTCCCTAGAACATACGATTATAGGTTTCGCTGGGTTTGGGGGAAGTTGAATCTTTTGCTTCTCACATATGTTAGCCCAATTAATTGTAACGGGTTTTGCATTTAAAAATTCACTTTGACACTTAATAAAAACCAGAAAACAAAGGAGAAGGAAAGTTTCTGAATTATTACTGGTTCAAAAAATTAGAGTAAGCGATTAAATATCTTTAAAACTACAGTCTGCACAGTGGATATTGTGTAATTTGTAGAGAAAACCTATTGTTTCTCCACTGTCATAAATTTCGATGTTGGTCTAATAGTATTTGCACACAAATGCCCCCTTTCTGATGTCAGTTGTGTGATCTACAATCTGTCCGCTCAGTCGTGTGCTGTTGTCCAACTGAACGCTGTAATGTGCAATAAGTCAGCATTGAAAATTAATCATCAGCCTTCAGCATGTAAAGCAAATATATTTGAACCCCTGGTGTAGAGTAACGTCAGTGTTACCAGGGATTATTTCAGTAAATCTACCTCACAAGGAGAATCCTTGAAACACTTTCCTGGATCATCTGTTGTCATCTTCTTGACTTAGAATAAGCCCTCTACAAGCCCTGTGATCTTTGTACTGTGCTTACGTTCTCAATACTACTGTCTTTCAGAGCATATATTTATTGTACGTAGCGTGGTAATTTTAATACTCGGTTGTTACGAACTTGTTTTAAAGGTTGTTATATCAGTGCTTAAATTGTATTTCATAGCTGAGAAAGAGTGAAGGGGTTTTGATTGGTGGTATACTAGCTGTTGTTTCAATAAAATAAAAACAATGATGCATATTCAAACTTCCATATGCCTCTTAGCTGTGACAGTCAGGAACCAGCTCATTCTGTTGTGTCAAATATGCCCATTTGAAATGCATTATTCATTCCTGTGGGGCTTAAGTGGTCCCTGGTCTTGAAATATGTTTCTTGGGAGCACTTACTGTCCATAAATAACCAAAGTCACACTGTAAGTATAATACTTTTTAGCCTATAGCTGTGTACATGATGTACAAATATACTAGTAATTTCCATTCAAATTGAGAATTGATTACTTTTAATACTGAAAAATATCCAGCCTTTACTATGAAGGTTTTCTTTGAAAATATTAATGTAACTAAACTGCAGAAAAAGCTGTTTGAATACTCCAAAGTCAACAGTTATTTCAGAAGAATACAGTTTTTCTAACATTACACAGATTTAACAAACATGAATGGCAAACATTTTTAATGTAGGTCTTGCATGGGATTATTGACAAAACCAGTTGGATTTACTTTAAAAATACGCAAATTTAAAGAGGCTCTGACTGAAATACCTGTAACTCCAAAGCTGGATGCTACATGCAGAGAATATTTCAGCAGTTTGAAATTTGACACATATAAATCTAACCTTGAAGTGTTTTATCAATGTCGTTCCAGGTCACCTGAGCTCATGAGAACATGACCTCTTCTCAGGATGTATCACTGCACAGTAACCTGGCCCACTTCTAAGGGAACATAAGAATCTACGACCCAGCAAAGGTAGAGGTAGGTGTAAGGTTTTTCTTTCTCACCCTTTCATGTAGTAGCATCCAGAGAGCCTTTAAAGTTAATGATAGGTGGCAGTTATGGCCATAATGCAATTTTTGCCCACTGCAGTTTTGCATCATAAAGCATATAGGAAGTTTTAGGATTGTATGATAATCTAATTATTTCAGTTTCATTCTTTAATGATGACAATTTGGTATAAATTGTAAAAGGAGCCTAAATTACTTATTTCCTTGGCAGGACATACTCTTTGTATACTACGGAATATGATATTTGTCGTGTCGTGCCTTTGTTTGCAACATCAAGTTAATGTTTTCTCATTTGAATTTTCCATATATCCACAGTACATCATATTTCCCTGCTCAATAATTCTACACTTCTTATGTAAACTATGGCTGTAATATTTAATGGGTTATTAGGAAAGGTATCTAAATACTAGCTTTCTCTTGTGAGTTATCTATTTGTTGGGGATCGTAGCTGGGGAAGGCTTGTCCAACTTTCAGGAGGGTATTTGAGAGATGTGGTTGGTGCTTTTTCTGACACGGAATACCATCTGGGGTTGATAGCATCCATCCAGAGTTCGAGTGATGTGTTATTTTTCTTCAGTGAAGTGTATCAGTATATAGGCTCCTGCTAATCTGTGGGCAGGGCTTTTTCTAAATCAGCTATTTTTCCTCGGCAACTGAAGCACAGAAGGCTTTTTAAATGGCCAAATATTTGTTTGTCTAATAATGAGGTTAATGCTGCTTTTACTGGAACCAGTGGCGAAACTTCAGTGTGCAAAGTGGGAGCTACATCTCATTGGCTTCAGTGGACTCAAAGTTAATATGTTCTGCTTCAAATATACTGCTGCAAATCTTAAAAGATCCACCATATTTGGTGATATGAAAGCATACAGGTAATGTGGAAAGTGTGAATATAATGCATATGCTCTGCATAAATCCCTGATTTCGTTTTCTTCTAGACTTCATATGCATAGAGAGAGTTTGAAGACTTTAGATTATTTATTTCATCACCTGTCCATACACCAGTACACTAGAGTTGAATAGATGTTTCAGAGATATTGTAATGCTGAGGTGAAGGCCTCGAGTGACAGAAAAAAATACCATTTTTCTTGATGCATTTTCCCAATTATTAGTTAAATATATTTAAATTAACTCCATTCCAGCTTGTTTTTCTTCTCATGCAGTCTTTTTTTAGTCTTTCCCAGATCAAGTTAGATCCAGCCACAGTCTGGCTTTAATTTTTCAGTCAAAATACAATGTCTTAATTCTTAATGAAATCTGATTTGCAACATTTGATCACAGGGGTGTTCTTAAAATTCATTTTTTTTTAAAGTGCTAACTGAAGAAGTGGTATATGACTTAATCAGGTGTTCTTTCAGGTCATAATCTGTGTTAGATTCTGCTCTCTCCTGGCAATTCACAGAAAGTATCAGATGCATGGGATGTGTGTTTAAAACAAAAAAGAAAATCCCATCAAACAAAAATACTTTTTCATACTTGCTTGTATGCCACTGTCTTAAAGTGATAGATAGTGAGAATAAGGGTTATACTGTGTGATTCAAACTAGCACCATATGGTTAATGTAGCTCAGTGTCTCATGATGCAATGAAATCGTTGTAAATTGATGCAATTAAAAATGACAAGTAGAAAATAAAAAGTCTTCTTTTTTTTTTTTTATGCTACAGTGCCCGTTTAAAAAAAAAAATGCTAAACTAATAGTCTGCTCTGTGTAATATGTTTTTATTCTATTTGTGTAGTCAGAAAGTTCTGCTTTCAGATTCATCTGGTTTTCAGCAAGGGCTTGCTTTTGGTTGTTTTCTGGATGACCTGATTAGAGTATAGCAAGACAGCTGATTTGTTCCAAAGTCACGTAGTGTCATTATTACATAGTCAACTATAAAATGGGCTGGAGTCCTGAAGTGACCCAAAGTCTTTCCCCCGAAATTTAATTTGGCAACAATATATCCATCCTGTACACATCAGTAGAGCTGTGTTCTCTTGCTATGACCTTCAGGAGATCAAGACAACCTAACACATTACTATATGCCTTTCCAGTTTTGTCTTTTTTTCTGAACCTGGCAGTTCCTATGTTGGGAACTGCCTAATGCAATTCTGATAGTTCTAGTTATGTGTGTGCTGAGTAGCTATAGTGATGGAAGCATACGCAACTGTATGGGCTGTGCAAAGCCTGTGTAAAAGCCTAAATGAAATGGTAAGATCTTTTCTGTGCTAGTAAGTGCAGCAGAAAATTGGCTGAAATGGGAAGATGGAGGATTATGTACGGACTAGTATGTGCTCATTTGCAGGGTGATGATTAATCATGTTCCAAATGCTAGAGCAGATTCCTTTTTTGCTTGTGATAAAATTCTTACTTATTAGGGATTATTGTCTGTACAAGTACTGTGACATATGCTTCTTAATATACTGGTTAATCTTCTATACAAGTCACAAAAAGACTTATGTTCAGCTTATCCCTCAAATGGTGTTTTGAATATGTAATTAGAAAGTAACATACTTATGAGTAATGTTTCAAAGAGTCAGCAGCTGATCTGTTGTCATTGGCCAAGTTCTTCCTAGTTGATGCAATTGCCTGTCAGCATGCCGTCATACTTACTGACTTTTTCACTCAAGGTTTTCTGTGTCCTTTATGTTAGAAGACATGGATGTCTTTACATACTTCATTTCAAAATAAGTTTTGGGAAGTGGATTTGATACAAGATGATCATTTTGATTATAAAAAGATTTCATGCTCAGTCAGCTGTAGGCTTAGTAGAGTGATAATTCTTCAGACATGAAGCCTCTTCTGTTTTCAATACAAATAGTGTATCTAAAATAATGTTGAATACAACTGGATCTATTACTGGCAGATCATACTTAATAGCTCTACAGCTATAAATTAATTGAATTAGTGCCAACAAAAAAGCATTTGCAAGTGAAGGTTTGAATTTTGATTTAAGCACTTTTTAGCTGGACCTGCCTTAGTAGAGGAAGCAGAGTTTACAAGACACATGGAATTGGGCAGAAAAGGAACAGGTTTTGTAACAGATGCCACTGTTCACAGCATTTCAGGTATTTTAATTTGTATTAAGACTAGGTGAAGAATCGGGGGAAATTATGCTGTGCAGATCTGCCAGCCATTTTCTTCTACTTGGAGAAACGCTCAAGCAGAGCGCCCTGTTCTTCCCGGCACTGTGGCTGGGAAGGAAGACACCCTTGAACAGTTGTTTCAAAGTGTGGGGTTTCTGTCAAGAAAATGCTACCCATCAAACCAAAAGCCTTAGGAAAGACATTTCAGCCATTTTGTTTTCACAGGAGAAAAGAGCTCTATTTATAGCAACAGTTCAAAACATTTAATACACTTGCCAATTAATGTAACTATTTAGTCATCTCTCAATTATTAAAGGTAATGGGAGATAAGAATGAGAGAGTAATTCAGTGTAGTACAGCTTGTATGTGTGTTAGGCTTATAAGAATATATTCATTAAGATCATTTTTTAAAAGCCTGTGAGGAGTTTTCTGTAGCCAGTAGGTGTGGGCTGCCTTAAACAGCAGAAAGCAGAACAGAACCTGATGCTGGTGGTTTCCCTGGTGTGACTGGGAGCAGGGAGAGAAGCATGCAAAGGAAGGACCAGCTTCATGTCCTTCACTAATCCTGAACTCTGCGCTGCTGACAGTGCACTGTAGATCCAACTACAGCATCAGACAGGCAAAGGTAGTGACAAAGCACTAAATCAAGCACAGAAGCACTAAATCAAGCATAGAAGAGGACTAATGCAAATGGAAAAGTGAAGAGAGCTTCCTAATCAGAAAGCTGTTGCTGTAACTACCACAACAGAATCAAAATCTGTGTCAGTTACGTGCCATTATGTCTGCTCCACTGCTGTTCTGACTATAACGTGCCAAACATGTACTTCTGTCTTTTAAGCGGATTATAGGTAAGGTTAGAAAGCTCAAAACTGCATGCTGATTTCCATCCTCCACCCTCCTTTCTGTCACTTAGGAACAAACACTTCATACTCTCTATGTGAGACTTTTCTATGTAGGATCACATATTTTCTTCCTCCAGTACACCAAAAATCCATTAACTGTTTGCTAAAATGCACTGCGCAGGTCCCAAGGTGTGGGAGCATGCAGTCTATTGCATCGTCACGGGAGTCTGTAGCTGTCGGGATGTGCGTTGCAGGCCACATCCTGTCTTCACATACGATGTCTCTAGACTGGAATCAAGGGATGATATAAATGAGATGAGGCAGTGGTTTCACTTAAAATGTCCAGTACTAAGCATACATTTAAAAAGATTTGCACAAACAAGTGACTTAGTTGTACTGGGAATCACTGACATAGATAATTATCCCCTTCAGGTATATCCTTTGTAATAACTAGTCTTACATGTTTGTTGACAGATTACATGGTATCTTCCTATTTAACTTAGTTTGCTACATCATCTTGAATATGTGCAAATATAAACCTCACATGCTTTCTTCCTTGCACTTACAGTCATTTTCTGTTTTCCTTTGGCCAAGAAATACCCCTTTCAATATATATCTGAGGTGAATTCCACTTTTTTCTCTGTGATTTAATCTTTCTGATTGTGAGAGGGACCAAAGCATTATGTTTTGTCATCCCAGTTTCTTATACTGAGCATCCTTCAAGCTGAAGCAGCATGTCACAATAGATCATGGTATCACCACAAGCCATTGAAAAATGTATAAGAAAAACGCTTTGGGTGCCTGATAAGCATGCAGCCTAATGCACAGGCGTATACAATCTTCTGCAAAACAAAGAAGAAAGGGTAATAATTATCCCTTAGTCTTCCAAATAAGTCAGACTGTGTTTTTTAATGTACTTGCTCTAAGGATAATGCTGCTCACAGTTAGGTGTAACAGTGTATTTTGCATCGCTGTGTTGGTGAGTTACAGACCACAGCAGCAAGCTGGCAGTATGGATGAGTATAAAAGACAAACCTGTGTTAGATAGCTGCGGTTCATTGTCTACCTGGCAGAAGTTTTTGTAGCGGTAAAGGTCTGTTACTACAAGTTTGGTGATGAATGGCTGTCACTGACTGGAAGGACAATGTACGTGACCGTAGGCAACAAACAGGTTTTGACATGCTCATATTTAAGCAGTTGAGTAGCCTGACTGGCCTAGGTACAGAAAAGCAGAGTAGAACTTCCCTCTTAATGGGATCAAAGAGCAAGAAATAATAAGCTGAAGGGCTTATGGTTTAGGTCACTGCAGTAGTAGCAAATGCCCACCATTTGCAGTCACTGAGCGATGAGAAGTATTTAAAGCAAATGAAAATGGTACTTGTGTCATGTGAAAATGTGAAGTTGTTCAATTTGCAAACAAGCATTTAATTGGAGTTATAAGTTAATTAAACATTCCAAGATTTTTAGTGATTGTGTGACAGCTGAAAACAATAGTGCTCTTGCGGGGGGGGGGGGGGGATGACAACAACAACCCAGATCCAAACCACAACCTCAACAACCCCAGACCCCACAATGTAACTTTAGCACATTGGTGCCTGTTTACTCTCTGAAATTTAAAAACAACTGTTGTTTATCAACTTACAGCAACCAGCAAAATTGATGTTTGTTTTTCCACTTAGGATTTTATGAAAATAAGAGCACTTCCAAATGGAACCAAAAAGGTTTCTGAGTGTTTATGAGTCATGTCAGACACTGGAAGAGGAAAAACACTCTTCCCCTGCCACCACCACCAATTGAAAGGATTTATACTTAGGCCCATGTTCAGGTGATTGAAAGCTTGTAGTTTTAGAAATACTTGTGATTTTCACAAGTGGAGAAAGCATTAAAATAAAGGAGGTAAGGAAATTCTAGATATACTAATCTCATAGACTTAAAATATTTCTGACACCATGGAGTTTTCATTTATTTTCATGAAAATAAGGACTTTGAAGCGTAAATGTGTACATTTAATGAACCAGCTTCATCAAAATCAGCAAGCATGTTTCAGGCATTTGATTCAGCCTAATATGTATAGAAAATTAACTATTGTCTTAAACCATAAACCTGCTGAGATGATATTGTAGTTGTAGTTGACTGGTGTTATGCATTACTGTAGTGTCAAAAGCACAGGAAATTTAAAATATTCTATCTACCAATTTCCAGAATTTTTGTCTGCCTCTTTTAAATGGAATTGTAGGATGTATTGCCTTCAAGGCTAGATCTGTACAGCTAAATCACTCTTCTGTTTATTTCTTTTTCTTTAATCCTGTTAAATAGACTGTTTCTTAATTGCCACTGATACAGATCTGGGTTTAGTTTAGGTATCCTGAGGCTTTCAATGGTGATTCCAGTCTGAATCTGCCCCATATTTAATCTCTCTATGGTAGCTTATGAAAAGGGATTCCTTCGTCTTTAATCGAAATAAATATACAATTATTTACTGCTTAACAAAAAAAACCCAATATACTGATTTCACTATATTTTTCTGTCCTTCCCTTTCCCCTTGTACAGGTTGTTTGGAGTCGGGAGGGGAGGAAAAAAAAAAAAAAGAGTGGATCTTTTAGGGGAGAGAATAAGTAGTTGCCTATTGCCACTTTAGATGTCCCATAGGAGAAAAAAGCTCTCACGGCTGAACATCTGCCCTGTTAGTGACATATAATCTGCTCAGTATTGCTTTGTATAGGGTGTCCCAGGTGTCATTTTTATTAAAAGCTGCAGAGAACTGAACACCTTGGAGTCTGGCATGTGACCTCTGCTCACTGACAGCTGTCGTCTGTTCATGATGCCATGCAAATACTTCCGTGATGATCCCGCACTCTGTAGAGATCCTTCATTTAAGGTGAATATGTTGCAAAGGAACTTGGGATCTGAATAATAAATTGGTAGTAAACCCTTTTAATTAGAAAAATACATTGTTTATTATGCTGTAAAATGTGTTTGAATTTCTTTGACAGAGTTAGGGAATGAGAACTCTGAATTTGTTAAAAATGCAATTGTGGTATTTCTACCCTGCAAGGCTCCATAGCTTTTCATTTTTAATACTTCTCAGATAACAAGTGAAATAGAATAGTGAATGCTCCTCATGAATAGTAATTATTCTATAATTATTCATTTCATTTATAATTTGCATTTGTATATCTTTAGTTAAAATGCAGTATACTGCAATTAGGCTATATTCAGCTCATAATATCATCTAATACACACAAGGAAATGCAAATTTAAGGCTTAGTCTGTGTCTAAATGTTATCAGGACTCCTTGAGGGTAGTGTCCTCTGCATCTAGCTACCCTGGGTGTACTTTGCACTCTCTGGAAGCTCAGTAACTTGTAGGGACTGTTTTTTTTCTCCCGTATATTAAAATAAATCATACTAATTTTGTTCATGTCATGAAGTTTATAGTTCTGATAGGTAAAGGAGATCAATACCAGGCCCTTCATTTGCAGTAGAGCAGTGTTTTGCCTCCTAACAATGCCTGAGAGCCTGAGGAAAGGGTGGTTTTATTTTCAGTGTTTTGAAGCAATTTATTTGAGCATGGTTGCAACCATTTCTATTAGATGTCATGTGTATTAGTCTGCGACCCTTGAAGAATAGCGGATAGGTAGGTAAATAGCTTAAGTTTTGCTGGTCAGGAACTGAAATATGTCCAGACTTTGTCTACTTTATTAGAGTGCAAAAAACAGCAGTTTTGTGACATGGTTTTATCATGAGTGGTCCAGTGAGAATGGCTTTTTGAAGAGCATAGCTGTGCCATTAAACTCAAAGCAGCAGCCATTGCTTTTATTTCTCCCAACCAGAAAAGAAAGTATGGAAAAAACAAGATTTTGCACTGGATATGAGGTATGAACTCTGCAGCTTCTGAGAACCTATAACTGTTTCTCCTGAGAGCATTGCTTTTCCTCTATCATTCTATTTGGGAGGGAGACTTTCTTTTGTGAAATCACCCTCATTCATCATGACTGAGGTTAACCTCTCTCTGTTAAGCTTTAGGATTAATGCGCAGACTTGATCTGAGTGCAAGCAAAATTATTTCCTTTGCATTAGTCACTTGTGGCTGCTGATAGAGCACTATTTCTCTAAAAATATTTATTTTGCTATATAGTAAAGAATAGAGGTCATTCACAATCTAGCAAGCCTATTGGCCAAAAGGTTGGTTACTCTTACAGTATTTGTTTTTCAAATGAGGATATACTGAATGATTTCAGACAATTAGAGATCACCACAGCTGCGACCGAAATTAGTAGGAACTGGAGATAGATGTGACAGGAGCTGTGGGATTTGAGTTGTAAGAAAGAAAATTGTTTGTTCTATAGTTATATTTGTGTTGTAACTGGGTATCAGGACTGCTCAGTGCATGTAAGTCATTAACTGGTTTTCCAGGGGCTGCAGGAACTCCTTGGTTCATCATCTGTGTAGAGGAGATGATGGAGTAGTTTGCATATGGCTAAGTGACAGGACACCCAGCCACCTTCCTAGTGAGGTATTTGACTGATGGCTGCAGGATCTTTCCAGGAGGCGATTTTGGTCGGTTATCAAGATTTCCCCCTTGCCAGTTCTGGCTGTGTCTAGTCCAATTCGTATGCTTAAATTATTGCACTGGGTGGAGTGTCCCAGACAATTCCTGCTGCAGAAGACATCATATTGAATATAGGTAAGACATTTGTATATAGTCTATAGGAGCTGTTCCTGTGGGTATGAAAATAGTCATATATGGTTATAAGCAAGGGATTATGTATGTCCTGGATGTCCATGGGCCAGCTGGATTGTGAGATTTGAGCAGAAGAATGGTTTGGGTAGTTTCTCACATCTGGGTACTTTCTTCATCTCCATACGAAGATGACACTGCAAGGATCCTGGCAACAGAGACTGCCATTGCCTTCCAGCCAGAAACTGGCCATCCTGCTAGAGAGATCTGATTCCCCCTATGAGTGTTACCTGATATCTAAGTCCTAAAGAATTATTTTTTTCTTTTTAACAAACACTGTCCATGAGTGTCAATGCAACAGTAAGCACTGTTGAAAATCAGCCTCCTTTTTTTGTCATGGATAAATAAAATGGTAAGAATGCTCTATTTTCTATGGTTTGTTTCATCCACAACTTGTTAATAAATTCGCTTCCGACTGCAGTTTGTCCCCACTTCTGTCTCTGCCAGATACTTGTCACCCGTCAGATCTGTCAGCTCAGCTGCTTAAAGTGAACCCTGTCTGACCCGCTTCAGTTAGAACAAGCGGCTGAAATAGGTCAGAGGGAGCTTTAGCGGTGCATCAGCTTTTTCATAGTAGTGATCAGTTAGTGTTTATTGGATTAATAATTAATGCGACCATACTCATGCAAATATGCATTCTTATTCCTAATTCCATTTTGGTAGTAATTGAAGGAGATTTTTGTCTCGGTAAACAAACAAAACTCTTCATTTGCCAGTCTCACTTTGCCAATGTCTGCAATTTCCTTTGACTGTTCATTCCAAAATAGAAATACCTTGAAACAATTACTAAAATAGCTTGAAATACTTTTTTAAAGCTTGCTTTAATTTATAGCTTCTGTCACTTTTATGATGCAGCCTTTTTTTACTACAAGACCTTTTACAAAACACAATGACCCTCTTTTGTTTGGCTGAAGTGATATTCTGTTTCCCACTGAGCTGTAAACCCTGTTTCCAGCTTTCACTTAACAGCTTTTGCTTATGTTTTTCATGGCTTAAATAGTAGTAATTATTCAAGCGTAAAACAAGTATGCATCCCCTGTGATAGTTTAATATGTTTTTCCACTGTGCAGTACTGTCTGTTGATTTATAGTGGATAATTACAACCTATTTATATAACCATATTTAACCACATATAAGCATGTTTATATAACCCTTATAACCATGTTCTCCATAGGGTGAAACGGAACATACGTTGCAGATATGTGTTTTATGATTATGCAGCCAGAGTAGTAGCAGAGAATAGGAATAAATTCGGGCGACTGGGAGCTTTTTACATTGAATATCTGTAGAGTGTTTGGCAGCTTATTTTACTGAGTGAAAACCCCTAGAAAAAGTGAATGATAACATAAGTGGAAGTGTTGCTAAATCATGGAGAGTGTTCATGTATTACAAGCAAAGGTATTTGTCTCCAGAGCTTTTCTTCCTGCTTCTGCTCAGGCTGAGAAGGAATTAAACCCGTGACAGACCTTCTGTCAGATCAGACAGGATCAGGATGGAGTAGGTACAGGTGACATGAGTAGGATGAACAGATATCCCAAATTAATGAGAGTAGTCCTAGAGTAAGAGCCACTATTTTATGCCAGACTTTATTTGTGATGTAAAAATTTAATTTCTTTCTCCCTTTTTCAAACCTTAGTGCCCTGTCACTCCACCCTTCAAAGGTCACATCAGCATCAGCACAGTTCCCAACATCTTACCAAGACAGATTAAGATCCTGTGGCATAGCTCATGTAGTCTGCCAGTGGTGAGCCTGTTGGTGCTAAAAATCCTTGTTTCCGTAAGTTTCACACTGGAGGACTGGATAATTTTAAACCCCAGTGCAATTCCTGCAACTAAACTAGTGGAGTGGAGCAAAGATGTGCCACCTGCAGCGTCATTTCTTGATAGTGGCTATTGTCCCAACAAAAATATGTGGAGACGTGGATCTTGCCATATGCTTTATCGGCATCAGGCATTTTTTACAGCCACTAAATGCTGAGTGTCTTTTGTTGTTGTGAATCTTGTCTCTGTGGTAACCATCTGGAGCAAAACCCAGTATGTGTTTCCAGCTTGCGCTGGTTTCTAAGCCAGGTAGGTTTGAATTGAGTTTGTTTCCAAACCAAATACAAGAGATAAGCAAAGCGATGCTGAACGACCCTAACTCCAAAAAGGATATTTGCCTGATTTTGTATGTATGGAGCATATGGCTATTAGGAAGAACAGGGCAAAAATAGGTGACATTTTTGTCTGTGTGTGTATTAGGAGAGAATCAACTGTAGGACCACTGTAACATTACAACAAAAATGCTGGTTTTCACATTGGTGCTTTGGTTGGTTGTGTGAACCTAGGCACGGAGTTTAGAAAGTGATTGTCTGGTGTTCAAATGGAAGGATCTGAATATAAACAAAAGGACTGAATTAGAATAAATACACTGAAATTATTTTTTTCTCTAGACACAATTAATACTAATGCTGCTAGTAATGTTGCCGATGTTTTCAGAGTTGCAAACGAAGACCATTCGGTGCATCCTGGTTTCAGTATAAACTTAGAGAATATTGGGACACACTGATAATTAGTGGAGCCAGAAAAGAAAATACAGCTTTTCACTTTTTGTGTGTTTCCCTAATGCTCATCCATAGCAGAATGATGAAGTGTTGTCATGTGCCTGTCTGTGCCTGCCTGTGCTGCTTGCTTACAAGGAACAGCAGCTCAAGGGGCTTATCAGTATGAATGTACCTCTGCAAGTCTGTAGTTTCTTTCATGAAATTATGCTTACAGCAAGGGGCTTGGGTACAACCTTCAAAAGAAGTGTATTTAGGTGCAGAAAGACAAAAAAGGACAGTTACAGGTAATAACCAGTGTGTATATGTGTCATTTTATACATGTGTGTATATATATGGAATACATGCATGCATGTATAAATACATATACTCACATATACATGTGGACATACAAGTTTGTCCTTTGATGTCAAAGCATGAAGTTTAAAGCTCCAGAGTATGTTTCTTAAACAACTAATGGAATTCTTCTAGGTTTTCAGGTGAAATTTATAAATGATACTCACGTATGCATCAATATCAGCCAAAGATTTAGCTCATAGTCTTCAACAGGAATAACTGCAAAACACGTCAGTGACACTGTAAAACTGCCATTCAGCGGTGCTGACCATGTCATAGTGTTTCTTTGTGCACAATTGTTTAGAAGGAATTAATTTTGTTTTAATTTTCATCTCTGTCTTCACAGCTGGATGTTCTCTGGCAAAAGTAGCGTGGGCTCTTCTGTTTGTTCTAACTCTGTTGCTTGCGGTACTTTGGGAAGAGACAGTATGAGCTTGTGTCTTGGGCGCTGAGATAGCCCACTGTAGCTGGTACGTTTCTTGAAAGCATTAGCCAAGAATTCTTTCTGCTGCTTGCTTGGAAGTGATGCAGAGGCATTTGTGGGACTAATTGTTCTTGCATTACATATAGTTACTGCATTCAATTTAGTAACCAAGTGCATTATTTTGACGTGTCTCTGCTGACCATTTGCAAGCAGTTTAACAGGAATAAACTACGGTACTATTCAAAGTTATAGCAATGAGGTTTTACCTTGACGAAGGGGTAAAAAAAAATTAAACCTTTGTTGCTTATGTGCCTTTTCAGATAGCTGTAAATGAAGCAGACTTTTCATTAAATGTCCCTACAAAGATATCATTAGATCACTCATTTGATTCAAGAAGTAGAGAGAATATTTGTAAGAGGGAAGAAAAGAAACAAAATTCTTTTTATTAAGTACTTTTCGAGCAGTAGGGAACAAAAGCTTTAATGTTTCAAACTGTGAATTAATGACCAATTAAGAGGTACTGCAGGTGTATTAAACTGGTGTGGTGCTGCTCAAGTTTCTGGCATACTGCTAGATCATTGTTTTGATGTTTTCCTGTTCCCTAAAGGAAGGAGTTAATATTATGGGATGAATTATGCCATACTGTGTGTGCCTTTGTTGTTTGTTTCTGAAATTGTGGCCTGTTACTTTTGCTCTCCAAAAAGAGGGGGGAAATTTGTTGCAAATAGCTTAAAGATAATTGCTAGGAAACAGACTACATCCTTATCAACTATATGAAAATTTGAATCTATTTCCAGCCAGATTTAATATCCCTGTGGTCTAAATCAATAGCTATATTCATTTGATGGGTAGTTCCATCAGCACACAGAGTCCTGGTCCTCAGCTGTAGTGTGTGGAAGCAGTAATAGATTGAGAACGTTTTACCGGTCCGTGCTGTGAAGCCGGTCTCCACAGCATCCTACGGAAACAGTACAGAGGGGGTCCTCCACCGGCCATTTCCAAAGCAGTTAGATGAGTCAGTCCCCTGTTTTGAGCTTTCCCTGGAGAAGCTCAGCCTTCCATTGCAACTTCCTAGCAGCTGCACTAGCTGGTGAACAATATGCAGCTCCCTAAATATGTCTCTGTGGACTCAACCGTTCCATACAAAACAAGATGCCCTGGTTAGATACTTCTGCAGAGAAGGATGTTAGAAAAATTTCTCCATTGAGAGGAGGTGCAGAACTCATTTATAATGAAGTTGAATCCAGATGAGAGAGAGATTGGCATTGAAATGAAAAATAATAAAATATTTCAGCGTTAGGAGTGTGAGTTTATGCTAATGTGACCTTCATACCTGCTTTAAGTTCAGCTTACAAGTGGAACACATGTTTGAGAGGCTGCAAACAGTAGGAGTCAGCTGATTTGGTTTAAACACGCATCCCACCTGCTGTGTTAACTAGCAAAAAGATGACAGAGAATTAAGCATGAGGGGTTTGTTTCTTAAACATTACCTTTTGGATGAAGCATAAATAATGAAGCAAAATATGTCCATAATTAACGTTTTGTCATTCCTACAGTTCATTGAGGATTAGATCAAACTGCAGGAGCACCAGAATATTAAGTAGCTTAAGTTCTGCTCTTTAAGGAGCTGATACCAGACTTCTGATCACACTTCTTGTTTTTGAGGCCATAACACAAACCTATTTAGAAATGCACAAGTAGTGAAGAATTCAGTTTCATGTAGTATTGGGAGTTAATTAAAAATCATCTGCTGTTCACAAAGAACTGATTTTAGAATTATCTGGCAGAAATTCAGATTAGATACTTGCTTTCCAGAGTAATAGTGAGGAATGTGTCTTCTCTGTTGGCATTTTGAAGTATCATTATGGGAGTCAAATTGTATATTAAATGGTAGCTGGGTGGACTCATTCTTTAATGGAGAAAATAGGTCTGAACTGTAATTTTTTCAGAAAAAAATCTGAACTAGCTTTATGAATTTGGAGAATGATAAATAAATGCTCTTTGAAGTACTATCACTCATTGTATGGGTACAGACTAATTATATATAAAGATCTGAAAGACGTTTTATGTTATATATTTATGTAGTAGTAATTGCTAGATTTTATTGCATTCAGGAGCAAACTTTGGAAATTGCCAAGCATTTGTGAACTTTTTAACTTTCTAGTGTATCAAATTCTTAGTAAATCATTAAAAACAAGTGAACACACTTGCATATTTGCATGGATACATTTTCAAGTTATGAGTGGTTCCTTTTGCATGAATTCTATCACTGAACTCTAGAGATTCAGGTGCTATCTGCAGCTTGTTTGGCCCTGCTCATTACTTGGTGAAACCTACACGTTGCCTCCTGGTTCGTATTAGCATTCTTCTTTGGATTCAAAGACCCACTGATTTAATTCTCCAAAGCTATACCTGTTCACTAAAAACCTGGGTAGAATATGGAAAAAAAATCTGTTCCAGTCAGCACAATTTGTAAACAAACTCAGTGACAGCTTTTGAAAGTAGTACTTTTCAGGACTGTGCTTGAACTTTAAGTAGGCCATTGTTTTGTCATTCTGTCAACGTATCGTAATTGGAGAGGGGATTTAAATAAAATGCATGTTCATTTGTGAATGGCAGCCCTCAAAAACGTTGTTGTGAGAGCTATGTGCCTGACTTTAGACATCACATGGAGGGAAGGATGTGAGGATACCCGATCTCCTGAAAGCACCAAGTTAGGAAGACAGTGTGCTGAAGGGCCCAAGGGAGTAGGTTGGTTGTTTCTTCTAGTCTAAAAGTCGAATTCTTCCTTTAGTTTTTAATTTCTTAATCTGGGATCAAGAGCCTTGCTAGAACAGGGAACCTGTATGCCCTTTCATTAGGGCTTCTGCTGCCTCAGCAGCCTCTATAGTGTGCAACTGCCATTTGCAGGCAATAATTAGCAAACGTGGATTTCATAATACAGCATTAACACAAAGGTTTGAACTATTTTTCTGCATTTAGTAGTGCACAAGCTAGGCAAAACTGTGACTAGGACAAATGATAACCTTCTGCTTCATTCAAGGCCACAAAATAATTTTACTGTAAGAGTACAGAGCTGATTCTTGCAAGCTCAGTTCCCAAACTCATCAACCAAAGTCCAGTCTTACTATACTTGTATGCTTAATTTTGAGGATATTCACTTCCTAGTGTCTTGTTTTTGTTCATGAATAATCTGAGGTCATCAAGAGTGTTACTCAGAAATTGGTGGTACATAGGCACTCGTCACAGGGGAGGAACTTCTATTTATATGGCTTAAATCAAATCAGGATCAAAATGGTTTATTGTCTTATTAATGACACATAATTAGTCAACAATCAGGGAACTGTAAATTCAGAATCAAAATGGTTTCTATCAAATCCCTAAAGACAGCTTTGCTTTGAAAAGTTGCTTATTAAAATGAGATACCCAAACTCCATTGCATCTCATTAAATGCCAGAACTTATTTCCAGTGTTTGAAGTAAAATTATTTAGGGTAAGAGAAGCTGTTAGAGCTAAATACAAAGTCCTCTGCCTTCCCCACCCTTCCAGGCAGCAGTGACCCTGCAAACAAAAGGCAGCCAACACTGCTACTGCTAATGTGCTCATTCTGTCCTTGTGGCCATGTGGTCTGCTGTTCGAGAAAGAATTGGTCCTGGCTACCTAAGGGGAGAGGATCCTGTTTGACCTCCAGCACAGAGAAAAGATGGTACAGAGACTTAAGAGGCTATGTAAGCAGCAACTTTAATATCCTTTCTAGCTTTTAAATACAGTGTTTGGGAATTGATAAATTAATTCTGGGGGAGAAAAAATTGGCACTACAGTGTTTCAGGCACAGTGTGTATTTTATATTAATGTAATCTGGTAACCAAGTTTAAGCTCCTTGATAATTATATAGGACCCCATGCTGATTAAATTGGAATAGTCTGGTCATTTATTAATTATAGCAGTGGCCTGTGTTGCTTTGTATCATGTTTAATACTTGGTGAGTTCAGGTCATTAAGAGAACATGGTGACCTTGGATCCATATCTCCAGAATAATTTTTAGTAGGCAGGATGCTGTCGTGGAAAGCTTAGATGCTTGAAATTTGTGGTAAGTGAGGAACCATTAAAGTGAATTTATCTTCAGCTTTGTAGATGGTGGTTTGTGGTTCTGATACCAAATTTTATCAAACTGAATTAGATCCTTTCTAGCATGATGTCAAATTCCCTTTCACTTTTATCTTGCATAGAGTGAGGTTAGTTGCTTTTTCAATAGCAACCCAAATGAAAGATCAAAGAGAGCTCTCCGACTCAAATGTGCCAAGTATTGATATTGTGGGTTAACCTATCCATTTCTGGATACTTTGCCTAGCTAAATGCAAGAAGTGTATGTTCTAGAGAATAAAGGGAGATTTTTCATTTCCTAGTATTCCTTAAAATAATCCTTGCATCTGTTAGAGTTACTGAACCAGAGGCAGAATGGATTAAATGTCAGCTCTCTCAGCTGGCTTAATTAGTATATTAGAGGGAAGCATGCCTTCAAAGCCCTGTTAAAGGCATGCAGCTTTTAGTGTTCTGTTCTTACTGGTTTTAGTTGCTTGATGGTAGCACCTAGCGATGCTGGCTGTGACTGGTTCCTTATAAACATGGTGTTTGGGTAAGCTAATGTTAGAACAAAGACTGGTACTGCGGTATATATGGTATTCCCCAATTATGGGGAAGACGGAGGCTGGAAATGCATAGAACTGCAGTGATGCGCCCAAACCACTTAGCAAGCCACTGGCAGCACTAGAGAAGGTGTTTCAGAGGTCTGTTTCCTGCTTGAGTGCCGTTTGTGGTTGTTTTCTGTTGATTATCTTGGGGTTTTTTTGTCATGGCTAGTGCTTATTTTTAGCATTTGGGGTGGGCAGGGTGAAACTCTTCCAAAACTTGCTGCAGTCTCTTATTGACAGAGGGAGGCAGCAGGTTTGCACTGGTTCAGCACTAACTGTGTACCCCGCAGTATGGTCATCGCACCCTTCCAGTAGCATGGGCTGCATCTGCTGCAGATGAGCTAGTGCTGCAGGGCTGCCCTCCAGGCAGCTGTGACAGCCAGGGCGTCTTACAGGTGGGGGCTCGGACACCTGCAACCAAGGTCAGCTCTCTTGGGTACTATAATCCATTTTAGTTTTATTAAATGTCACTGTTGTTAACACTGACCAGGCTCTCGGAACAACGTTTCCGATTAATAGTAATACAGCAATAGTAATTACAGGTTACACAACTGTCATTCCTACTTGAATTCCAGCTGCTTATTCTTGGTGAAGCTGTATTATAAATGTAGGATTGCGCTGTCATCCTGTTCCCTAGATAGTGATAGACTGAAGACAGGAGAATACAAAAATTATGGAGAGATGAATCTTCAGCTAGAAGTGAGGAGGAGGGACTTTGGGTGAAAGGGCTGGGTTAGGGTTACGTGATAGTTAGCAGGCTTTTGACGTACTTCAGAATGATTTGGAGGTCTGCATAATACCACTGACTTTTGGCATCCTTGAAAGACTGTAGCAGCCAGTTGAAATTTGAACTCTCTTAGATCAGTGGGCTCTCCTGTGACAGAATCCCACCCTGGGAGTAGTACTCTTCTCTTGCGATGTACGGAGTTTACATTTTGTGAAAGGTAGCCGTTCTGAGCTGACGACTGCGACAGCAGTCATGGAGGCTGTTAACGTGCTTGCAGTAGCTATGTCGAAAGTAGCAGTATGCTAATATTGCTACTGGCGAGGCCAGCACTCATCTGGATTTGTTCAGTATGCTGCACAATTTATGCTTGACATTTATACCTTTCGCTGGCATTTAAAAATGCAGCATATATTTTCTGGTGATTTTGTGTTATTTATTCTTTTTCGGCTTTTTAAATTTAGTAGGGTAAGTAGGAGGCCACCCCGCATACAGGAGGAATGCCAAAGAGTTGGAGCATTTGGAGGAGACTGAAAATAGAACAAAGCTGGGTTGGAGTGCTGAATAGCTTACTGCAACAGAGGTCATTTTTCTGCTCCTCAGTCCTGTTACATTGAGACGAAGAGCTGCTTCTGCGCACTGCTGTTTCCTGGATCCTGAATATCCTTATGTTTTTCTTTTCCCCACGTTATATTCACTTCACCGCAAAGCTGTTCCTTGGGTGCCTGTGTCCAAATGACATTCTTTTTAGCCAAAAAGACTGAAGAGAACCTTGTGGAACGTTTGCTGCCTTTCCCCACCATTTCAAAGAGAGCTGTTAATCATCTTGATTAAGGCCAGCTTCATCTTTGTAAATGCTGGCAGAAAAGAGGGATCATCTGCCTTGCTTCTGACCTCTTAGTAGTAATGGCCGATGGCAGGCATTTTGAGTAAGGAATAGTTCACAGACTGGCTGCCTTTAATTGTGTTTTGATTATATGGTGAAATTCCCAGAAGTGTAGTGATGAGATTGAGGGACGAGAACATTTTAGGGATGTTGTGATATGAATGCATTCATGTTTGTGAGGTGTCACCACCCTGTGGTGCTGGAGTCAAATTAAGCATTGGTATTTATAGTTTCATTATTTAGTCTTTTTGTTCTGATGTGTTTACGCAGATTTGGGGATATATTGGAATCCCTATTGGTCATCAGTTGAGGAAAGTCAGTCTGCTGTTGTGTTTCATATATAATTAAGTTATTCTTCAGCTTGTGCATTTTCTGAGCCTCTTGTACTTGAATTTTGTGTTTTTTAAAAGCAACAAATTGATTTGAAGCTGAAGTGTACTGTATTATATTTTTCCTATTTCTTTCTGTATTGGTTTTTTATTCCTTCATAGTTGAGTGTAACCATTGGCAGATTTTGCAGTAGCCTGCAGTCAAATCGAGTTGTTTCACTCTGTAAACAGAGAAGTCCTTGTACTCACATTATCTGTTTAGTCTTAGTGAGAATGATGTAAGATTTAAGTGCCCTTGCAAGCCGGCATGCCGGACCTTGCTCACAAATCATCTCTTTAAGATAATTAAAGGAAGAAACTGAATCGTACTGTTTTATGAAGAGATTTGAATGCTAAGTGAAGAAAGCATCAATCTTTTTGCTTTTTAATTACATTGTAGCATGGAGGTTAAATGAGCCAAATTTTAGAATTCCTACGCTTATGCTTACATTTCAACTACATATATTCCAGTTTACATTAGGATTTAATAATTACAAGTCTATATATTCATACATTCTTTTATATATAGACAGGAGTATGCACGCCGCACAGATATATTGGTGACATAAGACAGTTGAAATTATGATGAATTGTGGGAAATCTGTTGCTTCGCTTTGTAATAAAAGAGTAATTTTTTTTTAGTTGACACTGCTGTGTGCTGTAAAGCATACAAAGATATGCATTATGTTAGAGCAACTGATTTAGCAACTTTTCTTTTCAAGCTTCTGCCTTAGAAGTAGTCTAGGATCTCAGGGATCACATATACGAATAGATTCCTGCAACCTCTCACCAGGAAATGGGGAACACCTCACTTTTCCATGCTTTCTTTTCAACCAGTGAAAAAAAGTTATTGAAAATCTGTAGTATAGTGAATGAGAATACTGTTCGGTCCCCTTGTGTAACTTCTGCAAGGTAAACCAAAGTGCTTTGGCCATCTGTTTCAGATTGAGGGGAGTGAGAAGGGGAAGTTATTTAGCTAATTCAAGGTAAGAGTATTTTATTGCTAGTTTCACCTAAATAGAAGTAGCTAGCAAGTCATGCATCACTTACTAAGAATGAGATTGGCTAGGTTTTGTGAGTAATTTTTAGCTTTGATACAATTAATCATCACATACAATATAGAGATCGTTAAGAATGAACGAAGCATGAATTCTTCAGTAGTATTATTATTATGGGAGGGTAACAGTAGTTGCTTTAGCACTCAAGAAGAGAAAGAGTAAGATTTTTGGAGACACTGGATGACTTATTTAGAAAATGGAAGAGAAATCTTAACTGGTTTCAGACATACCAAGAGAAGCATGCTTTTCTCTGTTCTTCTTCACCAGAGAGGAGTCTAAAAGTTCTGTATAATAACCACTTACAAACTTTTCTGTCACTTTTACATTTGTAACAACTCTGTTCTATCCTTGCATCCCAGATTGTCCTTTATGCTGACTATACAAAGTCAATTAATTCAAGTGCAGACACTTCTGTGGAGGAACCATAATGCAGGAAAAGAAATGAAGAAACACATCATTTCCAATTAAGGCTGCAGAGAGAATTTAGGTAGACAGAATGTAATTACACAGATTGGAATTCGTCCAGTGGTCCAGGTCTAACAGCTCTAAAATGAAATAAAAATCTTTTGTTTACAAATATTTTATTCTCATGAGCGCATCCCACACTCTGCTCCAATCAATTGTAGTATTACCCAAAAGAAACAAAAGACAGATTGATGCTGTGAGTAGGAGTTGTATTGTAGGGGCACTCTTGTATTGATTTGTTCTGTGATTTTTACCTCCTGAACCATGAGATCTAATTTGTCAAATTGCATTTTTCTGTTTTTTCATATTCATCCCTGCAGTAAATGAAATCTTACTCTGCTGATCGAAAACAGTTGGTTCATTACAAGGCAGACAGGTCTGATTTATTTTATTTTCTCTCTCTCTCTCTCATAAGGGATATTAGAGAGGAAGAAATACCAACAGTTTTGTGCTTGCCTTCTGTTGCAATAAACTAGTTTTGATTTAAATCCATTTCTCATTCCTGTCTGAGTTTCCCAAAAATTAGTCCTGAAGGTCACTGTAACAGTTTTAGCTGTTGAATATTTCTGGTTAGTATGTGAGGATCTTTATATGGAAAAGCAAGTGCGGTGTGGGGGGTTGGGGCAGAAATAAGAAATTGGTGTCATCATTATGTTTTAATGAGATCAGCTTATTCTTGAAGGAGATTTTCTTGTATAATCTTGTGCACACAGTGGGACGGAGTGGGGGTGGGAGGAGTGTTTACTATAGCGATAGGATAGGCATAGAGTCCGATGACTGTTGATTAAGTAAATAGCTTGGTTATCCAGATGGCGTTTGTGATGGATGTGAACTCGCTCTCGGTGCTTGAGGTTAACCTAGTCTGAAGCGCTGTGTTCTGACAGACCCTGCTTCAAGGGAACTTGCACTTGGACTTGAAGAGGATAATTAACGCAACCCACCCTTGAAATGATCCAAACAAGATCACCGTGTCTTTACTGTTTTGCATTTTGAGTAGTGTGTTGCATTCTTGAAAAATGCTTAAGTAAGCCAGACATACAAAATTCAGTGACATTCAGTAGCAGAGAAGCACCTTATTCTTTTAAAGCAGATATAAAAATCAGTTTACAACAAGCTATTGCAAAGATGAAATGCATTTCTAACTTGAACAGCTAAAACCAAAGCTTCAACCTTGGAATATCAGTGAGAAAGTTTTTTGGATTCAACCTTGGAAGATCAGTGAGGAAGTTTTTTTGGTTTTGGTTGTTGTTGTTGTTGTTGTTTTGCGGGGGGGGGGGGGGGGGGGGGACGGGGGACAAGCTGTGGATTTTATACTTACAACCCGTGCCCTCCCATATTTTGCTTCTTGCAGATAAGCTATATGGCATCTTAACTAAAGGCAAATATTAGCTGATTCCTAGAGTTGGCAAAAATTCACAGTAACAAAAGTGTACAGAATAATAAATCTTTCATTTCATTGACCCATGTGGGAAGTTCCCTGTTTTCTAGGTATATCTTACCCACACGCAAAGGTTATTGTCTTCATTGCAAAGGTTCCTGGATATTAATAGACTGACATACAGAAGATAAGGCCGTAAACACTGATTTGGAGCCTTTCACTCCGATGCTGCTATTATTTAACACATTTGATATGAATTGTGTGTGTTTAAAAAAAAAAAAAGCCAAAACACAAACAAATCTTGTAAATACAGTTCCCTTATCTACCTCTAAAAAGAAAATGCAAGCAAACTTGCTGAAAATCCATGAGCTTCAGCCATACCTTTATCTTCCCCATTGCAAGAAAATTGCAGCTTACTGAACAACTGCTGCAGAGAGGAGCTAGAGTCTGTTAAATATTTAAGTACCTGAGAAGAATCTTCTGCTGAAAATTATTCCATGGCTACAAAATAAATAAACTTTAATTTTCCATAGTAAGAAGTAGTCATGCAACAGATTAGTCTCATTTCTTACTGCAGGCACTTGAGATTTTAAAAAAGGCAGCACAGTAGATTAAAAAATATCAGTAACCCGGCAATGGTCTGTAGGAGAGAAAGCCCACGCGTGCCCTGAGCACAGGGTGTGCTGTTTCAGCGAGGTGCTGAGTTCAGTACCCAGTTAACTCCTGAAACACTGCTGACGAGTGCTTCCCTCTCTGATGCTGACACATTAGTTCTTCAGGAAAGAAACACTTGCAGTGGAAAAAAGGTTAAGAGAGTGTGTGTTGGGGTTTTTGTTTTCTTTTTTTTAAAAATAACAGCAGTGTAATGTATCTACACTTAGGAGACTGCCACATCGGTGTAGCTGCTATGGCCTGCCTTCATCTTGCCCTCTGTATCCTCAAAACGGACTTCCTAGTAGGACTTCATCACCCAGGTACAAGTAGGAACTTGAAAGCATTTACTGCGTCTGCTCAGGACAGATACAGACACGCTGGGTCTGGAACTTGGGAGCTGGGCGATGTTTGCCATGGTCAACAGGTGTACAAAGAGGGGAGCAGAGCCCGTTACTATTGTGTGGTTTTGATTATCCCTGATTTTGCTTTGTTGATTGAGACAAAAGGATGTTGTATCTTAAAGCATATGATTATTCTTAGTATTTCTTTCTCATTCTTTTATTTAATGAATGTACTTAATCATGAGTCTCTATAATGTACTTTTCTATGTTTAATATCAAAAAAGGTAAGGTCTGTTCTTCATTTGTGTGGAGTCTGGGTCTTTACAAACTGTTCACATTGCTGGTATAAAAAGGAGAAAACAAACGTGATCCGATAGCACACGCTGTGACGCCAGGTCTCCAGTGATAACTGTTGGCTGCTTTATTGTGCTCTATTTATGCATTTAGATTAGGAAGCCAGTAAATACAGTGATATAAAAGCTGCAGGCACAGGTAGGCTTCTTGTCCATTTCTGCGTGAGGAAATACTTTCATATGAAGCAGTCTGACCAACCAAAAAAAAAAAAAAAAAAGCCCACGCATGGGTATACATCTTCATATAATTCTGCAAATAATTAACCTTCCCAAGCTTGCAGGAGTCATGCAATAACTCTAAAATGAAGGTGGTGTTATATCATTGTTAATTTATATTTCCCTATCATGACAATCTGTATCTGCAGATGGTGATTTAGTTGATTAGATCTGATAATTATTGTATAAGCTTTATATTAGTTGAGAATAGTGTATAACCATGTAGACTAGCAGACTGATGGTCTTTGTAATTTTTCTCGTGATTAGTTTTGGTGGTGGTGGTTATGTCTTTTTTTAATATGCTATTAAATGTCATCTTCAACATATAGTCAAAGATTATTTTCCTAAAGGCATGATAGGTGCAAATGTCTCCATAAAGTTAATACAAGATCCACCCTTTTATTTCATTCAGTAGTATCTATTCAGCCTGCTCTAGATTTCTGTAGATCTGCAGAATTCAGATCCTGGGGTTTCAGTAAGATGTTGCTCCCTTGTGTGTTCTTTCTGTTCTCTTTTTTGCTCATGTTTCCTTCTTCCAGTCCCTTACTGTAGAAATCAAGTCTAAAAGCAGCACTCCTTGATGAGACCTTCTCAGAAATGTTATCAGGATCAGCAGCCCTGCTTGGACGACTGAGAGAAAGAGAATTAGTGAGGAGATGGAAGGCATCACCCAAGCTCTGATGCATGTGTGTAATAGGAAGATGACAACAGAAAGGGTTAGGCTTATGTTTAGTCATTCATAGGATCTCCACAGTAGACGTGCAGTTGAATTAATTTTTTTTCCACCTACCAAACATCAAAATCTGATCAAACTGCATACTTTCTTGTTCACGTTCTCCACGGCAACTGCTGCATGAACAGACAGTACCAGCCAACTTTTGCCTTCTTTCAAATGGTTCCAATGACTGGCCCCACTGCACATACTCAGAATTAAGTTGTGTAAGAAGTTGCCTTTTCTTACCCAGAGACAGATCCAAACTCTGTAAGATGCGGTAGGAGTCTTCAGCATTAATGGCTTTAGCAAATCTCATCTCAAGCCCATCATCAGTTTTATAACCCTACTGCAGTTTAAGTTCAGTCTTGTGCCCTCTAATCCTTCTACCAGCCCCGTTCCTCATCTTTGAATTAACTTCCTTCTTCAAAGTGGGTCTGTCAGTTAAGAGTCACTATACATTTTGTTTAAGCTGCTTGCAAAATTTTTTATTAGAACACTATAAGAACGGAATTCCTCCAAAGATTTTTGCTTGGCTTGCTTTTTTCATCTGTTATTTAAGAATACATAACTTTCCAGGGAAATACCCTTTTGGAAGACAGAATGGGGTTAGCAATACAAGCTTCATAGAGGGTTTAGAGAACATTTGCTAAAAAATAAATTTCCAAAAAAGTCTCAAGGTAATGCTACTTTTATACTCCTTGCAGTACCCATCATGAGTTTGAAAGAAGGCAATTATTTTGTCTATAAAGTTCTTGTGATGAAACTGATACTGAATATATGATAAAAAGTTGCCTTTTTAATGGAAAAGTGCACAAGCATATAGCTATAGTCAGTCAATATCTAAGCTATAAAGTGACTAAATGCATTTTCCGAACTCTGTTTACAAATTTACAGAACAGTGTGTAATGGGGGGGTTTCAAAGAAGTGACCACATAAGTCTCTTTCTAATTTATGTCCTCATGCCCAAAATAATAATGGTTTTAAAGAAATCATCAGCTTAATTCTCACTGTTCCGAAGTGCAGACCACTTCCAGGCTTAAGACTTTTCCTGTCAAGGCAGTTTTAAAGTGACATCTTTGATATAACTATATATTCGTTCTTTTCCAATTACCTGGAAAGCTTCAGCACCAGAACTTTTCAGAAAACCTGAAAAGCTGAGGTCCATAGACAGATACAGTGTTTTCACTGATTTTTGGAATAAATTCTGAATTCTTTAATGGATCCTGATGATGGGAATTTCTGATAAACTGCAAGCATTGGGTGCTTACAAGCTGATAAATTTGAACATAAACCCACAAATTTTGGAAGGGGAAGAGTTTTACATCCAAGAAATTTCACATTTCTTTAGTTATAAAATCAGGTATTACTGTGCAGTAAATACTACAGGCATGGATACAAGAGGAGTATTAGAAGTTTGCAAAACATACAAAGCTTGTTCGGGATCATGTGAACAGCTTTTATAAACTACAGAATTATGTTAATAGATTTGTACCTCAAAAATGTTCGCTTTATTTTTCTTACATGAGGGAAATAATGACAATGGTATGTTTTAAGTTGCTAGGTCACATAGGTGCCATTTAACCAACTGTTAAATTGCCAGAGCAGAATAATACCATTAAGAGAGCAATGAAACAAAGAGGACAGTAGACAGAATAATAGTGGCTTTTTCGAAGACCTGTTAACTTCACAACCTAAATTATTTATCACTGTCTTTTTGATTTGAGATGATTATTGGGATGGGAGGGAGAGTTGGTCGTGGGCAGGGAGTTTCATAGTAAGCTATGAAAACCCAGGGGGATTGTCTGCCTTACCTGCTGATATCTCTCAGTCTTAATGTTTGAGATCCTATGGTTAAATTTTTATCACAGGTCTATACTGACATCTTAACCCTGCTCTGCAGGTTTTTTACAGTTGAAGTTTTGCCATTAAATTTAGTAGAGGACCCTGATGTTTTCTTGGAAGGCACAAGGCGAGATATAATAATAGGACTCAGACACATCATAAGAAAATTCTCACAATGATAAAATAAGGAAAAGGAGAATGATGGGAGCAGATTGGGTCATACTGTAGTGTTTATTTTGTTGTTGAATTTCAAATTCATGTACTTCCCAGCCTTTCTTTTAACTACCTTCATAACTTCAGCATGCTAGCTCCAGGCATGTCTTGTTATAAACTGCCTATTTGGTTGTGCAATTCTCTTCTGAGAGATGAAAGCTGAACCTGCCGTTTCAGTTGCTTCGGTACTAGGAGTGCTTCACAGATGTATTACTCCTACAAGGACTGCTGGCAGCTGTGAATCATAAAAATGGATAATCCAGATGTAGGTGCAGGCAGAATTTTAAGCAGAGTAGTAAAGTGGTAGTTAATGTCCACATAAAACTTGTATGCACATAACTTTTTCTGTGCTATAAATAATACGTATGTTGACAAAAAAAAATCTGTATGTTTTAAGTATCTTTCTGGCGCTAATATTACGCATACGTAGTTCACTGACATTTTCAGGTTAATAAAACTCTACTTGTGCCATACTGTTCCACCTTTGTGATATTTCTTTTGCATGTAGTGTGTGGTATTCCACACAGAAATGGCAACCACATCATTTTTAGTGCACAGTCTGTATTTTTACTGTGAGGTATTTCAGAATACCCCTAACCTGCATCCTTTCCTGGTGACATTGGCTGGTTCCCCGACGCTTTTTTTTAACTGAGTAGATGTCTGTTCAGGCATATGTCAATTGAGCTTCCAGTAATAAATTACTATTATAAAGGTAGCTACTTATAATGCAGTAGCGTCTGGAAGCCAGTCGGTAATCAGTTTCTGCTAAATGCATTATGCTGTATCTTTCCTCTGGAAGCAGGAGCACTCCTACTCGCTCTTCCTGTAAACAATGTGCCGAGAGTTACAACAGCCTTACATGAAGTCAGACTCAATCCCTTTCTTTTGTATGATGGTACAGACACGCTGTTTTTATCAGTGCACATAGTATATGTTATTAGGTTATTGTCATCATAGGTTAAAAGTGTTTTCCCAGAGAGAAGGTAGGAGGTTCGGTAGCCCAGCAGCTGCCATTTCAAATATAGATGCCAGCAACTTGCAAAGGAAATACGAGGAGCTAATAAATACCACCAGGAACCATTTGTGGGTTTCTTACTAATCTGTGTGTAAGTACCACTCGTGTTAGGTCATATAAGGCTATCAGTTGCTGTGAAGCCACGGGAGGAAGAGGAGGTATGCCAGGTTGGAGGATGAATCGCCATCATCTATGAAAAAGAGCTTGTCTGTACTTACTGCAGGACTGTAAGGAGGGACAGAATGCATTTCTTCCCCAAAACCCGCTAACACAAGCACTGGCAATAATTCTTTATAAACTGAGAGCAAGTACTGCTCAGGCTTGTAGTGCTCTTGCTCCCTAAGCATATCCTCCAGGAGGACATCTCTCTTGGTGCTGGTTTGTTGCTCTGCAGAATCTGTGCTCTGTCAGTTTGCCTTGCAAGTTAGACCTAAGTTTCTCATTAAAGTAAGGAAGAGTAAGTTATTTAATGAGTTTTAGGCACAGTTATATGGCCAATAATTGAAACAAATGTTGCAAATAAAACCCCAAAAGATCTTCTGATACTTCCAGGGATGTTTTTTTCAAAAAAAATTGTGGTTGTTTTCATGGGGCAACCCTGTAATCCTATGCACAAGATCAATTGTAACTCTTCAGCAAGTTGTGATCATCAAAGTTGTTGGCTAGGCATTTTTGGAAATACAATTTTTCAGGAAGTTGCATATCTGCTTCTAAACCCCCTCATTTTCAGATCTTCACTGTAGTCCTTCATTATCTTTCTCCCCTTCCCCTTCCTACTAATGCAAACTCTTGGAAACCAATTGAGATCTAGAAATCCATCATGTGTTCTTGAAAGTTTGACCCATAATTGGACATCGGTTTTATTAAACTTGTGGTCTTTACGGTATTCTGAACTTTTAATAGAAATCATGTATAACTTACATGGATATTGTACTTAAAAGATTCCAGATATCGTACAGGGCGCTGGTCCTGCCGTCTCTGTAAGAGCAGGCTGTCCCCACCATAGGTCAGTTCTTCTCATACTTATTTCCAAGGACTTCTAAGTCATTCTTCATGTCCCCTGTGAAGTCGCTTGTCTTTCCCAATGAGCACCACCTCATTTTGCTCTATCCCTATTTTTCAGAGCAAAATACACCCATGGTCATCTTGAGCAGCTAGTTTTTAGGATTTCTTCATTTCAGAGCAGCTCACATGAATAAGCAACCCCTGGTGAGCAACGTTTTAAAGTGAAGTTGTGGGGTTTTTTCTCATCTGCAGCAGTCTGGAGTCTCTGTAGGGTAACAAGCAATTGTGTACATTGTATAAATAGGAGCTAGTCTCCACAATTGCTCTAAGCCGGTATCGTGAGCCTGGGAACTGACCCTTACTCAGTCATGGGACAACATGTGACAGGATCAAGTGAGAAGCACAGTGGAAATATAGCAGGGCAAAGCTGAGGCAGAAAGTCCTGTGTTTCAAATAGGTGCCAAACGCCACCGGTTCTGCACGTATCTTGCAGGAAAGATGGCACTCTCTTGGCACACGTCATCTTCTGGAATCAAAAAGGTACACATAGAAACACAGAGCCATGTAGGTGGGAAAAGACCCTTAAAAGCATCAAGTCTAAGCGTAAATGTAACGCTGCACAAACGATGATTGTGAAAGGGCTGTCAGGAGAGTTAGACTTATCTAGGGTTTTGTTGCTTGTTTTGGGTATTCTGGTGAAATTGGAGTGAAATAGCTGCCGTTGTTTTGCAAGTTTCAGTATTGGGCATGCAATGTTACTTGTCCTTCTTGGTTTTGCAGATCACAGTTCAGAATACTGTGAATATAAAATAGTAAGTAAGAAGGTTTCCTCTCCATTTCAGTTCCCTGATTTTTTCAAGTTCATTTCCTTATAATGGATAAAAAATCTAATATAAATAATATAGTTAAACTCTTTGTCTTGTGAACCTTACATGCAATCCTAATAAATGCAGTTTATCTCTTCAGAGAAATGGTCAACCAAATTGAAGTTCTTCAGCTATCCTAAAAGACCAGCCTCGTTTACAGGGAAATTTCTTACCCGTACATCTAGTGTAACTCCACCAGCACTTGCAGTGGGGGAATTCATGTCAGAAAGTAAACGATTTGCACTAATACCACCAGTGAGGATTGCATAAGCTTGCTTCTTTCCACCTAAGCTCTTCAGCGTGCTTCACCTAGTGACTTTCCTAGTGGAAATGAATGTTCACCAGACTTCTGTTTTCAAAAATGTTTTTGAACCAAATTCTTAAAAGTACTCAGCTGCCTCTAAGAATATGAGCCCTTCAGGTGTAAGTGTGTAAATCCTGTTCGAAAATTGAGCTGACATTCTTCAGGCATTTAAACTGCTTTGAAAGTATTACCTAAAATATAATTATTTAAAAAAAAAAAAAAAAACAACCAACTTACAGCTTTTACAGCTTAAACAAAAAAATGAGCAAAATGGAAACAAAAAATATATTTTGTTCAGTATTTAGATAGTATATGATAACAGACATTAAATAGTTAAATTTGCCTCAGCTCTGGTTTTTGCCCTAGACTCTACAGCCAGTCAGCCAGTGACTTACAGGTAAACAAAATTTGCTTACACCTTATCTAGAAAATAGCCTTTTTCTGGCGTGTTTGTATGTGCATGTCTCTCTTGACTACGGAGATTAAAAAAAAAGTACATAAATCTTTCTAAATACACTATGATAGAGTATTCTTCATCTGTGTTGACAGTCTCGTTAGCTGGATAGGCAAAGAGGAGCAACTTTTGGAGGAAGGATTGAACTTCTTCCCTGTAGAGTTTTGCCTTTGCTGAAGTCGTGCCCTGCAGATTACTGGCTTGTAGCAAACGGCAATATGGCTCACTAGCTGCCTGCAGAGCAGCTTTTCCACACTCGCACATCCCCAGCAGCTTTCTGACTCAGCAGGAGCTTGGGCTCCGCTCTGTTAAGCGAAGAAAATATGCATAGGCAGAGGCGTGTGTGTCAGGTAACGCGAAGGAAGAGTTTTTCTTAAAGTATTCTTTTTGTCGAGTGAATGGGAAAATCAATGCTGCTACTGTCTGGAGAAAAGTAGTATGGAGTACCTGTAACCTCGTGATGCTCCCTAATGCAGATCATTTTTCCAAATCAATTATGCAGTTTGTGGCATTATAGAAAGACTATTGAAGTTTTCATACTAACTCTGTTCAAGAGAAAACACTCACCACTCTCACTGGAGGTGAAGGCTCTTATGGAAATTGTCAGCAGCAAAAGCTCCGACTGAACGCAGTGCATGCTAATGACAGAATTGAGAGATGGAAAATGCCATCTCTGATATCTCAGAGAACTGGAGAATAAATTAAGTTATTCTTGAGCCCAAATGGTCTAAAATAGGTGTATGTATAGAACGTGACAAATACTGCAATTCAGAGCTCTGGGTTTATGCAAAAAGTTTTGACGTTGTTTAGCTCTGAGAAGACATCTTTTGGTGGCTGTTATTGCTCTGCTTGCTGTGCAAACACAACACTGCTCTTCTTGGGGTCTTTGGAGCAAGGGGTGAAAGAGTTTGAACTTGCAAAAGTTGCAGAATGAAGGTGTGTTTTGTACATAATATTGGGCTAAATCTCCTGTTGTAGGGTTACTGTTAAAACATGATAAAGGCAATGTCTGGAGACACAAGTCTCAGAATTTGCACTGTGCAGGTTTTAGATTGCTGCAAGTAGATAGGACATTTTCCAGTGCACTAGGGAAAGCGCATGAGAAAATAAATGGGCTTTTGTTACTGTATTTAGTGGGCATGAATCCAGTTATTTCAGAACTGAGGCTGGACACTTTAGATCTCTGCAGTGCCATTCATTACAGCTTGCTTCCATTGGGTGCACAGAACAGTCCATTAAATGGTTGCAAAAGAACAGTGCGCTTTGTTAAAAGGCAGGCTGTAGTGTGCTAGGACTAAAAGCTGTGCTGGCTGTAGGAGTTTTCACTTATACCCCATTCAACCCACACAGATTGCTTCAGAATTTCAGCAAGAAGGTTGTTACCCCCATCCCATTTATCAGCTGGCATACTAAAAGCCCCGGCACACTACTGCAACTGAAAAACTACTGGAAAGCCACGAATTCCAGTATATTTTTAGCAGCAGAAACCATACTGATTTTGAGCTAACACACACATTTGCTTTGCATACATTTTTCAGAATATTTTGCAAGTGTTTATTTACAACTTTGAGTATGTTTTGTTTCAGCTCTGTCTCCCTGAAGAAGCAGGCTTTATACGTACACGTAGAAATAGAGGGAGGGCAGCCTCTGCATTAGATAAAAGTGACAAGAGGGCTTCAAGCTACAATCAGCGCTAGACCTTCGCATATGTACATCATTAAATGAAGCGCAGGTCAGATCAGTTGTCACAAATGCGGCTGTGCACATGTATGTTAAAAGACCCAAAGTGGAGTGTAGCCACCTGTGACTGACCTGTCCCCAGGCAGCATGGACCTGCCCCCTCGCAGCCCCCGTCCGGCACCAACAGCTCCCGATGGCTGGCTGGGCCTCGGCGTACAGCTGTGGTACCCGTGGTGTATGTCACAGCTCTCTGTTGATGATCATATCAAACCTGCCTCCCCCCATTCTCTGCCAGCTCTTCATACACCCTTTTTACCTTTTACAGCTTGTTTTAAGAGATACAGTACTCTCGCAGCTTGTTCTTGTTTCCACTGCAAGGTACTTTCCGTTATAAACACCATGGATGGTGTGTAAAGTCTCATCAAGCAGTGTTACAACAGGTCTTTGCTAACTGCAGGCAGGATAATGTTAACCTTGAGTGCAGAGAAGGATGCAGCAGTTTAACTTCAACAGGCTTTAAAACTGGTTTAGCAAAGAGAGAACTACAACCACTGTGCATGTCATTAACCTGGTTTCAGCTTAGTTTCTGACAGTCTTAAGAAAAGACCAACTGGGCTACATATTGCAACCTCTCGCTTCCGAGTCTCTTATGTTATTACCTCATCAAAAGAAAGCAGTATCTTTCAAGCCGAGCTAAGTACTAACCCGTGAAGACAGCATATTCTCATTTTTACCCATTTTACTCATTTAATAAAATGAGTAAAATATTACTCATTTACATACATTTTATTAAATGAGTAAAATGATAAAAACGTATTATGTACACAGCATAGTCAGAAGAACCAGGAAAACTTACTTTTCATGCCACACACAGTGGATCTGGTGAGTCTGCTTTGGTGTGCAAGCATGCTGCTGCCATCTGTGAGAGCTGCCTCCACCGCAGGCATGTGTGCGCTGCAGCGTTGGCACCAACGCTCCATCAGAGCGCATTCTATCCAGGGCACCACTTGGCATGGTAATGTCATTTTGTGACTATTCTCTCTTGAGTCAAGGGTCAAACTTTTACATACTCTTCCTGAATTTTGATCAAAATAGCCTGGTAATTAGGTTTCACTTAGACAGAAATTGGAAGAAGGACAGGGAGCAATGAATGTGCTGTGTCAGCAAAAGCCATCTCGAGACAAGAATTCTTTTCTAGTAACAAAGTTATTATGGAAATGTTTCACAGCTGTATGTAATACGTGCACAGAGAGGTAAGACAATACTGTCTGAGGTATGCTGTACATACATCTTGCTCTGGGATGCAGATTTTTGGTTTCTAAGCCTAAAGCACATTTAATGTAAGTATTTAATATTTGGCTTGTTCTTAATTCATCTGTGTGCCTACCATGAACCAGAGGAATGTGTAAATGAGAACTGTGAGGTCTGCTGGACTGCATATAGTCCTGATCACAGACTTCTGGACTCAGAGGAAAGAATTCCCTGCCTTTTACAGGCACTGAGGCACTGGGTCATATTCTGAATTGTTTAGTTAAGAGGAAAACATCTATGGATGTTATTCTCACATACGCATATTCCAAAGTAGCATTATATCATGTTCTGGCTGTTAAATTTTTGTTAGGTTTTGGTTTGTTGTTTTTTTTTTAAGGTAAAAATATGCAGATAGTTCAAATTATTTTGGGGTTTAAACTGCTATTCCTGTATAGCTTTATTACAGGACAAGCTACTGCAGCTCCAAAAACTTGGTGATTTACTAGCAGTATCTTTACAGGGAGCGCCTAGATAAGACGCTGATGCTAAGTTTCAGATTTGAATACTTTCATGTTCTGTTAATAAATGGCAATTTTGAATGTGGGCATTGGAGCGTGAGAGATTGTTGTTTATTCTTTCTCTATGCCATCATCTGGAAATTGCTTATATAGCAATAGCACAAATAAATGTTACATAAATGTTAAAGTTTTCTTTTAAGCAGCAGAAGCAATGTAAAAAAAAAAAAAGTAATAATGGCAGGCTTTCATTTGTAGTTGTAGTCCTGTTGAGGTCCTGTTTGATTACCAGGTTAGATTTGCTGTAACGTGCAGATTCTGTTCCCAGCCCTTTAAGATTTACTCATATTTTAATATCAGGGGATTAGGCTAAGTAGTCAGTTTTGTTGAAGAGAAAATGTATTCTAACTGTTCTTACAGGATTAAAATGGGATGGTTGATACTGTTACTCTCTATAGCCACAAGACCCTGTGCTGTTATGGACGTTGCCACCCCCCGGGCAGTGACATTAGATCAAAACTCCTAAACCAGGGCAGCTTTCAGCCTGCACGTTAACCACCCCGACGCCTGCGAGCAGCAGCACACAGCAGTCTCGTTTTTATTCCCATTCACAAATGCTTCAGGGATGGGGTGCGTGTGACAGTGGGTTTATACCCAGTGGCAGGGAACTGGCTGGTGTGTGCTGAGCTACACCTGGCCGGCCGTGCTGAAGTGTAGCAGTCTGTCTGATGCAGGATGTCCTGCCTCCCGGCGCTCCAGGAGAGAAGGCAGGAATGTCAGCTTGACAGAGCGGGCAGCCACCAGTGTGACCCCAGTGTCTGACACTGTGAGCCGTGGCAGCTCTTACCCAAAGACAGGCTGGGTTCAGCAACAACTACACACTTGTAGGACTTCGTTTGGTGACCTTGACCAAACCAGTCATCATCAGCTGTTCCTTACAAGCTTGCGGAAGCTATAAGAAAATAAAATCTTGGGTTCAGCAACCCTTGATTCTTAGTACTGGCACATACTCAGCAGGCTGTTGTAAAGAACGAAAGCTTTTCAGGACGCTGGTTCAGCATGTAGGCAGTACAACTCATTTGTCTGCAGAAAACTACACTGACATGTTTTTTTCCCCATCCGGGGGACATTCTGCTGATTAGATGTATTTTTACCAGTAGCCAACAAACCAGACTTGCAGCTGGCAAAACCAGCAGTTTATTCAGCTGGTACGGATTTGTTTTTTCTCTCTACTCTGTTAAATTTCAAGTAGTAAATTATTACGGGCATTGAGGCCAATCCAAAACTTAAACGGCATTTGTCCTACTCAGCTAACTTTGATCGCTTATGTAAGGCTGAAGTAATGTATGTTTGGTGTTGGATGGGTTTGCTAGGAGGATATGAATGTATTTTTAATTATCGAAGACCTTTGTCATCCCAGATTGATAGATCTAAAGACGTTTTTCTTTCTTTTATGGCTAGTCACGTTTTCTACTGCTTGAGTTTGTTTCCATCTTAGCAGAATGAGAAAGAATGAAAAGTCTCTTGATCTAAATCTTTTATTTGTACTGGACTGAAAAGTTATTGAATTTCTTAATGACAATCAGTACCTGACAGATGTAACGACTCTTTCTAATGCCCTTTATGCAATGTTTCTTAATGTAAAAAACAGTATAACAAAAGAAAAGAAAAGAAAATCTGGGACTTTGGTTTACCTTCTTTTCTTGTTAAAGAAGGTGAAACGTTGACTTGTTGCAGGTGAGCTGAGATTACATCCTGCAGCTAGAGAGAATGTAAAGAGAATCTGAAGAAACCTTAAAAACAAGTCTTACATAGTAGTATCAATTCATATATAAAATAATTTAATATTTTAAATACTGTTTAATTTATCTGTATTTAAAACCTTTTAAAATTTTGTTTGGAACTCTTTTGGCACTAACACTTAAATAAACCCTTTTAAATATTAAAAAGTCTTTTAAATATTCAATATAAAACCAGAAAAAGTAATATACATTGTTCACACGTAGTATCATACATGACAGCTGAGCTCTAGAGTGAGCTTTTGAATTTGTCAGACAAGTCATAGCTTAGTTGTGGTGAACTACTTACTCATCCTCTCTCTGGACTTTTTAAGATTATAGCAGATTCTTACCATCAATATGTAGGTTTTAATACATAGACGTACTGTATACAGTATTTAATTGCCATCTCCGTGCCCAGAATTGTAAATAAATGTTTTTCCCAGCATTTAGATCAAAATATTGTTTAGCGCATACACAAATATATTTGACGCACACAATTTGACAAGAAACAAACCAGTTTTGCTCAGCTCTAGGAACATTTAACTCATAGATGCAAAATAATGTAACCGAGTTGTCACTGTTGTATTTAAAATTCATAATAATCTTATTACCAAACGTTTACAGGTTCTGTTAACAGGAAAATTAGGATTCACTTGTCCCCTTGGTGCATTTTCATTAATCCTGCCAATGATAAAGGCAGTGGTGTAGGCATGATGCTGGTGTCTTACAGCTGCTTTGTGTAACACCTGGTATTCGCTGACATTATTACAAACTGTGACAGTTTTACAAGCTCCACGTTACAGACTTTGGCAGGACTTCACTAAAGGCTAAATACCAGTCTCGGGTTTTTAAGCGTAGGCATCTCTGTCATTGATAATGAGGTTTACTGTCAAACTGTAAATTGCTTTCTCCATCCTTCTGTGAAGAACTCCTGTATTTAGCAAGATGATTTCTACAGATACTGTAAATGGATTCTGGTGGAAAGAGGGCTCCTGTCATGCTTCTATATTACATGCGTCATGTATTATGGTTGCAATAGTTGTGTCTATTGTACAAGGTAGTCCCCAAAAGTCTTCATTTCTTCTTAAAAAATTCTTCTCCAAGAGGACCCCAAAACTTCACAAAGACTAAACGGAACACCCTACGCAGCTACTTAGGGATACTTGCAGAAGGAAAAATTACTAATGCAAATCAGCTTTCACGTCAGGATGCCTAGTCTAGAAACATTACTCAGAAGAGCAGTACATGCCACATGATACGTGTAGTTATTCACAAATGAACAAAACTCGTACTTCAGAGATTGGACTCGTAGTTTCTATTTGTATGCAATCTACAAACTGGAAACTATTTGCAGGGATAACTGCATGGCTAATTCTTAATAACTGGTCCTGAAAATACAACTTCTTCACAGGTAAATCTGAGGCGTGGTTTCAAGATGAGATTTCAAAAAGGATTTGAATGCTTTGCTCCTGACTTCCTAGTGTGAGATTCTGAATGAACCTTTAGGAAGACAGAATTCACAAACTGTAAGAAATATCTTGCCTTCCTTTCACTCCTCCTGCCCTTTTCTCTGGCATGAAGGTGCTTGAGCAAGGTGTTCCCTCGGGTGATGCACTGTACCTGTGGTGACTCTGAGCTTGGTTTACATGAAATTTGGCTCTCCTGCTCTCAGGAGAGCAGACTCTAAGAAGGAAATTGTTACCTAGGGAGAATAAGCATTTCATCATTTCATTTTAACTGTTTGAGATAAACTGAGGCCTTGAGTTTCTTTTACAGCAAAAACATGCTACAACAACAGGCCTCCATGTGTGTCTCTGAAGACCTCAGCCAACAAGTTGGGGGGATTCTGTAGGATAATGCAAGCAGTCAGTGCTAAGTAATCCTCTCCCACGTCTGTTACCTCTTAGATGACTGGTCAGGAGTACTGGTGTGCCAGCAAGAGGCTGATCCTCAGCTGGTTTGTACCCAGGAGTTTGAGGTCCTGGTACTCTCAGCTCAGCCCTTCTCGTTAAGACATCGAAGTCATATGAAAACTACGCATATTTTGACAGGAGAATTTCAGAATGAGAAATAACATAAAGTTACAAAGTACTGGGTTTGTCTTTACAAATGTCTATCTAGACTTAAGAGAATGTGTATTTAAGTCTCAACCTTTCCTTGGACATATATGCAGTGTGTTTATATAAATATATATTTATACAGTTCATAGTTTATATCAGACCCAAGAAAGCTTTATTTTTCATTAGTGCTCTTTAGATGATAAACTGAGCAGAAAAGGTGCAGTTTTCTTGTAAAGACATGTTCTAATGACTCAACAGATGGAGGTCTATAAAAGGCTAAGTACGCAACAGAACAAACAATTTTTAAATTAAAAACTTGATCTCAGGATTTAATGGCTTCTTTTTGCTTTAGATTCTTCATTTACACTTAAGCCTGTAAAAGATACTGAGTTACTTTTTCCAAGTTTCCAGTTAACAGTAAAGATCAATTGTGCGTGTGTGTGTGTTTTTAAACAAGTTGAGGATAAAGGAATCAGAAATCCTTCATTTTCTTTTTGATAGTTAAAAGGTCATCGGTTTAAAGAATGTCTTTCTAGGGAGAAGTAGGAAACGGTGCAAAAATTACTGTGATGCCCGTTTAAGAATTCAGTCCAAACTTCTAGGTCAAATCCAGAAAGATATAGAAGGACAAGTTATGTTCTGTATCATCTTAACTTTCAGGGTTTTGGTGTCTCAGGTGAACTCGGAATGCTGTAAAGTCACATATGCTCTCTGTAAGATGCAGGGAGTTACGGATCTGACTGGTTATGAGTGAGCTGAAGAGCTACATACCATGACTCAGTAAGAAGCAGTAACTGAAAAAACGGTGATTTCTCCCTTTTCTCTCCACTGTTTGAGCTTCCACCTATTTGAGTTTAATCCTCTCCTAAACAGAGGTGTTTACAGTCACTCATTCTGACAGTTAAAAGGGACCACCTTCTATCTTTTCTAACGAAGTCTGAAGAAGTAACATTTCTGGCATTGCCTACCTGTTGTTTTGTAACAGCCACTTCACAAATGTGAAGAGAGGGTGGTGCGATACCCTGTCATTCAGAAGGGTATATGTCACTTCCATCTACCACAGGAGAGTGCTCAGAGGAGCTGTGCACAGGCATCCCAGGGAGAAATCCCTGGCTTCCCTTCTGAAATGGTGCCACTCTTCCGAAAGGAGCTCAGGACCAGAAAGGGGGGCAAAAGAAAGTGGACAATGAGAAGCAGTATACTCATTAAAAACAAGCGATCAGACAAAAAAAACACACTCTTATTTGCTACATATCATACTTCAGAGAATCAGATTTTAGTTAGGAATTAAGCAAAATCTTTAGACACAGCCTCTACAAAGTTTGGTGCCGACATTAGAATACCGATTGTACAAATGATCGTGAAGACTGAAAAAGCCATCAGGCAGAGCCGATCCACTACGGAGGCTGCAAACTTCCATTCATTGCAAACGGCCTCCTCTTCATCCTGGTCTCTGAAGCGGTTTGCAATGTACCTGACCTCTTCCAAGATCTTAGCCAAATCTGGGTCACCTTCAGAGGGGTGGCCACTGTGCAGCAGGTTTTCTTCATCTGTTGGTGAGCAGGTCATCCTCCCACAGATCACCCCTGAATCAGTGGTAGGTGTGCAGTGAACCCCTTCCAGCCCCCTAAACCCAATGTAGAGCATATTCCCATTACTGGATTGCTGTCCACTCACAGTGTTCAACTCCACACTTGACAGGCTACACCGACGCTGTTTGTGTTGACAGGCAGGACGCACTTTGTCTTCCCCTGGTCTTTTCATCCTCAGAAACCAAGCACACCAGTTGAGAAGGATGATTCTTGTCTGAAATAAATTTTTTTTTAAGAATAAGCATCTCCTCACACAGCCACTGCCTTTGGGCACTAGTGGTGTTTTCGCAGCTGGGGTGGCTGTCTAGGCCATGTTCTCTGTCTAGTCTGCACAGGATTCTAGAAAATGGTACTGGAGTTTTCCAGCTGATGGATTTGCCAGTCACTGAGGCTGCTTTCTTATTCTAACAGTGCTGTTGATTGCCTCAGGCTGGCCAGCATTACTGGGAGACACCCTCCTCTAATGGGAGCCTCCATAGTTCTGCATTTGCCTTACACTTGAACAGTGGTACGGCAGGCTTTTCCACCTGTACTGCAAACCATGGATTATAAAGAAAAAAACACTTACTAAAGAGAAGTTGCTTTTTAGCAGTCTTCATAGCACTGCTTTAGACTGTACTCGGTAAATTAAAATTCTTTTACTCATATTTGTGCTCTAGTAGTCAATTCACATGACGCTACTGTTTGGAGGGGTTTGCTAAAAAAGATGCTATGCTGGGCTGGACCACCAAGCTTTATAAAGTTTTGGCTCTGTTCTCACACTGCTTTCATGACAGCTGATTGCAGATTTTGGAAAACAAATCTGGATATAGCATGGAAAAAAGATAAAAATACTTTGATTTTTAAAAAAATATTTTGTAAATTTAATCAGCGTGTATCATTTTATTGTTTTCCATATTGCCTTAATCCAGCCTTACAGAAAGTGCAGGCAAGGCAGAGACTGCTCCAGTCCAGATGCAAGCTTCTGTAATTTATTTCAATCAGATTTTAAGAGCTCGTTCCAGTGTTTCTTTTCCAGAGCACTAATGAAATATTATTGCCTCATATAATATGTAAACCTTACACTGTAATTAATATTGGATTTGGTCCATTTATTCTGACTGTGGATTGCCACTCACAGTAGATATTCTATCCAGGCAAACATCCCAGGCAAAGATCTTGCCCTGTTACTTTATTTACGCTGTCAAGCTTCACCAAGAAGGATAATATTCCATTAGCTGAGGGCCTGATCCAAAATCCACCAGTATCCAAATAATATTTAATGGACTTCAGCTTCTCAACACTAAAGCTCACTACTCAGCCTCAAGTACTCTGTCTTCTCCGGATGTTTGGCTCGGTACTAAACATTTATTCCCTTTAGGTCATCAAATACGCGTCTAAAGTTATATAATTTTTATTCTCTTTATTGAAATTTATTTTAAAGTCACTGCCCCAGAATAGGCCAGGGAATATCTCATTATCTTTTGTCTGCAGGGCACTGCTGTATGCACATCCTTTTTGGCCAGTAAGCATAATAATAACTCATTGTTCTAGAGAGAAAAAAAAGACAAAGTTCTCTCATTTTCAGTAATGCCTGACGCTGCCGTGAGCTGAGTGAAGTCAGGAAGAGTGGACAGTTAGCTGATGATACTCACCAATATTTAGTATTTCAATATCATCGTAAGGTTCTCTGTAAAAACAACCACTTATAGAAGTACATGATAAAGAAAGTCTTAACGTGCTTAGAAAAAGACTTATTTTTCTTTGCACTTTACAGGTGTTCTTGACCAAAGATGTAAAGATGAGGATTTTCAGAGCAAGTTTTGCTTCCACTTTAACAACCATCTTTAAAAATGGCTTTTTAGGCTGTTAATGCTTCTATATGCACAGCAGCTAAATATGTAGCAACTGCACAGTTGTAGCTTGAGGGCAGTGTATTTCATGCATTTATAATCTCCATCAGCACCTTTCTCTTTCCTTCTACCTGTTTCACTTCTGACATCTGCAGCTTATTTGAAAATCGCCTTCATTTATATCTTTAGCTTTCAGCAAAATCCTGAGTTGCTTCTAGCTGTGGTGAAGGAGATTTGGAATATAGAAGCAAGTTGAGATATATATTCATTCATTCCATCTCTCACACACATACCCTCTATGAAGCCAACCACATGAAACACACCTGGATATCTAATTTCTGGTGAAACTACTTTTCAAGACAAAATGATTAGGAAGGATTTATATGTTTTTAACAGTAAGAAGTAAATGTGGATCACTAGCTAATCTATCACATCCCTGATCTGGATATTTATGCAATGGATAATGAATGAAAATCAAACCTTACCCATTTAGGCATTTTCCCCCCATCCGGATCATGATGATGGTATTGTAGAACAATAACAGTGACAACAACAGAAAGACCAACAATAATCATAGTGCTGGCAAAATACTGAGCTGCAAAATAAAGAGATAATTACAGCAATATACTTCGGCTGATACTGCTTTGTAGCTATTTTAAAGGGTGTTTATATACATGCATTAAGTTTTTCATTGTGATACATGCGCTGCTTTAGGTACTTGTGAAAGATTTCTCAAAAGCAGCTGTTATTTTGAGAGGCTAGCCAGTCTTGAGTAATTTTCTCTGTGGAACTGAGCACCCGCCTTTTCTAAGCAGCCCTGAAAAAAATTGTCCTCTATTTTCTTTCACCAGTACTGCGGAGACTGGCTAGTACCTCTTCTGAAAAGTTTCTCTTCCTGTTTGAGCAACTACAATGGGAAAACTTAATCATATTTATCTCTGCATTCCTAACGTCTAGCCAATTGTGTCAGAACTGCAACAACTTCTTCCACGGAAAACAGGCTCCCTTCTGCTTTCCTAAGATACACACAGGTTCTCTGTTTTGTTCAGAGCAGGGAGTATGGAAGCTGTATAGGGGATCACACCCACCGGAGCCTCCTATCAATTTACAGCATTTTTCTAATTCAATTTAAGTAGGCCATTGTACAGATGGTAGTTTGCCTTACTGCTAGCCTTCGTGCAAAGTCACTGCTCCTCTTCTGACAAAAAAATAAAAGTGAATAAAAGCTGTAATTAGCTTACCAATTAAGGGCACAGAATCAGATGTTGCTGGCATAATTTCAGCCACAAGTAACATGAAGACAGTGAGAGACAATAAGACTGTTATACCTGAAAGATAAACACAAAATGTGAAATTAGATCAGTAGCTTCTAATAACAAAGCAGTAAGAAGCAGAAAATGAACCTGAAGGAGTGCTCTTTGCAAGATGCATTCCCACTGCTACCCTTGCAGCGGCACGTCAGTGGTACATATTCCTGTCCTTTCTTGTACTACCTCAAGTTCAGTGTAGCAGTGCTGCCAACCTAGTACCTATGCTTGCACAGATGTATAAAAGTTTAGATCCTTGTCACTGATCAGCTTTTATCACCGCTTGCTAATTAGCTGAGGTAAATCAAAGTAATTCTTGCTGCTTGTTTGCTTTGGAAACATGGTGTGATTTTGAATATTTGACCGTATGACACTTGATTAACTGGCATGGAAGCTGCAGGTGGTGTAATGCATAATATTCCTGAAAAACAGATCTGCTGTCTTGGACAGACTTCAATATCTTTTGATAGTAGTTGTCAGGTTCTACATAGGGCTATGCCCAAGCAGTCTTGACTGTTATTTTTGATTTTTGGAATTTGACTTCTGTTGCTCAGCAATGAGTTCCCATCTTCCTGGAAAAGGCTTAACTCTTCTCAGGACTAGTCTTAAACAATAAGCAGTTATTGTCAGGTGGAAAAGGATTTAGGAATAAATAATTCAACTTAAAATATGGAGGAGGACTTCTTGATGAGGGAGGTGACTACTCAATCAAACCATGTTCTGTAGAAATGTCGATTTTGTTTCTACCCTTTAACAGCTATGTTCACTTAGTAAAAGCCAGTGCATTTGCAGTTTTTCATGGGGAAAAGTTTTCATTACATAATTAGCCTCCATCTTAAGGATTAAGTACTCAAAGTCACCAGATTTGTTTCAAAAACAATACTTAAAATAAAATTCACTATGAAAATTAGAATAGGAGCAGTTAGAATCAATCTTTCTGAGAAGGCACCTTAGGCTCTTAGTATTTCCTTTTAATAGCAAGTTGTACTAAGAAGGATTCCACATAAAAGCGTTCAAATGCACATTTGTAAATTTAAGCTTTACTCAGTGAACAGGGGATTTTTCTTCAGCAAATAAACGTCAAAAAATGAAGCCCTGCTTCTTAAGGAAGGTAGCCAGGAATTGTCATGCCTCTGCTTGGTTGGCTGGAATCTCTCCATTTCACAGCTCCAGTGTACTCTGAAGCTGCGAGCAAGGGTTAAACATAACCCAGCTTCAGCATCAAACAGTAAAAACAGCTCGTGAGCCAGAACAGGGCACACAAGCTAGTCCTCCTTGCCTACTCAGACTGTTTAAGAAAACTTTTAAAAAGACAACTTCTTATGTTTTGGTCATATTTACAATATCCTATTAAGGCTTTACCTAGTGAGATCTTTTCTCCCGAGTCTGCTGGAAGCAGAAAAACTAACAAAGCAAGTGCCGATATGAGTACACAAGGAATAAGAAGATTGAGGCCGTAATAGAGAGTCCTGCGTCTCATAGTTACTGTGAACGTTACGTCTGGGTAGGGTTCTTTACAACACTCATAAAAACTCTCAGTTCTTTTCCCAGGAACACCTGTGTAGGAGGGAAGAGGAAGAAAACTAGAAATTAATATGAATAAACTGTATATTATGTAATGATTATCAGTAAACCTACTTCTTTAAGCTTAATTCCCAATTAAAGTCATTTTTGTCACATAATAAGGGAAAATCAGATAAAAGGTACTTAATGAATTCAAGCAGAAATTTTGTCACCTACTTTTTAATGTTGATTTTCACCTCATACCTGTTTCTCAGTTTCAAATGCCACTAGCTAGGTAATTTACTAATTTCTGTCTCCAGAATTGCATTCATTATTCCATCCATTTCAGCAGCGGAGACAAGGCTGTAAGTTCACAGTGTAAATAAGAAATCAAGTGCTTACCTACTAAATCCCACTCTCCATTGGAAATATAGCCAGATATATCTGCTTCTTGCATTTGTAGGTCCAAGGACCAGCCTCCGTAAGTCCAGGATCCAAACTTCAGGTTACACTTCTGAACATCAAATGGAAACCAGCGCACATCTATGTAGCATGAGCTTTTGAATATACCTAGATTGGATTTTAAAGAGCACTTAATTTAAATGCTTGTTCCACATAATTTCAGGTAACCAGACCTTGTACTACCTCATACTCTCTGCTTTTTCCTTGTAAAGCATATTTAATCTCAGTAAATATCGAAAGTCAGTCATAGAAAAGGGCACCATTAACTGTCCCATTAATGCATTGATATTATAAGCTGGTTTTTGGACTACATCTCCATTTTGGCATGCAGTGGGAGAATATTTAGAGAACAGCTCAGATTCCTAGATACTGTATTTCAGAAAGAAATGAAGCAGAATAAGCAATCTGTTTCTATTTCTTTCACTGGATAAAATAAGAAATCCTGAAAGATTATTTGCTGTCTTATTAGATTTACATGACTTTGATACATTCAGGAGAGCCAGCTTCTTTCTTTTCCCTTGTTGAGTCATGCCCTGTCATTTAGCAGCTTTCAGAATTGAATTGAAAAACCCGCACCAAATGGAACATCTTAAATCAAAAGAATAACAGGCGATCCCCTGAAATCCTCTGGGAGTCTTAGATGGAAAAATTAATCTGTCTGGAAAGCATTTGGCTGTATTGCTGTATTTTCTATAATTCAGGTTCTAGGAAGAGTTAATTCTAAGAATTATGCTAATTGAGTTAAGGAACAGAAACTGTACTCCATTGCTATCCATCCATAAAGTCAGCGATATACTTCTGATATCAATTAAATATCAAATGACTACTTTGCTTTCAGACTAAAATTTGTTTTGATGAAGCATCCAGTGAATCATTTCAAATAGAAGATACGGCCAAGATGTTTCTAAGCATTATTGTAAAGTTAACATATTAATAGAAGAAACAGCTAAATTAATGAAATAATTTTTTATTGAGAAGCATTACCATGGCTTTAATAAATATTATTTTTTATATTAAGGTCTTGTATTTTTATCTTTTTTTATACTTCCCCACTTCTGAACTAGTGCATGATGACAGAAGAATTTACGTAATTGCAGTAAAAAAATTTATCTTGTATGGTGGTTTTCATACAGAAGTGTTAACCATGTAATTCATTATGCATCTAGGCCTAAATCTATCAGCCGATGCCAGCTAGATAAATGAACTATCAGAGACCTGATGTCAAATTTGAAACCACACCATACATCAGTAGTCTGAGTTACCAGAATTTATGATATGAAAGCCGCCTACCTGGTGGCAGATACTGGCAGTGTCCTGAGGAATTGACTAAAACGTTAGTGTGAAACGTAGCGTCAAACCTTTCATCGGCGCTAGAACAGAGAAGACACAAAATGGGTTACACGCTCTTTGGCGGGCTGAAGGATATCTGAGATCAATCCATTCTTTGTAAAATTTTCTCCCCAAAAGCTTGACAGCTTTTCTCCTGCCACCTGTTTTCCATGGCCTCAGAGTGACTGGCCTGACACTCCCAGATCTGTCCCTGATTGACAGCTGTCAGTGAGGGCGAGCCACCTCACCCTTGCTGCTCACCTATCCCACCGCATCCATTACTGTGCCTGGGCTCTAGCGATTCCCGTTTGGGAAGTAAGCACTTTCAAAAAACTTCCCAAGCAACTGTACAGGGAAATCCATTCTCTTGCTGTCTACATTGAGCAGCTGGGGAACACCGAGGAGAAGGGTCCTCCATGTCTCGCCCTGCCCCCAGCATGGCTGAACTCTATTACTGCGTGATGTACGTAAGACTGTTTAATGCAGCTCCAGCCTTCATTATCTACTTCAGAACCCACAAACTGGGTTCAGCAAAAAAATAGAAAAGTTATGAGAGATGCCAGCGCCGTTGTGCTGGCCAGGACCGCCCTGCTGTGCCATTCTTACAGGTCTCTAGACAAGAACAGTGTTACATGGAGAGTGCTTCAAATTATGAATTGGCAGCTGCCGCCGAGGGATATCTCAACTATATGTGATGCTGTGACCCAAGAATTTACTAGGCATTAAAATTTTAAGAACTTCTAGATGGGGGGAAAAAACCTATTTTCAAATGTGTAGATGATGAAATAATGGCTCTTTCCTATGAAAAGTTTGGAAAGATTGCTAACTTAAATCACTCTGTGAAAGATGTTTCGATTATTTAGCACTGCAATGGATACAGATATACACACACTCATACAGTGTTGTGCCCTATTTCACAGTTCCCATTTATTATTGCAGGTTTTGTGGTAAGGTATTACAGATCCTGATTTATTCATGCTTTAAAGTTTGGGACCCAGGTATTCCAGAAATTGTCAAAGTTACTGAAATTAGTTCCTGGATTAAATTGCACAGAACGTACTGGGAAGGTACTAGCAGTGAATGATCTTTGCATCTCAAAATTATGACAGGAACTGCTGTGTTGAGTTTGCTTCGTTACTAAGCAAAAGGAGATACAGGCTACTGTGCTGTGTTGTACTGTTTGTAGTTTACAAACAGTCACCTTGTGGGGCGCAAATACGGTGCCAGCTGCTCCTGGGCAGGTCAAAGGAGGTTGCATGAGCCTCAGGATCTGGATTCTTCCTGCCGTTTGTGCTGATCTAAAAGCCTCTGTTGTCTCTAAACATGAAAGTTTCTGATGTCTCTTTGCCTATTAGTGGTCTAGTATCTCATAATTTTCTAATCACCTTCTAAAACATCATCAGAAAAATACAGTAAGAATCTGAGATGGGGAAAAGTGAATTATCCATAATTCTAGCAGAAAACAAAATATAACAAACGGTATATTTTTCCAGCAGGAAAACCCTTATTGAAATACTTTTTTAAAAAGAGGACTTTACTATTTTATCTATTCCGATGCAAATTTTGTGCCTCAGAAGGTAAAATAAAGCAATCATTATTTTAGTCATTGTTACTTTGCATTTTATCTTCCCCTAATTTGTTTGAAGGAATTACATTTTAAAAATATCTGACTGGTCTGTGAAATATGCAGACAAAAAAGACCTACATTCAAGTAATTACTTGCTCCTCTGGAGTTGCACTTTTTTCGTGTGGTAAGCAGAAGGCTCACAGTGTTGAAAATCTTTGCGACTACTTAAGCTGAACTCTGAAGACAAGCAAAAAAGTCTAAATATTGTGTATGTAGCAAGAACGGATTCTAGCACGCTGAGGAGGAAAGGCAATTCCATTCTAAGGCAGTTGAACTAACGGGGGCCACTCTCCAGCTTCGCAGCTCGCGGCTGAATTCTCGGAGTTCGTGTTGCAGCTTTTCTTCCAGCTGGAGCACTAATTGTTCTCCCTCCCTGTGTTGGCTGCCTGTTTTCATGACGTTTGTAAGAAACTGGTACTGCTAAGACCTCTATGGATTGCACTGCTAAATTTGGCAGAAATGGATTTGTGGATACGGGGGAAAGGGGCAGCAAGAAAGTTCATACACAAACATATATACACACGGGTGTGCATGCACACACGTGTGCCAGTCTCATTTCCTAGAAGACCAGCCTTAGAGTCCTGTGACAGGACATGGTTAGACATAGACAAGTAATTGCCTTGACTTGAAATCAGTAAGGGCTATATGATGAAACTCAAACAAGTAGTGAAATTTCAGATGTAAAAATGTCCATGCTACACAAATTACTTGTAAAGTGGAAATTAATGACTAGAAATAAAATTCTTAGCCTCCCAGGCTAGGTTCTGTTCTCTTCCCCTTGAGTGGAAGACAGTTAAGCACCAGAGAGCTGTTTCTAAGGCCTTGCTGCTATTTCTGGGAATTGGCAAAAATAAAATTTTTGAAAGGACACAAGTGATGAAGGCACCTAGGTTTCATTGGCGTGTCACTTTGCCTTTCATTAAACGCATTCTTAAAAGAATATCAAGAGGTACTCAGACTTAAACCTGAAATTCTTTGTTCTAAAAAAGGAGCATATGTGGTTTTCTGCACTGCGCTTCCAATTGTTTTTTGAAATGCAGTCCTTGAACTGGCAAGGCACCAAGGAGCTCAGCCTTTGCTTGATGAGACTTTGGACTCAAATGTACTGATAGAACACCATTTCTGCTACATTTCTGCAGAAGAAGAAAGCAGATACTGACTGCAGTACATTGAGACAACCAGGCTGTACCTAGCAGGTGTAATCCCACTGGGACCTGTCTGGAGAATGTCAGGTTTATAAAACCGGAAAAATGAAACTGTTAAAATGAGACATAACTACCAGAATTTTTTGTTACTCCATGAAGTACCAGACACTGTGGTCATTTGGAAAATAACACTACCAGAAATGAGCACTTTTAACAAGTCTAGCGAAACTAACAGAGTGGCAGAGCACCATACATGGCACCAACACAGTCAATCCTGGAACTTGTACATAGGCCAAGATTTTCTTCCCCCAGAAAAACTAGAGATTAACTGGCCCTGCTCTCTTCACAATAGTCTGGTTGTAAAAGTTTCTCTGTACTAAGTCGCATCAGGATGCGTAAGGACTCGAGACGTAGTGAAACATGCATTCATTAAAATGAAAAGTGAATTTATAGTTCATTAATTTCTTTGTAACTGTAGATGCATGTCCCTAGTGAAGTGTATAGAAATTGAAAGCATCTATCTCAAAATACCATGTCACTATAAGAGAACATCATAACGTTCCCAGTGCAATTTCATACAGGAATAAAAATCTGTTTTAAATAGCTTTGGTCTCTGACTAAACTCTGAATAAGATTTTGGATTAAATATGTGTTTGAAATAGAAACACTGTAGGATAATTACTTCATGACCATGCCGTAGTTAAAAATCCTAAGATTCAAAATCCTATATTAACAGAAAACTAGTGTGTTCAATTTTTCAGGTTATTAAGTTAAGCTTCTCATTCTATAATGCGCTTCAGCTACAGCTAGCATGTATGTATTAATATTACTGATTTATAAAAAAAAATATTTCTTTTTGGATATGCTTACTTAAATATTGAAGCATGAATCCTCAGACACACTGAAAGTCTCTCTCAGGTATGTCATGTACGTGAGGAGGAATTTTGTCATAATTCACTCTTTTGGAAACCTCTAAACTGCTGTTGTAGAGTACCAGCTCTATGGCATACAGTGTTATTCAGCAGGGGAATGGAAATGAATGCGTGATTTGTCAGGTTCTCCTAAAAATACTGTCACTTACAGAATCAAGGTAGCTCAAGAGAACAAATTTGCATTAAAAAATACAAGCAAGATTAATGTTGGAAAAATACCGGTCCAGGTTGCATGCTGCTCCGTTCTGTGTACAGATTTTGTAAGGTTTTTTAGGCTGTTGTATGGATAACTGAAGCACTAATTGCCATGCTTAAACCAGAAACAAGAACTAATCTTGACAGGCAGCTAGTGTATGTACGGTGAACTCTAGTGGAGACCACCTCAAATCATTTAGTATTAATTGCACCTTTGAGAGAAGCACTGCAGCACGCTGTGAGCAAAGCAGTAATGGGGGCCTAGAGAGAAGTCCTCGAGTGGCTGACAAATGCTGTCAACTGGGTGCTGTTATCACATTATTACAGTTCAACACCACCTGTGACAGTGACATTGATCATAAAGGTGAGCATTAAACAGCAAAAAGGAGTGTAACTGCAGCTGACATATTGGGTACAGCTATTCTCCAGGTCTTGTTGCAACAAAAAGCAGCTCCTGTAGCAGGGAGGGCAAATGAGGTAGATAAACACAGCAGGGTTATCTTCTTAGGAGACATATGGAAGGGAAACAGAGGAAAAAAGCCACGAAGAAGACAAAAGATTCATGTCACCTGCATGGGCAAAAAAATAACAATGTACCCCGGCTACCACAAAAGAGCCAGCGCAGAATGTTTATATACATATAATACACACAGTGCAAATACAAAGCAGATGTAAGGTCTTTGAGTACCTGGGGAACAGCACATGGACCTACAACAACTGCAGAGAAAGGCAAGTTGCTAAAGAGCAGACAGCTCTCAGTGCTTTATCTTTTTAACCTAAATAACTTCCACGGTGGGAACTACTGTATAGTGGTGCAGCCAAAGAATCTCTCAATGTCAGCCAACTGATGTCAGTCAGATCGATGTCAATCTGTCTGCCCAGCTCAGAACAGACACTTTGAAGAGGAGAGCAGCAAATATTCTAGCTATTTTTGTAGCAGGATGAGTGAGTGACACCAAAATTGGGCATGGAAAAATTCAAACATATTTACTGGCGTTCACTTATTCTGCCTCTAGTGAAACCCAAACTGAAACCAGACAAGCAGTCAAAGGTCAGATTTGAATTCACCAGGATTTAGACCAAACAAAGAATTTAAGAGGAAATTATCACACATTAGACACAACCAGAAAAGTTTAGTTTTCTAATCATCTCACAAACCCCAGGCAGAGCTGCTGTTAGGGAGGATGTCATTGTTCATGAAGTATTTGCAAATATGACTTTCTGTTGTGTAAACAGGAGGCTGGTAATTTTCCAGTATTCCAAAAACCTTTTGGGAAAAGTATTTCAAAACCTAGGCATTTTGATGAGGTGATTCTGTCATTTGCCTTGTCTTATCTTTGCAAGGCAAATAATCTCATCTAGGCTCCCTTTTCCATGAAAGGTTGGACCAGTTGAGCTTTTGAGGTCCCTTCCAACCTGGGCTATTCTGTGATTATATAATTCTATGTTCTTCTCTCCTCCCCAACATGAAAAAAAGTGGGTTTACCTGTTATAGAGAAGAATATCTGGCTTCCAAATCAGTCCATCAGGAAAACGGACATTCTTCACACCTGGGTATTCAGACACGTTCCACTGCAGATAGTGATCTGTCCAGTACTAAGACACACACACAAAAAGTAAGTTAGGTCATGTCATCCACTGGTGCACTGTAGTTCTCTAGGGACTGGATAGTCTGAAACAACAGGTGATCTCTTGTTCGAGAGATAGTATCTGGCTTCAGACAATGAAATATTTGGATATTACCTCTGCAATACCCATTGGAATTTTTTTCTGGCCTTAATCAAGCATAAAAATCTCATTTTCAGTTCACACTCCACTGCACATAATAGCCTATAAAAGATTTGGGGTGCTTGTTGTTCATGCTGTCTCTGGGGGCAATCTGGGATCGAACAGATTTTCTTTTACAATTCGTACATCAGCTTCAGTTATGTTTATCTTCATAGACAACTGTTTTCTGTTGTTGGAAATTCTCAGGTTGTAATAACTTGGTTATAGACGTGATGTAGAGCAGGCAACAGTCACTGCTGGCCGGGAAACAACTGGGATGGCAGAATGGTTAATAGGAGCACAGAAGCTCCTAGCAGCTCCTGTGGCCTGATGTCGGGCAACCTCGGAGGCAGCAGATCACTCGCTGCCTGCAGTATCACCCCGCGAGCCACCATGCTCCTTGGACTGCCAGTGTAGGCTGGGAGCCTGTTGCAGGCAAACCAGCCTGGGTTTCATCTGCGCTTCAGCACTGCTGAATCCCAGATGCTGTCACAGAAACATCTGGTTGTGCAGAGTCATAAACAAAAGCATTGCTCCAAAGTGCAGGAGCGAGCTGGTTACCTCCTGATCACCTGAGAAACACCAGCATGAGCCTCTGTACTGTCCTGAAACTGAGGTTGCACTTCACCCCTGACCAAGGAGATGACTTGCTGGGATACAAGGGTGTTTACTATTGTATGCAAAAAGTATAAATAAGAAATATGTTTCCACAAAATTTTTCTTCTGATCTCTACGCTTCATTGTATTGTGCCTCTATCTCCATACTGTTATTTGCATTAACTTCACATAGCTGTAGGCATCACACAACTCACCATGAAAACTTCTCCAGGTTTACAGTGCTGTTGCAATGCCAAATGTTAGTCTTTTAAATGTAAACTTTGAAATGGGTGAGTAAATGTACAATACTTCGCCCTTCCATAATCTAGTGGTCCTTATCAAAATCTTTGACCAACATTAAGGTCAGAAAAAAATTCCAGTGGGTATTGTGGAGGTAGTATTATTGATCGTTCTCCTGGGGTGTTCCCATCAAACTGTTCTGTGTAAATCCTCGCATTGCTGTCACAGGCAAATTTCAGTTTGATGCACTGGACAAGTTTCTGGCTAGCCTCACGCTGCAGGTATTCAAATTCATTCTTGTACTGGTAGAATGGTGTTTGTAAGCATCCATTTTGATGCACGCAACACATCTAATAGCATTCATCACACAACTTTTGTAAATCTTTTACAATTTCTTGGCCTGTGCTTCCATATTTATCTCATTCATATTTTAGTATGAATTTGTAGTGCCTTGACACCTGGATAAATGATCTGAGTTGCACATTACTTTTCCCTTTTGCTTTACAGATAGTATTTTTTTTACATAAGTCTTAAATCAGAATATCTGGCTCTGTTTATGGATCTCCCTCTTCACTGCCTGCTCCATTCACAGTTCTCTAATTAAACTGTATATTGCTCATGCTCATCTACACCCAGCTTCCGTAAGCTGATCAACAGCTTCTCATCTTTTTTTCAGATATTTTACATCCATTTTAACAGTAAATTGTTTTACATGAACTTCCTGATAGACAAACGTCACTTTATTTTTTTCTACGTCATCTTTTGTGGAATGTAGACATACCGTGAGGATCTTGCTATTTCTATTTTTCACAAAGCCCAGCAGTGTAAACAAACACAATAGGTGGTTCTGAGGCACATAAACTGGTGGGCTTTTGTTGGCTTTAGGTGACTGGCTTTGGGGAGGTGACAGAAGGTGACTGTGACAGCTGCTGCCAAGGGCACACACTTCCCTCGGGCTGGCGGTGTGCAGCGGGCTCTCCTGGCCACTACCATCTGACCTGCATTACAGCTATTTACAGCCATATATCCACTCATTTCTTATTCTACCTTCTTTTAGGAGTTACCGCGGCCGATAAGATGTAGTATAGGGTGACACTGAGTGATGTAAAGGGCAATAAGAAAACTTAATATTAAAGTCTTTATTAGAGATGATGTTAGGCAGTGTACGGTTGCTCTGTTTAGCTGCGTGTACAAAGTGCTCACGCATCCAGCTGGACACAAGCTGCCTTGTTTTGTTTTAACTTTAGGAATACAGTCCCCGCTGTAGCTGGAGTACATTTGATGCAGATTAAAACAGCAAACAGCTCGGGGTACTCGGTACTTACTAATCCCTGTGACTAGGTAAGGCTCCTGCTGTAACTTAGATCAAGTTTAAGATTTTGCTGCTGAACAGTATTGCCATAGAGACAGTGGTCAGGGTCAGTCTGCATGTATAAACGCTAGACTCCTACTCCCCTTTCTCCCAGGTTAGCTTTTGTATTTAAGTATTTCAGTGATGATGACATAAAATGTATTTAAGATACATCACTAGTTATACACACATATATATCAAGAAAGGGAGTGGAGAGGGAAATTCAGAGACAAATTTATTTCAGACCATTCAGCACAATAAAATGACATATGTCTGTCTGAAGCATGCTTTCAATCTGTCTAGTATACCATTAATAGATGGTTAATATGCAAACACATCTCTGTGTTTTTAATCTATACACGGGCCATGAAGAGTGGCTACATTTTTTGTAGTAGTCAAGTGATCCACTCATTGCAGTCTAAACATGTTCCACATACAGTATATGCTAAGCTGAATAAATCAAAATAAATACAGAATATACAGAATATATGAAAGAATCAGGAATTTCCGGGGGGGGGGGGGGGGGGATCTCAAACAGGATAAGGATGCTGCAGGATAAAGAGAAGGAAAATAAGTGATAGCTTCTGGAAAATAAGTGATAGCTTCTGGAGTATGAATTGTCATCTGTTTTCCTGGTAAGAAATCATAGCAACTGTTGTCATTGTAGCTCAAAGCCAAAAACATATTATATTTGACAGTTTTAATCTTACTGTACAGCAAGCCTGTAAAACAACGTGAGCTGAATCCTTCTTCCATGTCAACTTTTCTTTGCGAATAAATGGAATACCCATGCTGTCCTTTGTAGGCCATCAAAATAGTCTGTCATTTGTTTCCTAAAGCCTACCACAGGGCAAAAGAGGTGCTCTATACAAAATTTACAACAGAAGAAAAAAGAATGCATTTAAACTGAATGAGCTGGTTAAAGAAACTGCAAGGTGTAAAGTATCTTCAGAAGCAGCATGATTATCTTGAATAATCAAACTCTTCTGTAAACCTTTACTTAACCTGAACAGTTCAGTTTCTGTAATACAGAAAGGAATTCCACTAATGGCAAATCTCATCCAAGCTGCTACAGTATGGAGAAAGCTCCCCATATCACTCCATCTTTTTAAAGCACAAACTTATAGTAGAAATGTTTTGTGGAAGTATTAGGAGCCCACAGTAGTCAGCATGGTAAGAAGCATCTTCTTAATTAAGTCTTAATCTAAACTAACACAAAAAAATAGCCAGTCAAGTCAGAATAAATCTGTGTAGGATTCTTTGCCTAGGAGCAGCTCTCTCGTTTGTTAACCTTTCAGAAAAAAAGAAATTCAAAAGACTCTCACAATGTTCTGGAATATTCTGTTATCTGGTGCATTTATTACAAAGTGAGTGAAACTTACTCCTGCCCAGCAATGCCAGCCATGAGTTAATAGGGGCAAAGTTCTCAGGTGTGGTGTCTAGTGGTGGCAATAGCTATGGTTAAGTAATAAAAGAGGATGCGCAATTCTGTGACAACTATAACAACTAAACATTGCACCAAAAGGTAAAACAAAGCTACTGTTTGAAAAATGAACAGCCTATGTGGGCCAAATAAACTGGGAAACCAGGAAAAAGTATACTGTTCCCAGCTGAACATTAGGAAATTGGACTGATATTCCAATACAGAAAAGTACAGAATTTGGAGAAGTAACATAAAAAACCTTTCATGTTCACAGGTACCTTCTGATGATGACCTGTGTTTAAAGAATGACATTTTGAACAACACAGGAACAGCATGGCCATTTTAATTAAAATCCTCTTGCAGTTTCTGAAGGAGATAGATAGCAAACCAAGTAGGATGGCAGAGACATTCAGGTAGGACGGTGGCGGCAGCTCTCAGGGAATAATGAACCTCTTTGGAACAATTTTTGCCCTGTATCAGAAGAACCATCTGACGATTCTCAGAATGCTGATCTGAACAGATATTGCACATGAAATGGATTTCTTGCACCTATAGTTCTTTTTCACAATCAAATGATTTACCAAGCCGTAATGGATTTGTTGAAATGAGTGATAAGGCACTTGCTCAGTGCCTTACTCTACTTGACAGGTACCAGGGACTATTAAGACACTGTTATCACAGTCAAGAATCTAGCATGACTAAATCAACTACAATGAGTTAGTAACTTACTTAGATGTAGTGACTCAATGTCTTAAAAGTTTGCAGAAATACCTGAAACATCAAGACCTAAATCTCAGCCATACAGCTTTCCATTCAACTTAGCTTTGTCCATTACGTAGCAAGATAGAGAACAAGAACTTGAAAGTTTTCTAAAATTCAAACCCTTCAACAGATTAAACTCAAAAGACCAAAGGGGGAAAAAAACATACTTTGTTTTAAAACTTACCATTTGTAGCCAGATGTTTGTTGTTAATACTTGATTCTTTTCATCCTGGGAGGAAGCAGAAGGAAAGGAAGAAGATGAAAACCAAAATGACACGGGTAAATATATTTGACTATTATGAAATAGCCAGCTGTGCTAAGGTACCTTCCAGAGCAAAGGGAATCATTGCCTCTAACTCACTGCAACAGAAGATTTCACAGGTTCTTTTTACTATATTTCATATTGCCACAGTCAATCCAACGGTTTCCTGAGGGTGTCCTTCTGCCAGACTCTTCCCTGGGGCTCCGTCTGTAATACAGACTCTCAGAAGGCAAAGCAGCTGACAGCAGGAGCTTCCTGCTCCACCTCTGGCAGGGGCAGCCCTCTCGCTGATCAACCTGACGCACCAGACGCAGGCAGGTAGTAGCAAAGATACCAAACAAAGAAAGTGCGACTAAGCTCAGCTGACGTGTGTCAAGGCCATACTGAGTAGCTTCTTAACGGGCAAGTAGCAACACTGATACCAGTGGAACTACACAAAAAGCGTTGCATCGGCTTTACCAGAAAACTTGTTGTCAGGGCAGAAGGTTATCGTTTTGCCTGGAGCAGCTGAAGGCCTTCCCCCTTGCCTCCTGGGGCTACCTGGTGCCAGCTCAGGTGCCACAATAGGCATCTCACTGCTCCAGCTCGTTAGAGAGTTTAATTCTTCACTTGCCAGACATGTTGGTGACATTATTCTATGGAGGTACTGTATTGCTATGCACTTGGGCTGTGTGAAGCTAATGGAGTATACTATATATTCTGTCAGTATTATAGATTCTCCAAACTGAATGCACATCCCTGCCCCAGCACCAGTCAGAGCTTCATTCACAGTACAAAGAAGTGCCAGAGCAAGTCTGTCACCCGTACAGCAGCATCTGCCAGAGTTTTGAATCTAGACCTTTGACTTAAATCTGTCGCTCTTGAACTTAATGTTGTTCCTGAATGCCCAAAAACTGGGCAAAAAAAAAAAAAGATTTAATCACATTTAATACAAAAAAAAAAAAAAAAAGCTTTGTTCTTTTGTTAATACTCTTTACTAAAGGTCAATAATCTTTACCCTTTTGCTGTTGTTTCGTGGATTAAGGGAACAAAAGGCCTGAGGGACCTTTAACTGAAGCCATTTTAGAGCAGCACAATAGTAAAAAGTTACACAGCGTGTAAATGCTAATACAGTGCAGGGGGCAATGGCATTTTTAAAGCAAGTGAAGCCTTTTGAGGAGCAGCATCAGTAAATGTATGCCAGTGTTACTACATGACGTATAATCACAACTAAATGTACAACATACAGACAAAAAAAAAGATTTTAGGTAAAGATAGTTATTGTGCATGAATAAAGTCTGCCCTCAAATGCACATTCCTACCTTCCTTTAACAGGAAAAGTAAAATAAAAAATATAAGGAAGCACAGACCACAGCTAGGGATCTGGCACTTTTCTTCTCTATTTTCTGCTTCATCACCTCCATGAACCTTACTTTTTCAAAAGTATCTCAAGTGAACAGCTCATTCAAATGGCATCCTGGGTAAACAAGTTTCTTTAACCCTTTGGTTTCAGGAATACGTTATTAAGCTGCATTGAATTAGCATGCTGAAGGCATTGCTGAAGAAGTCAGCCAGGTGAAGCAGTAATTAATTTGCAATAGTAGCTCTTACTCTCTAGCCATACAAACCTTAATTTGGTGTCTGTCTCAACAACTTGCTTATAGTGCTAAAGCACAAGACTAGTTGGCATGGGATCTTTAATGATGAATTAAGAAACAATCCTTAAGATACCATTCATATCACCATGAACTAAAGTCTATAAACAAGTGTTGCAAATTCAGGACATGTAAAACATACGTGTGCTTCTATTCATCATAGACATTTTTAGGTCATATGTAAATACCACCAATGAAAACTTACTGAAAGTTTGATAGCATTTTCTCAAAGCTCTGTGCACCGTCCCAGATGAACATGACAAGTTCCTGTAATGCAGTGTCCCATCTACTGCACCTGGGCAAAGCTGAGAGCTCCGCTGCTGTGTGCTTTCTCTGCAGGGCAGACAGCAGTTGTGCTGCTTTGCACGGGAAAAACTGGCTACTCAAAGGTGCAGAGCAATTCAGAACCCATTATGTCGTGGGAACTATTAGCTGAATGGCATGTACTCTTGCACAGTTAAATTCTGAGTTAAACTCACATTTTATTCCCAGTGTGATCTCTTTCTGCACATGAATGGCCTCAGCCTTAGATTAGTGATGTTTCAAAAATTCCCTTTTCAGTAACAGGAAAAGATTGTACTGGAGTGCTGCTGATGCTTAAGCTAATGATACGCCCTGGAGATTTATTTTGAAGCCCTGAGACCACAGCACAGTTGGATGAACTATTTTAGGAGTACCAGAAAGGAGCTGTACTATCAACCAGCACACACCACAGAGCTGGGCTAGAGAGCCACCACTGAGCGGTCACACCAGCAGAGCTGAGGGGGACAGCAGCCAGCCAGCCCAGCTGTGCTCCTGGCAGCACGAGCCTGGCAGAGCCGCGGCAGGTTTGCCTGCAGGAGACTGCAGAGGTATTCTGAAAGCCAAGTCTTATTCTGAAGTGTCATCTTTCACTCAAACTCAGAGAGGGTATCCTCAGATACGTAACTCAAACTTGTCCAGCGAAGACAAGCCCTAAATGAAGATGGCCCATGCTGTTTTCCTGGGGTTTGTTTCTGTTATTTTAAGCATTCAGAGCCTGAAAGAACATATTTGAACAAAGTAACTCCCACTTGGAGCACTATATTTAAGGTTCCGTCAGTGTTTGAATCATAAATCCCACCATTGCTCCTCAGCAATAAAAACTTTGCTGCATGCTGAGACTTGGTTTATAGCGGTGGGGTTTTTTATAGTGTTTGCTGGAGCAAATGGCTTCCAACATTTTCGTCGTTACCAGATTGACTCACCCATCACTGCAGGAAAGATTCTGATTTTAGAGAGTTTGTGCCTCTCCATGGTCCTATGCGAAGCTGGTGAAAGATGTGGCAGGAGACATCCTGCAAGGTTTCTCCTGACTAGGAGAGCTTTTTGGACACTGTTTTGAAAGCTTTACAGCAAACTGCATTAACACTGGTTTTCATCAGAGTTGTGCAGTACTTCCCCATGAAATGATGGGTGGGCTTGAAATGCTTCACAGAACTTCACCAGTTTTGGTCACTTTGCAATGTTTTGTAAACACTTACAGAAAAAGCATTGAACACAAAAGCAAGGGAGCTACTATTACAAACCCCTTCTGCTATAACGGAGCAAGGAACAGGGACTTCACAATATAATCTGAGATGCTGAGAAAACAAGTTGGAGAATGAGACCAGAAACTGTATCGTGTTGTCTGGATTGGTGTGGGTTTTCCCCATACGAGCTACTTTAAGTTACTTGCGTAACCAGGTAGTACTGGCCAAGTAGTGCAGCTAATGAAGACTGAGGTTTCATTTGCATGGTGGGAGGCGAGTGGGAGGCTTCTTCGGCCTATGGATTGATAACTGTAAGCATGATCTGTGAGGCAGATGGCAAATTACTACTGGACTGCTTATCACATTTCAGGGCAATGTAGTTAAGGAAGGGAAAGTAACTGACATCAGGAAGACCTGAATGGGTCCTTCATTAATTTTTGAAGTTAGAGGTAATAATTTCTGGAAGTTTTGGAAGGGAGTTGCACTGTCTCCATTTTTCCAGGTCCCATTTCTGGTTTTGTCAGTCTTTTCTATTTAAACTGTCTTATCGGACTGACCACCTTTGGAAACACAGCATCAGATTCTCACATTATCCTTCCCTTACCCTGTGTTCAACAGAATGTATAAAAGAAGAGATGAAAATTTGGCAATGCTTTGTGAAGGGCGTTAGCCTGGACACTACAAACTTTGTAAGGAACACTATCTGCTAACTTTCAAGACGATGTCAGCACATCTAGTATCCACACTAGAACAGCTACGCAGCAAAAACAAGGGGAAAAAGAAGTAAAATAATCCTGCATGCCTACAGATATGACATCTATATGTCATATGCAGACAGTGACATGCAGCACCTAGCAAGAAACACATACTTCCCAGAAGACCTGCACAAAGTGATGTCCCGACTACAATCTATTAGCTGTAATTCTTGCACTTCAATCCAGACTCTTTATTCTTACATGGTTGAATCTCACCTAAATTACAGGAAAAGCAATGCCTCTTTGAGCTGGGCTTCAATTACTATGAACCTTAAGAAAAGACTTTGTAAAAACATTTTAAGAAGTCCCTCATTATAGCAATAATGCTAAGTTCCTGACTGGTACCTTGTGGCAAGACTGAAATTAATAATTGCAGTCTGAAGTTAAAAATGGGCTGGCAGCCAGTAAGAGACATATAGGCACTCCCTATATAGATTTTCACTTTTGTTTGCTTGAATGTCATACTACTGAAACGAGCGGGTTAATCAGTTCATTAGCTCTTATCTCATTGTCTCAGCATCTGTTCATTGAACATTCTCAACATCTTCTGATCCACTGTGCCAAATTACTAGCACCTAATGACAATGACATTTTTTCCCCACATCATTTAAAACCCTGTTATGTTTAATTTTTGCTTTAGACAACTTAAGGTTTTCTTCCTGTTCCTTTTTAGGGTCATGCGCTGAGCTCACTGAACTGTACAAAAAGCGTGACTTCTTGCAGGATTAGTACTGAGAGAGCGGGCAGGAGGGTGAGTTAAGCATTCATAAAACAGACAGTTGACAGAAGATTGATGCTGTGGCCATACATTAGGCAGCCATAGTGGCAAGATGAATCTGAGCTCCTCAGAAGTTATGGAGAGGCGGGAAGGGGCTGGACTGCTCCGTTCCTGCCCATGTGTGGCCAGCCTCCGGGAGAGGCCAGAGCAGCACGTGGTCCAGCTTCACCCAACTAGAGCCCCTACGAAAACAACGTAGCGACCTCGCACTCTTTATAACACTAAGTCAGCACGGGGGGACTACTGCCATTATCCTCTCCTCACGTGCCAAGGTTAATGCTAAACTTCCGTATTAAAGGTGGCTCGGGTCTTCTTAGTGGCAGGCAAAATTTACTTTTTGCTATCTCAGTGGTGAGTATAAAAATGAGTGAGTTACAAAAGCCAGCCTGCCGCTTCAGCAAGGACCCTGAAGTGAAAACTGCAGCGGCTTGCCCAGGACTACCTCTAGCCATCCATAGGTGGGGGCTGGAGCTGCACAACAAGTCCTGATTTTGAAGAATGTAGCAGAGGGCACAGAGTCAGGCTGCCCTGTAGCGGCTGCACATTCATTACCCCTGAAGCCATAAGGCATCACCTACGTTGCACCTCCAAAAGGCAAGATTAATCAAAATGCAAAATTGGGTAGAATTAAGAAATGTTTGGGTTTTTTTCTATAGGAATAAAATACACAGAGAGTTGGCTCTGTGAAACAGGATTTTTAGGCAATGTAAGTAGGAAGAAAAAAGGCAGCGTACAGGATTTGTGAGATGAAAGAGGCTAGAACTCCTGATGCCTTTTCCCCACCTGACTTTCCTTCCACCACAAAAGGAATAGGTTAGTGCAACTACCCTTCTTTTCTCCAGTAGTCAGCAATACACCTTTTTATCATAGTAAATGTTTTTTGACTCAGCTTACAGCACGTATTTCCAATTATGCAGAAAACGCTGTATAAACAGGCATTACCAATGCATAAATAATATTAATAATATTCCATGATCCAGCATGTGAGGCTCAACACCAGGAACAGGCCACAGAATGTTTCCAGTTTTTTGAAAATAGACACAAAAAGTGCAAAATGATTCCATAAGAAGTCAGAAGTGGAAAATATAAATTTTCACTGTTTCACTCCATTTTTCCTGAGATAACTTCAAACTTAGACATCTGATGTTCTGACTTCTGCCATATCGGTGAGATTTTTACATAAAACCAGAGCTCTGACATCTATGACGATGTGGTAGTGGTACAGCCTACTGCTGGGAAGCAACACTCCTTCAGAATTCCAGCAACTGTTGCAACCTTCGAACAGGCTTGCGGATGACGTGTCCTACGAGGCAGCCCAGTCAGCACGTGTGCCACTTCTGCATGACTTGGCCCTGGCCTCGGGCTTGCCTTAGGCCAGCTCTTCCTATGACAGCTCCAAATTTGCCCTGATTCTCTTGCTGCTAAAAACCTCCTGAATGTTGGTCTTCATTCTTTTATACTCAGCCACTCCAGGCTGCTAGTGACCTTAGTGACTAAGTGAAGGCATTTAGGATATCACCCTTCCCTTCCACATTCCACTTCAAAGCCAAACTCAGTCCTGAGGCACCTTCACTGCCGAAGATATCAGCACTGCTGTCTGTGACTTCCTCACCTTCCAACTCAGACTCTGGCTCTTTCAGACCTTCAGGGATAAGGTCTTGCAGCTGTGCTTGGATTTAGCTAAATATCTTCTGTAGCACTGAGATGCAGTCAAATCTCTGAAATCTAGCCTGGAAACGTCTGCCTTACTTTCTGTGCTTCTTGACCTCTGATTTAATTTCTTCTAGCATTTTTTTTTCTTTTTTAATCAAAGAATTAAAATCTTAAGGCAAACCAAAATGTGAGTAGTTAACTGAAGTGAAAATTGTAAAGAAAACTTTTCTGTTGAGCTCTTAGGTTTATTAGATTTGTGATGGGTGGCATATGAATTGCTCTTCATACTCTCTATGTGCTAAAGGTCTTTGAAATCAGAGAACTGCTCTGGAGAACTGCTCCTCACGGGGGAGAGTGGAGTGTGTTGCTGGAGATGACAGACTGGCACAGATTGCTGCCACTGCCTGTTTTTGTTTTTTACGAAGGCTGACTTTGGGCTGTAAATGCAATGAAGAGCAAGGCAATAAATGGCTATTCTGGGGCTAACTGGAATACCGAAGAGTTATGTGGGAAACAGACAGAGTTTCCCTGCAGGGAGGCTGCCCCTCACTCTCTCCCCAGCCCATGCTTTCATTTGTGATACAGTGAAAAGTTCATGGAAGTCCCCTAAATCTCTAGCCAGGAACAAAGCAGGGCAAATCTTTGGCATATTCCCAACACAACCTGCTTTCCTGAGCACTTCTATAATCTTGAAGGAGTGGCAGTACCAATCCCAGATGCAGTGACAGTTCCTCTATTTCCTATTTGAATTAAAAAATCATCCTCTTCGCATCGTGTGAACAGTACAATAGAGCTGAGCAAGAACCTACACTAAAATGTGCAGCTGAAAATGAGAATGCAGCTGAAGAGTCTTTCTGAAAGGGTGTATCATTCAGGCAGTGTTCAGGCTAGTGACTGTTGTATATAGCGGCTCAATGGTATAAACAAATTTAGAAATATTTGTAGGAGAGGGTCACTGTTAATCCAGGCATTTTCCTGTCTTGACAGTCTGTAAGTGTGTCCCATCCATCAGGAACACATGAAATTGTTCAGACTACTTACTGTCTTTTTGGGTTTGTTTTGTTTTGGGGGTTTTTTTGGGGGGAGTGTTTGTTGGGGTTTTTTTAATTATTATAAGCGTGATTAAATGAGTAGAAAATCAACAAATGTGTTTTAAAAAATGACTTTGTAAGTCTTTCTTCTAACCTACAAGCACATTATTTCCAGCCAATTAAACACAAGGGAAATGGTGCCCAGCTACAAATAACAATGCAACAGTGCCAAATGAATACTTCACAGTACTGTGACAAAACTTCTACATAGCGTTACCGATTTCAGCACTGCTATAAATATCCTCAGCAGTGCAGTCTTTGCACGCACTTGTAAGCTCAATGTACAGCAGCTTGGACTGCCACATGTGCCGACATTAGTTCCAGATGTTTGCACGCAGTAGCAAGGACAAGCAGAAAAGACAGGCTGAGGAACGGAGCAGAAATAACATGGAGTGTTACCCCAAAAGGAAACAAGCATTGGTTGTTGGGTGCAGAGGGGTCCTGGGATAGGGGAGGTACAAGCTTTAGCCATGGTGAAGCTCATTATGGTGAGTTTCTGGTTTCACGTAGTGGAAACTGCAACAGGATGGTCTGCAAGTCACTGGGCAACACTGGTGAGAGACGGCATGTAGCAGCTGGGAAGAAGGGAATGGGAGAGGACGAAAGGAAATCTCCTGGTGTGAGTGCTGGAAAGATACCCTGAGCACTAGACTAGCTACAGTTCTGGTCTGTGTTTAACACTTGAGCCAGCACATATTTAACACAAGGTTTGCTATGAGCTTACCCACATTTACAGTTCAGACTTGGTGACTGTCGAGTTTGACCTGTGTAAGTCTGAAAAAAATGGGGATTTTCAGGTCTGCGTTCTGCATGGGTATTGAAGCCTGGAGTTCACCTGTCCCATGCACTGTTCAGGTGCACAACGATTAAAACAAGAGTGAGGAAGTAAATCTGAATCCAACAGCCAAGTATCCTCCGGCTCATAGCTAAAGTTCTGTGGAAGTTTTAAAGGTTTCTAGAGTTAAAATGCTAAAATGTCACTAAAGCATTCTGTGCTGCTAGAATAGGACTAGATGCTCAATTTTGGCCTTTTGGCTATCTTAATTTTTTCTTTAAAATTAGAAAAATGTCATTTGGTTTTTACCTGGCTTAAGGCTGCATTTGGGGTGTGAAATGAGGAGTCTGATTGCTTTGCTTAATTCAGGTGAAATTCTGAGGGGGGATGGTTTGGTTTGGTTTTTATACTGTGCCATGTGTGCTCTATTCTACAAGTCTGAAAAACTCCACTGGTATCTCCACACCAAGTAATCTTTTTGCAAGAAGCATTTGCCCTCTCCCCAACTACTTTGTCTGACTTTAAAGGAAAGGAGGAATTTGCTCAAAACATACACAGGTCTTCCCAGATGGATGCAAACCTTACACAGCAGAACCGCTGCTGGAGAAAGAGCATAGAAGAGTCATCTTAACTCTGGGCAGAACATGTGCACAAGAAATACAATGGATTTCTGTTCCATAGGTACTCTTGAGAAGGTCTGACAGTCGTGCTTGCTATCGACTGTAACAGGGCTTTGTCCTGGCAATGGGCTTCAGATGTATTTTCACTGAGTTTCACAGAAAAGAAGTGGAGATTATAAATATGTGTAAGAGCTTCATGATGTACCATTTCTGTTACCATGGGGACATAATTGTAATAGCAGTCATTTTTTCTTTTATTTTCTTTTTTTTTTCAGTACATCATTGTTAACAAGAGATTGTATTTAGATTTGAACACATTCATCTTGGCAAAGACAAGCAGGGATCAGGCGTGTGAAATGAGTAAAGCACAGGATAGCAGCACATTTTGTGCGAAAAAAATATTCTTTTGAAGAGTAAGAGGAGGAGGTTTCTTAGGAATTCCCATGATTCACTATAGGTTTCACTCAGTTCAATTATTAAATACAGCACAGAGCTTAAAGTGCAGTTACATTTATTGCAAGCGTGCAAAGTAATAACCGTGTTCTGCTGCCTTATTTATACTCCTTGACTCCGTTGTACTCCACGGCAGACTCCCATGGAGAGGACTGAACCCTGAATCAGTGTTAAATACTGACTCCAGGTCCTGATTATCATTGCCAGCCTGACACAGGCAGGCATCCCAGCTCGGAATGCATACTGGGACCTGTGAGCTACCAACCACCCCACAGGCTGAGAGGGAGCAACAGAGGCCTGTAGCCCCACTCCTTGGACAGCATCGAGACAAGAGGGAGTCAAATCCTTGCAACCTTATTTATTTGCCTAGAGGCTAGCTGCAAAACACAGCTGATGGTGCCAAACAGGGAGGAGCGGCTGCCCCCCCAGAGGCTGCGCTGCCCCTCAGCGAGACCTGGGCGGGCTGGAGAGCTGGCGGAGAGGGACACGGGGAAGTGCCACCAAGGCCAGTGTAGGGTCCTGCCCGGGGAGGGACAGCCCCACGCAGCAGCACAGGCTGGGGCTGCCCTGCTGGGGGGCAGCTCTGCGGGGAAGGGACTGGGCTGCTGGGGGACAGCAGGCTGCCCACGAGCCAACAGCGTGCCCCGGTGGCCAAGGGGCCAGCGGTGCCCTGGGGTGCACGAGGAGGAGCGTGGCCGGCAGGTGGGGGGAGGTGACCCTCCCCTCTGCTCTGCCCTGGTGAGGCCCCAGCTGGAGCCGTGCCCAGTGCTGGGCTCCCCGGTTCCAGACAAGGAACTATGGGAGAGGGTCCAGTGAGGGGCTACAGAGATGGTGAGGGGACTGAAGCGTCTCCCTGATGACAAAAGGCTGGGAGAGCCGGGGCTGCCCGGCCTGGCGAGGAGAAGGCTGAGAGGGATCTTCTCCACGCACACAAACACCTGACAGGGGTGTCAGGGGGACGGGGCCAGGCTCTTGGCTGTGGTGCCCAGCGACAGGGCAGGGGGCAGCGGGCACAAACTGGGACACAGGCAGCTCCAGCTGGGTGTGAGGAAGAACTTCCTTCCCTGGAGGGTGGCAGAGCCCTGGCACAGGCTGCCAGAGGGGCTGTGGAGTCTCCTTCCCTGGAGACATCCCAAACCCACCCGGACGTGACTGTGCAGCCTGCTGGAGGGGACCCTGCTGTGGCAGGGGTTGGGCTGGGTGGTCTCTGAGGTCCCTTCCAGCCCTGATCGACCTGTGCTTCTGTGATAGGTCAGGCTGTACCTGTTCTGGTAATGCCAGGACAGCATTATATCAAAAGATTTGACTCTTTATTCTTGCTAATCAACTTTAAGTCATACTTGATGTTTATTAAGTCCTTCTCCTCAAAATATTCCTAAGTCATATGGAAATGCTGTTATAGCATGTATATTTAGCAAACAAAGGTGGAAGGAAAGCAGGTGGTTTCTCAAGGGGAGAAGAGAAAGGTACGGGGGGACAGGGGGCTGAACACAAAGCTGTCTCGTCCTCTCCCTTTGTGCGATCAGAGCACACAGCTCCAGCACAAGCCTGCTGCTGGCATTCTTCTATCCTATTTTTGTGAATAATGGCATCAGAAATTTCCACACCTGACCAGAGCATGTTGTCCACGTTTTAGCATCAGTTCAGATGCTGAAACTGTAGAATCTTTGAGGACCACCAGAGTCACAGAGATAGAGGCATTTGACTAGGACAGAACCATGAGGAACAGCCCTGTCCACTACACATGGACATAGGTAAGGCCAGCTTCAGAGGACCAGTTAGCAAAGTGTTGTTACTCATCCCAGAGAGTCTCTCTAACTGTACTATCTTATCTCCATCTTTCCAAGTGTAGGCAAATTAAACAAGAAGGAGTATCTCCAAAATTCCTGATGTTAATGTTACATGATCCATTATCCTTGATGTCTTGGGGTCTCTGTTCAATCTAGGATACAGCACAGCCATCACCATGGCAATTAAAAAGTTCCCTGGAGAAGGGTGTAGTACAAAATATATTGCTTATCCTGCTGAACATCTCTGCAGCTATTGACACAAGAAGTATTACAAAGACACCCTGATAACTCAGGAAGAGAGGATAAATCAGCATCACAGAAAATCAAGTTATTCCTTACCCTTCATCCTCTAAGGTACAGGTTTGAGAGTTGTCTTTTACAGGGTCTTAATTTTCAACCTTCCCTAAAAATCCATATGGTCCCTACTTCTCTTCAATGCCTGTAAAGAGTCACTGACAAAAGTACTGAGAAACCATGAGCTTGGCTGAGAGGAACATATTGATGAAAATCAACTGTGTGTCTGTCTCTTCACAAATGCAACAAGCGTCATGACTGAAATGTCAGAACACCTACACAGTCCTTCAGGCTGCTGTTTTCTGCAACACAAAAGAGCAAACTCTCTCCTATGAAAAGAACATTTCTGTCTGGTGGGGTCAGAGATGGAGCGAGCGCTCCAAAAGCCATAAAAAATGCTTAGTTGAGCTCAGTGCGTGGTTCAGTCAGACTTGCCAGTGCTCGTTATTTTTTCTGTCTTTGTTCTTGCATTTAGTAGCAGTGGGTGAGAGGCCTGTTTCTTTCCTCTCAAATATCTAAGCAACATAACTGTGTAGTTATTGAGAGTAATTACGGGGATGCCAACTACAGAAATACGTTAATACTCATGGCTGAACAGAGAAAAACAAGCCAATAGAAGTCCAAAGCAGTAGTGCTGTGCAGTTAAACATGTGTGGGGTCCAACTCTGCACACAGTTATCCATCATCTTCCCTTCAGGCTACTCCATTATGAGGATCATATAAGCAATACAGAGACACGATGATCAGCTATGCAAATATGGCTCCACATCACTACTAGAGCATTTTGGAGAGAGGAACTCGATAAATATCATATTCTCACGTTGCTTCCTGCCATGCTCTTTGCGCTTCCCAGTTAGCTGTTGTTGAAGCCAGTGTTAGCAGCCTTTCCTTTTTACAAACCAAATTCTAGTTTCAGACAACACGTATGAAAATGCAAGCATAATTCAAGGTTAAATCCAAATATACATTTTACTTCAGGTTTCTTCTGGTTATTCTTGGAAAATAATTATTTCAATTTTGAATAAATTAAAAAGTCAAAATAAATTAGCTAACATTAAAAATATTTAAGTAATCAAAATTCTAAGTGAATTTTAAAAGATTTCTTCTTCTATATAAGCACATGTACGTATATGCTCTCTGCTGCCAACCCATTGTGAAATCTTTTTTTTTCTTTGCCTTTTTTGTAACTCTGAGATATATTTAGATTGGAAGCAGTTGGATTGTTTAGTAGTCTATTCAGGCAAACATGGTGAGGAGTTCAGGAGAAATTGAAGAATTCACATCTGTATCATCTAAATTTGAAGTAATTAACATTTGAATGTTTCTATGTTAATACACTGTTCATAGATAGGAAAGTGTTTCTTGCAATCCATCGACAATACTTCGTTCAACCACTGTCAGCACAATTAGATTTGTAAATTACTGAAAATTTTTTATACTGTGTGCTTTTCCGAGAGAAAAGTAGGCACTGTACCGACACAAGCCTGAGAACAGAACCCTAAAATGAAAGAGGGAAGAGACACAGAATGCCACCTACTTGATTGCCCAGGAGCCACAGCCCATGAGGACTACCATTTAAAAACGTTAAACCACAACTGGCAATCTAAGCTAGTCCCCAGGCTCCTCTGGTAACACAGGTGCTCCCGAGGACGGTGTCCGAGGGTAGGTGCGCTGCTTTGGCTGCACCTCCTGCCTCCCTTGCCACCGTCCCCGAGACTGCTGCAGCACCCTTCCTGCCAGCCTGTGGACCCACGCACACCAGGTTAGAGGAGCGGGACAGGAGTGGTGCTGCTTAGGTGTGGGTTGCTTTTCCCCAGATAATTCATCCAGCCCACAGCATCTGCCCACAGCCCTTCCAGAAGACTTCCCAGAAAAGAAACGGGTCCAGCAGGGGCAACCACCTGCATCTGAAGTCCTTCCTCAGTGCACACTGACACTGCAGTCAGTGCCAAATCAAACCCAGAAGAACCAAGTCAACTCCCTTCTTTATGTGCACAGTAAACCAGGCTTTCCCAAGAAATGCCAGATTTATAGAGCATGTAATCTGTGTGTGCACAGAAATGACAGCAGACGAGTAGAGAGACTAGACGGCACGCACCGAGCGCATCGCTCCCGCCGCAGCTGTACGTTTTGTGCTGCACCCTATGGAGCCAGATGCTCAGCTGCCGGAGAGCAGTGCAGCCCCGAGGTCCTCTCAAACATTTCATACAAACTTCCACAGGCTGTAACAAGCTGATCCACACAGTCAAAACAAAGGACACAAACTCATGTATTAAGCAGTGACATGATGTATTGTCTAGTACTTGAACGTGACAGAAATACTGTCATTTTAATTTTATATAGCCTTAAAAAAAAAAAAAAGGAACTATTCTGAGTATTACAGGGAGTATATTTGTTGCAGTCTCCAAACTTCTGTGAATTACAAGCTTTTTATAAGAACAAGTACTAGCTAGCCAGACCTGACTCCCAAAATGTATGTCTTGTGCTGTAGTTTTGCTTTATTAGTTGATCAGTGAGGACTAGCAATAATTACTAAATTATGTGGCTTTGCAAATTCTGTTGCTTTAATAAGAGGTCCTGTGTAAAATGTAAAAGCTTTATGTTGCGGTCCCTGTGCTTTACAGCAGTCCCTCACACCAGAATCTGTTTTCTAGGAGCTTAATCATACTTTTCACAGTGAGGATGCAAACCTTCTCACCACAAGTGGCATACCAGCAGAGGTCTACTCGCTATTTCCGTTAATGGGGCATCCATACCAATGTAGTTAGAAAACAAAGAAATGAAGTACTGAGCTTTTTTGATTCATGCTGATTATTTATATATACAAAGGGTGAGAAAAATGTTAGAGAAACTGCTTTACTTTACTCATATTTAAAAAACCCAACAAACAAAACCAGAAAAACCCCAACTGTGTTTTGTACTATAATTCCAAAGTCCTCTCCTGTGGAAGTAAAAGCAGAACAGAAGTTCTGACTTCCACATACAATGAACATCTCTAATGTCGTCTCGTTAACCATTACCAGAAGTCTTTTATTTTTCCTTCCTGCAAACTGCCTTCAGTTCGTGGAAAATCAGTGCTTCTCATTCCATCTTACAGAATAGAGCCTGTTTGAAATACCTTTCCAGATCTAACACTGAGAAGTCTAGGTAAAAGAAAGATGCTAGGTAAAAGGAGAAAACAGTCAAAAAAGCCAGAAGATACTTAGAAGCACAGGAAAAAAGGACAAATGCCACTGAAGGAAGGTTGCGGTTTGTCTTAGTTACCAGATTCTTGCCACCACAGGGCAGGGAGAGGAGCTGTCTGCTAGTTTAAGTGGATCGATTATCAGAGTATTTTACACCGTTACTTGAAAAGGTCTGCTCCTCTTATTTCTTGGAGAAGCAGAATACTTTGTTTTCTGTTATAATCCAGTAACTTTCATAGGTATTAAACTCACTAAAAATATCGGAAAGCATATCCCAGCACAGTTCCAGTCTTCTAAACTCTCAGGAATAAATGATGGTAGAATGGAAATGGCTGCAAGATGAAAGTGCGCATAGTTTCTCCCTTTAGCATGGAGGGAATGAAGATCAAGCAGCAAAGTGAGAGGAAAATAAAGCTTGGAGAGACTTTTTCTAATGTACACAAATGAATGCTAAAAATTAAAAGAATAATGCAAATTTGATGAGCTTCTGCCACAACCATTGTTTGCAAAGAGGCTGCTGAGGTTTGATAAACAGCTTAGGAACTTCTTCAGCACCATTTCTCAACAAGCCTCTTGATTTGGTTGTTTTATTCGTCTTTCCTGATTTAAATTTCTTTTTTCTTTTTTCATTTTTGCGGGGGAGATGTTTGTTTTATAGTCTGTTTCTTTACAGAGGCTGTTCTGCTTCTGTGAATGACAGCATAATTTTCTTTTTCAAATTTCAAGATATTTTACATTACTATCCTGCCCGGTGGGTCCGGGGTATTTGATTGCAAATACTGAGTTGCAGATTCTTATGCAGAGGCTTTGCTAAGCACTGTATGTAAGTCATTGAAGTCAACTGTATCACTTACACTGTGTAAAATGAAACAAGGACGAAAGCCCTTGAATATATAAATCTAAGTCATACAAGTAACCAAGGGCAATGTAGGATGAGCAAACTTTGACTGCCTTCAGATAAAGGTAAAAAAGTTTCCATGCTTTCATTTTTCCTTTGGTCTGCACAAGTGAGTTGAACAGCCTAAAGGAACAAGATTTCTCTGGAGATTCTGCTGCTGCTCACTACATACAAACAACTATTCAGCACTTTTCTTTCCCCTAACTAGAAATTAAAAAAAGAAACAGAAGAAACTGGAAAATAAGTGAAAAATGTTGCTTAGTAAATTATTTAATTAGCTAGTAAATGTCTGGTGGAAACATGAAAGATTCCTGACTAAATGGTGTTATGCAACGTAAGTAAGAACTTGACTATTTACATAGATAAATCACTAAATTCAGTGTACTTGAATAAATTATTAAATGTTGATTCTTCAGCCAGTACAAAAAAAAAATACTAATTTATGATCAGAGCTGACCAAAATTGACATGTTCATACCGTCCAAAATGTTTCCCGCTGCCAGCCTTGCTGCAGAAGTCACAAGCGAAGGCAGCATCGATCCAGCATTCCCACAAGTTTAGCAGCTTGGCTCAGAGTTGGAACTAGCTTGGGGGTTTGCTAAATATATGACAGATTTTAAGTGAAGCAGAACCACAGGTAAGAGGTTTGTGAGTAGTTCAAGCTGATCTACATTTGAAGTCAGTCACCTAGAAAAATAACTACCCAAAAAATGGGTACAGCTAACTGCCCAGTCCCAGAGGATGGGCACAAAGCCCAAGGGGCAGGAATGTGAAGCCAGAAGTAGGTGAGATCGTCGCTTTTAGCAGCAGAGTACTGAGATCAGCTTAGGACACTCACAAAACGGTGTCGCAAGTTCCACATAGAAAGACGTATTACTGAAAATTAATACGAGAAAGCCATTCACCGATCCTAATGTGTTAATTCTTCTGCTCTTAACTTCAGCATTTTTATGCTAGTTTTATTTAACACAGTCTTGTATGCTCCAACAGTTACTATCTGAACAATTCTGATGTTAAAAGAATCCAGTCTATCAAAATATAATTAGCTTGTAAATATTTTGGAACAATGATGATCTTTTCAGCTGTGTTTACATACCGTGTAGTACAGGGAGAGTCTGGACCATGCCTACAAGTATAGTTGATGGAATGATAAAAATCATACAAATACCTTCCCTCATACAGAGGCAGTATTGACCTGTCTTCGGTTCCAGTCACTTAGGCTCAAATTAAATGCAATACAACCCAAGCCTCCAGCAGACGGATGACTTCCAGTGCATCCAAATACTTTTTAGAATACAGTACTCAAAATTTCACATAATTTAGGCTTTGAAAAAAAGGTGCATCAAATTGGGTCAAACCAGTCCTTTCACTCAACTTTTACAACAAGACAATGTTAAATCCTAGTTTTGCCCTCAGTATTCTCTGAACCCCTCCCAAACTTATGTCATCTGCAAATTTAATTAAAATACTACTTATTCTATTTCCAGATGAATGAAAAGACTGACCTGTTCCTGGGGAATCTCACCACGTAACTAAAATCTCACCACTTTGACAGCAAACTACTGACAACTACTCTTAAGATTTTCTAACCAGTTCTGCTATGTGGGATTGCCAAGGCCTTATTCTCTAGTTTTCTGCTAAGAATGTTATTCAGAAAGGCTTTATTAAAGTCAAAATACATACCTTGCTGCAAATAGTCAAGGAACCTGATATGCTTCACTAGAAGTACCTTTATGGGGTGTACCCATTTCTGTTGAAGAAGGTGCCTCATCTTTCTAGAAGTGTTTTTTAGTGTTGTTCCCAAGTTGGAACAAGGGAAGTTCTGCTTAGATGTTAGGAAAATTAATCAACCGTGATGATAGTTTAATATTGGACAGGTTGCCTAAGGAGGCTGTGGAATCTCTCTCTGCAGAAGTGTTCAGTACCTGACTGGACAGTCCTGAGTAACATGCTCTGTTTAGACATATTTGGAGCAGGGTGGTGGACTAGATGACCTCTGGAAGCCCCTTCCAAACTCAAGTAAGACCACAGGATTCTTCAGCTCATTTAGATAGCAGTAAAAATTGAGTTTAAACTATCACTGTATATCTCAATGTGTTCCAGTTCTTCATGTCTGTGTCTCTAAGCAGTAATTTGCAGTGTAAATGTATGATCATTTTGTGTTAATTTCTAAGGTTTCATCTCCTGACCTTTGGGGATGGAATTCCCTCAGATACGATTCTCTTAATTGTGTTAATTTACAGTAGATACAAATATGGCTATTGTAAAAATGTCAGGCTAGGCACAAAATTCATACCTTTGTGATCACTGTGTTTGTTTTTCTATGCCATTTGCTATTCTGCATGAGATGCAGCAGAGCAGGAACAGCACTGCTGCTACATCTATTCCTAGTGTGCGCTCCAAACCAATAGGTAGCGGCTGAATATTCTCCTCTGATGGTACTACTGGGATAGATGTTAAAAGAGGAAATGTTAGAAGGTGTTTGCTTCCACATAGCGTTTAAAAAAGTGGTGGCTTTAATTTTATCCAGTATGGAAATTGTATCAGCATATTTCAGGAATCTGTTTCTCTAAAATGCATATGCTGGAAGTTTTTTCCTAAATGTAAGTTAGGTTCATACTCCACATCAACGCTGAAATACTAGATGGGCACAGGCCAAAGACTAGCTTCTTGTACAAGTAGTGGGGTTTCCATGAGGTGAGATGTAAATAAAAATAAGTAGCGTCTCTACATCATGTTCTTTATTTTTTTGACATTGTATTGAAGCTATGACCTTGACCAACTACGAACACCCATTAACCCCTCTTCCCCTCCTGCCACTCAGGTATGCAGATACCCTTAGAATCTGTTCGTTCAGATTTTCCCTCTGTATTTATTCTTAAACTTTTTTTGTTTTCTTAAGTCAGAAATTTCCAAACATTTTCTCATTCAGATTCAAAGAGATGCTTATTATCAGGCTATTCATCCAATATACATTGCTTTCCAGCAAGGAGTTTTGAAACAAGATTTCAGCAAATTCAAGAAGGAAGTACGTTATTCTTTATTTCTTTCATCAAAATGCTTAGCATTTCTCATTTTAAGAAATTTGAAAAAAAATTATAAAAAGCAAAAGAAACCTCTTATTCCATCTTCTGATATTATAACAACTGAAATGCCCTTGAATAACACTTCTGGCCAGCTGGCTGTCTCCGCTTTATTTTCACTTCAGGATGATTTAATTGCAAGATTGTTTGCAAAGGTTTAAGAGCACTGATTTTTCTATTAAGGAATGCAGGAATAAAGCAAACTGAAGGAACTTAAAAGCTCTCTCTTGAAAGTTCTTATTAACCTGACACAGAAGCTTTTTTTAAGCCCACTCCTTTCAAACCTCTTTCTTTTCAGTTCGCCCTCCATCCTCTTCTACCCAAATTCCACCTCTCTTCCAAACTCCTTGCCTGTCTCTCAGGTCCACCACACATTCCTACTTCTCCTCTAAGCACTCCCCCAGCCTCCTAGCTCTCCTGTGTCCCCAAACTGCATTCTTCTCACACTGCCAGCCTTCCCTCAACATTCCGTCCCCAAAGCAACACTTCCTATGATTTACTGGGTCAGCTTGCATTCTCATTAGGCAGTTCATCAACTCTATTTTCTAATGAACTAAACAAAGTTGAGGCAATCGGCACTTACAGGCCCCTCATTATGTAGTCCTGATACTAGCGTGCATATTAATATGCAATACCAATAGAAAGAAAAGCGTATCTGCAAGCATAGAGTAGAAATAATTGCTAGTTTTAGAAGGAAAGGGTTAAACTAAAAACGTGAGGTAGGAAACACCCTCAGTATTTGGCAAGGGCTTCATATAAAGTCTCTCCTTTCCTATCAGTAAAGTCAGAGTGGAATGGAAGATGCTTCAAGTAAGGGATGGCGGCAGCCAGGATCCAGCCTGGCCGAGTCTGTCCTGGCAGGGATTTGATGGATCCGCTCTGGATCGGTGTGACTCCCAGTACAGCTGCCATCAGCTAGGAAGCCAGTAAAGTGAATATACAAACCACAGGGAAGTATGATGGAGCTATGTTTTGCTTCTAGCTTGTTAAACCAGTAATTGTTATTGTGAGTAGCTGTCATCCCCACCAGCATTTGCTTCTTGTTGACAATGAAGAAAACTCATTTGTTTTATATTGTGAAGCTTAATTTACTTCATGGCTGGTTTTTCTTTGCCTGTCAATCCCAGACCTCAGAGAAAGAAATGCAGTCAGTTTCATAGCAAGCACAATGAGCTGTAACTAAACTGCCAGTACAAAACCTACGGCTTCTTACTGATTATGAAGGTTTTGGGGGTTTTTTTGTAGGCTTTTTTTTTTTTTTTGAAAGGCGCATAGGATCAAAAACTCCCTTCAAATCATATTCACCGAGACTGCCAGTCATTGACTATACCCAGATTGGCTAATGATCTGTGGATATTTGCCCTTCAGTTTGTACTGTTTCTCATTTAACTTGACAACTCCAGAAGAAATTAACTCTGTGAAGTTGACTGCCTGCTGGCCTTGAGCCACTTGTGTCTCCAACAGCCAACTGTTCACACAGGAGGCAAGGGCATGGGTACAGCCACGCCAGGAGCACGAGGAGGAGAGCCCCCCACTATTAACTCACAGCAATGCAAAGGAAACCTCCAGAGTATAGACACAGTTTAAGCAGGAAAAGCGTCTCACAGGTATTGAGCTTATTCTATTCAGGGAACATTTTTGATGACACAAAGAAGGTTCCTGTAAGGTATGTCATCACTAGGAGGGTCTGGCCCCACAACAAACCTTTCCCAGGGTGGTTAATACTTAAAAACATGTTAGCTTAACATATTCAGCCCAAACGTGGCTACACAGAATGACACCAGAAGTGCAATTTCTGAAAGCCAGGGAAGAAATTGGTCTGTTCACAGCTCTCTCTTATTTTGGATCAAAGTGCTTTTTTGAGCTCTCCTGTTCTGAAATAGTACTACACTACATACAATTAATTTCAGAATTAACAGTAAAAAACCCAACCAAACAACAGAAACCTCACAATGTCAGGGTTTATTTTGATAACGGGGATAAAAACCAAGCACTAGAAAAATTTTTCCGGAACAGACAGTTGTACAGACATCCTTTGAAGGGGACTCTGTACTGTTCTGTGCCAAAGCTCCCCCAGTAGCTGTGAGAAGGCACATGCTGCAGCAGGAGGTCATCTCCCAAAAAGGAGCTATGACAGACATTCTTGTAAACCAAGTCCATGGTTGGGAAGGGCTTTTATTGAAGCCTGGTTTAAGATTCAGTTGAAGCACCACGTACCGTGCCAAGTTCTGCAGAGATACGTTGAAGTGTGGGTTTTTTTCAAGTGCTCAGTTTGAACAGACTTGACCAGGCTGGCTAAGCTTTCCTGAACATACTGGCCTACTGCTACCAGAGCCACAAGTCTAACCAGGGCTATGCAGAACGTATAGCTGCATCCGAGGGCTCCAGCCAGGAGGAGCTGCTGCAGAAGCCTGTTGCACTGGGAAGAGGAGCTAGATCAAAGCTCTGTCACACAGAGGACACGAGGTCCAGAGAACCCAGTGGTTATTACTGTTCTGTCCTTCGCTTTCCCTGCCATACGTGCCAAGAGACCCACGAGGGTTTGAGCCAGCAGGAATAGCTGCAGCAGTAACCCAGATGGGGACCTTCAGGCATTCAGACCTTTGAAGCACTGCCTGTCCCACGCTACCCTTTGTTCTCTTCACTTGAGCTTCCATCTCTCAGTTTCCTCTGACCTGCCCTGTCCTCCTGACTCCCACTGCCCTTCAGATGCCCCTTTCTTTGTGTTACCTTGACACATTCTAAGAGAATCCAATTAGAAAATGAATCATTAATCTATCCCTTACTAACTCAGTATCATTTATTACTTCTGTGTTGTTCCTTGCTTTCACGCTTTTCCTGTTGTCTCCGATTGTCCAAAGGCATTCTTGCTTACTTATCTATTTGGACCAACTCTTTGTGCCTGAGGTCACATACTGCTTGTGTCTGCAGTGTTCAGCGCGAGGAGATCTCCTTTATTGCAAAACCTCTAAACCCACCCACAATAAACATCATTAACAACAAAATCATGCCCACATACAGGTAATGTGAAGTTTGTGTTACCTGTTACCTCAGCCCACTGGTACCAGCTTTTATCTCATATCAAAGTTTTGGTCTAACACCCGGCTGTCCTCTCCCAGTTCTCAGGTGCCCATGCAGTACAGCCACAGTCTCCACCGAGCGCAGTCTGCCAACACCTTTTGAAATTGTTGTACTCTGCGTAAAACCACAGTTCCTCCCTCCCCATCATTCAAAGATTACACGACTCCACACGGCTTCTGTTCAGCTCATTGGTGTCACATGTATTACAACTCAAGTGCCATAGGCAAGGATACAACTGACATATTTTGCCTGTTGGCTTTAGTGACACTGACACTGAAACAGCTTGCTACAACCGCCTACTCTTACTTGAGCAAACAGTAAATACCACAGTGGAAATACACATCCCAGTATTCACCTCAGGGCTTATTAATCTAAAACTTGCAAAAATGTGCGTAGGAACTATGAGTATTTAAACCTGCAGAGCTCTGTATCTGTGTGCTGACCTCCAGGTACTAAATGAACAGCATCTGGAGTTTGGCAATCGGCAGCTTGTAAGGGAACAGAAAACACGGCACTTGTCATGAATAATCACATCTTTCTCCTTTTAAATTTGGTTGTGCCTCAAACTTTAAGCATCTGGTTGAAAGATAACAGCATTTTGCGGTTAATACTTGTTTTAAGTAATTCACTTTATTAGTGGCCATAGCTAGCTGAATTCAGTAAAAATGAGTACTGTAAACCCACTTATATGTAGAGTTACATCCCTGTGCTGCTGTAACAGTGAAGCTTGAGTTGCTCATATTTGAACCCAAAAGATCCTGCAGTGCATTTTACACACACATGCCAAATACTGCACAAGAACATCTACTCATACACCAAACAACTGGTAGTTGCAAATAGAGCAGCTAAAATTTAAGCCTAAGAAATAACATTATTTCAATAAAAATTGAATTTTGGCCAGCACACCCCCTTCTTCCCCCACCCCACCCCCAAAAATAAGAAGCTCTTTAGTGACCACCAGAAATTAAGAACCTTTGTTTTCCATATCCCCCCCAGCCTTAGACTATACTTCTCGTTTGTTCTAAGTACAGTTAAGGATTCAAAAGGCAAAGTATTAAGTTTGAGCTTCACTTCAAATATTTCATACTGCCAAGAGGGTAGGGAGATACCGACAAGAGACCTAGGAACAAGGCGAACTAAGTTTACTTCTTTAAAAAGGCAGTCAAAATTTGGTGTTGAGTCCTGAATCATTTGTGCTTTCCAATTGCCTTGCAGTCTTCCTTCACTATCACAGATCTCCACTCCAGGAAGGAATAATCCACCCTTTTAAAGAAAGAGTTTCCTAGGAGGTTACAGACTCACCACATCCATGATCTGCATGAGGCTGAGAGTGAAATAGACAGTGAGTGGCTGGGAATCATTTGCAACCGGTCGCTCCAGAGGGTTGTAATTTTTCAGCAGCTCCTTGTAAAGCTTCCTTTGGAACTCTCCTTGCAGGGACTCTTTGGGCACAGAAGTAAATAGATAAAAAATAAGGATTCTATATCAGAAAGTAAAGCTAGGACATATGCTCTTTTCCTGCTACCAGATGTTATCCATTATTTTACCTGCTGCATTCCCAGAACAATTCCACTGTAATTCATACAGTTCATTAGCTACTACAACAAACTCTTATCACACATGTATTGCTCTCTTTCCATCCCAGCCTGTAAGGGGGATTTCCTCTTGGATCATTTCTTGGCTGGCCAGAAGTGATAAATTACAAATGCTAACGATGTTTTGTCAACACGTGCACCCTTTGGTCCAGCAGCAAGGAGTGGTGAAGAGGAAATACACTGCCTGTACTGACCCCTGCCCTGGCACAGCTGTAAGCAGAAAGGCAGAACAGGGATGCGGCAGAGGGCATCAGCAAGGCAGCGGGAGAAAAACGGCCACAGGTCACGCTGCCGCCTGCCCCCGGGCCGCTCCAGGTGGAGAACTCTTGGGGGCGAGTACTGTCCGCTTGGTTCGCGGTTCACGCGGCTATGGACGACGTGAGGGGAGAGGGGTCCTGGCAGAGACGACAGGCACGACATTAACATTCGCGATAATATTCAGGGATTTCTGTCCTTTTTATGCCTCGGATCCAGGCAGAGTCTTCATTCTGCCGTTCTGCTGTGGAGGGAGAGGGAGCCGCTCCGCACGGACGGCGCAGCGTGGACCGGGGGAGAGGCAGGTTCAGAGCGCAAGGGAAGCGGGGAGGGTGGAACCGGTCCCCGAACGCGAGCGCTGCCTGTCCCCGCTCCAGCCGGACTTTCCTCTTCCCGGTTTTCTCTCCCGACCCCCCCAGCCGCAGCTCCGTCCCGCAGCCGCTGCCCCCGCCCGGACCCGCCGCCCCGGCAGCTCCCGGCGCTGCGCGGCCCCGGGGCGCGGCGGGCAGCCCCCGCCCGCAGGGCCAGACGCGGGGCAGGGCCCGAGGTCCCGCCGCGCCCCGGGGAGCCCCGGCAGCCGCCCCCGCCCTCCGCATCCCGCACTCACCGCGCACCAGCCCCGCCGCCGCCAGCAGCCACACCGCCAGCTCCGGGAGGCCCATGCCGCGACAGCCGGCGCGGCAGCGCCACCGCAGCAGCGGCTCCTCCCGCCGCCGAGCCCCGCCAGCGCGGGCAGCCCGGCACGGCAGCGGGTGCGGGCCCGGGGAGCTCCGGCGGCTCGGCCCCTGCCTGCGCCCGCCGCGGCGCTGCCCTACGGCGCTGCCGGCCCGCCCCCGCCGGGCTCCCGCCCCGCCCTGCCCCGCTCCCCGGCACCCGGGCCGGGCACGGCGCAGCCGCTCGTAGGCGGCCGCCGGAGCGATGCGCAGCGCCGTGCCTGGCCGCCCCGGCGTTATTAAGGGCGGGAGCGGGGCAGCCCCCACCCGCCCCCGCCGGGCAGCCGCGGCCCGCCCCGAGCGCTGCCAGCCGGCGGCCGCCCGCAGCGCGAGGAGCCGCCCCCGGGGGGCTGCGGGCCTGGGGCAGCGCTCCCCCCGCCAGCGCTGGGCGCTCCCCGCGGCGGTGCGGGAGGCTGAGCTGGCCCGCGGCGGTGGGGTGCCCCGGCCGGACAGCCGGCCCGGGGGGCAGCGGGGGGGAGGGCATCCAGGGCAGGGCCAGTCCTGCTGGCCTGAGCCAGAAATTGGGCTTCGGGCCCGTTTGGGGGGGGGGGGGGGGGAGATGGGCACAGTGGCGTTGCACACATGGCTGTGCAATCCCCAGCAGGGACGCGGGGCGGGGGGCTCAGGTGCTGGATGCACTGGCTAGATACCGACCTACAGCCCTGGCTGAGGGGCATTGTGCTAGTGCTGGAAAACTATGTGAGGGACTAAAATGATGCCCGAGCTCCTGCCTGGTGTAAGTATAATGCACCACAGTTGGAAGGCAGGCCTGGACACTTCAGCGCGTTTTGTTGATTGCCTGGCTCACATTTGCAACTTCAAGCACGTCTTTGAGACCATGCTGGGTTCTTTCAGCCCAAATCCCTGCCCTTCAAATCCAGTTGCTGCATTAAATGAATGTCCTAGGCAGCTGCATTTGAGGGGGAATGGTATTGAAGGGTGTCCTCATTTGTAAGGGGTAACCAAACACTTGTTTTTCAAATCACCCAGCAAACAGCAGTTTGTTAGTCCAAGTTCATTCTTGGCTTTAAAAATCCAGGTAATCTGTTGTGGCTGAAGCATTGACCTAATTTATGTAGTCACTGTTTAAATGTTTTTAGATGTTGAACGCAGGACCAGATGAAACTGAGGGCAACCCGAGTAGCCCGGCACATTGGTGCATCATGTGTTCCAGCCATAAGGTACAGGAGCACCGAAACATTTCCCTTCTCAGAGGAGCCAACATGCCAAGTGGCTTTACCAAGGGGTGGTGGAAACCAGCAAGTGGCAATGGTAACTCTCCAAAAGCCCAGCCATAGCTAACGTAGGGGCATGCACCGTCAAAGTTCTCACATGTTTAGTTTTTTTTAACAGACCGTCTAGGTTGAGTTTGTTAATTCTGTTTTTCATTTTGTGGTGGGTTTTTCTTCCATGAGATCTTGACGTTTCTGGACCAGCTAGCAGACAGGAACAGGTTACTGGGGGAGTTCTGTGTTACTCACAGAGAAACCAAGTGTTACTATCCATTTGCACGTCAGCCCTCCCATGCGAGTGCTCTTAGTACCTGGATTTTTGCCTTATTTTGGGAAGGAAACTCATTTTCTTGCCTCCTGCTCCTGTTACTCACTGCTGTTTTGGCACAGGTGCCCCATATCTTTCTGGCTGTACAGTAAACAGTAAGTTGTTCAGGCAAGAAATCTGGAGAGGGAATCTACAGTTCATGGCTGACCTCTACTGTTGGCTCAGCTTTTCGCTCTCTGCACGTTGCTTTGTTGGCAACGGCCTCACCCCGGGTGATGGAGGCAGGGGCAGCAGTGAAAGCACTGTAGAAGCATACACAGCCCAAGGTCCTCAGGGATCTGTTGTGGGACTCAAAAGGTGAGCCCTGTGCTGAAACCCCACATTCCAGTAGTATAAGCACTGAAAGAATGGTTTGTAGCTATTTATTTTCTTGAGAAATCTTGCCTTTTTTTCTTTCCTTTTTTTTTTTTTTTTTGTGGCAGTCTCATTTGGTTTTGATGTTAGCAAAAATTCTGTAGGCACTTCAGAAATTCTCTTTAGATATTCTTTAATAGCAATCAGCAGCCTTACTCCTTGATTAAACTGTGTTCAGTCAGGTGCACTAAATGTGTGCAGTCAGGTGCATGCCTTCTACAGAGTTTACCTTTTTAGTTAGAGAATCTCTGGTGCGAATGCACACAAGCAGCAGAATGCACACAAGCAGCAGGAGAGGTTACGTTTGCTTTCTGTAGACACCCTGGCTAATAAACAGTAAGTCACAAGCATTTATATGGGTTGGTTGTTAAGATACTAGCAAAGAAAGCTTAACAAAGACTGTACTGAAGTCCTCTAAAAGCCTTCATTTATGGCACAAGTTATCTTTGTAAAAGCCTGTTGTTTACAACTCAAAAGCAAGCTGTATGGTCTGTGGCCGGCAGAGGCTCTTCTCTTTGCCTCCAGCACTCACCAGAGATAAGACCCACTTCTTCTCTGAGTAATTCTTCTCCCTGTTGTGTGCTACCCAACCAGGTGATTTGGAGGGAGCCGTTACCCCTCCCCAGATAATGACTTCTTAGGCACAACGATGAATTCAAGCTCATTTTACAATTACAGGCTGGAGAAACCATTGTGGGTCCCCCAGCCCACCTCCCACAGCTGGGTGTTCGCCAGAAGACAAACAAGCCCTCAGTATCCGTCACTTTCTCATATACATTGGGCATAATTAGACATGGCCAATTGTGCGTCCATCAGTTTGTGAATACCTAGTATATTGATGGAGATAACAGTATGCACAGATCATATATCTTCACACGAAGGTCAGGCATAACAAAATCTTTGTGGTAATAGTATGTATCTAATACCAGCATGCTGTCTATTGTTCCTTTGTCTGGTAAGCAAACAAGCTAATATAGCCTTGTACAGAAGGTGAAAGTCCTCACTCAAGTACTATTTCAGATCTATTTTAAGAGTCTGAGTGAGGCACAGAGCTATTAAACAGCTCCAGGATCCTGAATTTATGTATCTATAGAAAAGACCCTTATCATAATTGTAAGGTGTTTGTTTATACCTGGCTGAAGAACATTCAGAATGACTCATGCAGTCATTACAAATGTTGCAGTTGTCCAGGGGTTGGAATATCCTGGAGGGGTAGGAGTATCTTCTTTTTCTCTTTGCACAGATCTACAGATGAGCAAAAGCGTGCACCTTCCTAATGTGACAGCAGATGCTTAGATAGCCCTGAAATCAGGCCGGCAGTGAAGAAGCGACCATCTTATACTATATGCAACTGAAGTGACTGCAGTGCTTCCTGAGTTTGATCTAATTATTGTGAAACTGCAGTGACCCGGGACTTCCATATCAGAAAAAGAATCTGCTTTCCCTTCTTTTTAGAGAAGAAGGTAGACTAGGCCAGAATTTTTAATGGTAACTTACAGTATATGTTAGATGAGACATGCTGACATTTATTTCAATATTATTTGAATTAAATTACCTTTTGAATTGTTAGCTTTTTTAAAATTATTTTTATAATTGCACCTCATGTTATTAGTTATTCTCTGTTGTTTATTTTGCATGGCTAGCAGTCTCCATGATGGAGAATGTATATGTGATAACCTTGATTTTTTTTCTGTGAAATGTCCTGAAGCAATATATTGCTTCTTCCTTGCAAGAGGTAGCAGGTGGTTTTGATGCTGGGGTTTCTATTGAAGGACAAATTAGTGATCTGAAATCTGATTAATTTTGTAATTAAACTTTATATTCTGTACATCCAGTCTTCTTAGTTCCTACACCAGTATGTGATTTCCAGAAAATGATCGATTCCCCAAATAGTCTTTTGTTGGGAAAGATAAAGAAAAGCACAAACTATTCTGTTGCTTAAAAATAACAAAGTTGCTGCCCTCCCTCCCACTTTGTAAGGAGCAATTTGAGAGAAAGCATTTCCAAGCAGTGCACTGATGTGAAGAATAAGCATTTGTAAAATTTGCCTAATGAATTGGCATAACTAACGAATAGGGCCCATGGTCATTTCTATAATGCCAGCATCTTTCAAAATGCATTCTTGTCTATTATGACATATTATTAGCATACACTCACCTTGAAGTATGAGCATGGTTGTTGAACAGGGGCAGCACCACTGTGGTGTTGTAAATGAGGTATCTTGAATGAAATAACTGCAGAGGTTTCTCAGCGTATTTACCCTGCAGGTGCTTTTCTCTGTCAAAAAATATCAGAGGTTTACATTGACATTGTGCTTAGCACATCTGCACTTTGATTTCTGTATAAGGAATTACTTGTTCCTCTCATTTCAGCCTCTCTCAGGTCCTTCTGAGTCATTTTGTGGTGCCAGGGCTTGGGATTTCATTTCTCACTGACACAGAATTCACAGCATTGCAGAGTCCCTTTGCCATCTTTTTGCATGAGAGCAAACAACAGAAAACTGGCAAAACTGCTTTTCTTCACCCTGACTGATTTTAAATAACTACTTCATTTAGGGTTCACAGAAGCTAATTAAAGTTGACAAGAAATCTGCATTTTAGGCCTAAAGCTTTAACAGATCCTCATCTATAAGCATCTGAAAATCAATCTTATTTATCTTGTCCTAAAGCAACACACTCGAAATTTTTCTCTGCTGAAAAAATTACCATCTGCTGCAATTTAAATAACTATTTATTTATTCCACAAAAATGGTCATTTGATCTGTAAAGACCCTGCTAATAAGGCATTTCACCATAAAGCTAAGTGTTAATCCTTTGAACGACAGAAATGTTTGAAACATTACTTTTTTTCCTGGAAATGCTAAATAACGATTCAAAACTGAGAGCAAATTCACTCAAACTTTGGAGTTGTAATTGAGGCAGGGGATAGGACCAGGTCAGTCTTACAAAGCCAGATTTCTACAGATAAGAATTCTAAAAAGAGAAGTAGTCAGGGTGTGCTCCTTTGCTACAGAATACAGAATTTTGCCCTTTAGGATTCCAATGGTTAAGTTTCATCAAATACATGCATTTTTAATGTGGCTAAAGGGAGAACGACTTTTATTTTTTCAGGTTTCTGCGTTTTGTCTTGGAGTACACGGATTGCAAATGTACAAGTATTTCTTACGTTGCATAAAACCAGCATTCCCTAATATTCCCTCTCCGTTTCTTCTGCAAAGTCTTAGGATCACTGCTAAAGTAAATCAGTGCAGCCCATGTATGATTGATTTTAATTAATCACTGGTGAAGGTGAAGCATGTGGAACAACCACCATCATGTACCATCTTCTATTTTAAAGGAGATCTTGTCCTGCCTCTATAATCACATCCTTCACATTTATTTCACATTTATTCTGAAAGATGCGAAGGATATATTATTCACATATATCTTTCACATCTTTCACATTTATTGGCACTGGTACCAACCGCCGGCTGCAAGGGGCAGGTGCCGTGGTGGGTGGCTGGAGAGGGGCCTGGCTCAGTGACAGATGCTGTCTGTGGCCACAAACGGCTGGTGACAGCTCCGTCAAGGGAAGTGTCACAAATGGTATATTCAGAGAACGGAAATGAAAATGAATCATTTCTGTTGTCAGAATGCAGCATGTTTGGAGGCCACGTATCCTTAAGAGACGGGGGGATTTTTGAAATGAGATTCCTCACTGGACTCAAAGGAGCTCTCAAAAACTAGCAGATTGTTTCACCAGTGACAAGCTGTGGCCCTCCCGAGGGAGGAACTGAAACTGCTTTAAATACACGTTTGGATGGAAAATTCAATACAGATAATTCAAACCGCTAGATGCGATCTGTTTGATCTGGATCCCCTAGTCGGAGAGATGCAGACTGCGGTACTGCGTGTCCAAAGCGCTGACAGTGACCGGCTGTGGCTTTGCTGTGTCCAGAGACGCCAGCCAGGTTTTCCCAGCTGGACTGTGCTCTGGTTCCCCCAGCGTGGCCAGTGGAAGCGGGAGAATGCGCATGCTGGCTCCTAGGTTGGCTGCTGCTGCCAGACGCAGGGGAGCAGTGGGTCCCTCTTCCAGCTGGGCTTGTGATGCTACTGGTTGTGACGGGGCGAGCTGGACTTTTCCCTACTCATTCCCGCTTGGACAGAAGACCAGCCAGTCTACTCATCACACCAACTGCAAACCAGTGGCGGTCAGCGGGTGTACTAGGTGTCAGCAGCATAAATCAGGAGGCAGAGGAGTGCACTCTGCCTGCTGTAGATGGAAGTGGAAAGCAGGTCTGAAGCCCCATGCATGTGCCCCAGCAGGAGCAATACAAGCTGCACAGCCAGGGCCAGAGCAGGGCTGATCGCCGGGCTGGGGACACCCAGTTTGTATGAATGGATGTCTCAAAATCAGGTGCTTCAGTAATGCATAGAAACACAGCCCTCACTCACACATGATTCACCTCCTCGGCACTGGAGAACCTGACGGAATAAATGACTGACCGGTGATCACAGCGCGGATACCTGAAGTAACCCTTCGATAAGCAAGCCAGGCAGTAGCCATGAAAACAGACACATGCGCAGAGGAAAGGCTTTTCCAGCAATAAACCTGCCTTTGATTTTAGTGAGAGTCACTTCTCAAAATAAAACTTCTCTGTTTTCCAGTAACATCGAAAGGGTTGTGTTGAGCGAATGCAAATTGCTTTCGGTGTGTTTTTCTTGAACTAGATTTAAAAGGCCACTGTTAGTTCATACAGTTATTATGGACTATTTTTAATAAAACTCTGTTTTAATGTGACAGAGAGGGTGAAAAAGGGGGAGAGCGGGGCCATAAATTACAGAGAGGAAGGAACAGCCTGGTTTTTTCAGTGATTTTAATTAGGTTGGGGAATTAGTCAAGCTTGGATAAGCTTTCAGGTATTTCCTTTAGCATTTGTTTTGCAGGAGGAATTTTAGACCGCTGGTTGTTTAAATGACTAATTATAAGATAAAAGATAGAAAAATGAAGTAAAAACCTGACCTAAAATTTGTCTACCAATTAGACTAACATACTTGGAATGTCTTCTTGCATTCAGAGATAACCTTGCTTCACACAGCTCTAGGACTTTCTTCTTCTGCATGCCTTGCTAGTGCAAAGACAAGAAGCCAAATCCCTTGTTTTGTAACTCTGTAGGTATTGAATTTGATCCATTTGCGATGTTATTAGGGCATGGGAAAAATTGTCACAGTTACCTGAGCCAGGCAAATAAAGCCAGAAATTTATGGGAGTTTACGGAAAGCTTTCTGGTTTTGTATTTCAAGTTTATTTTCTAGCCTGAGATGTTTGATACCAAGACTTCTTTTAATGAAACTAAAATTTCAGAGATTTGTCTATTTTTGCCCTATACATAGAATATCTACCTAACTAAAACAGTATTCCTGCTTTTGCTAATTTACATAAGTGAGTCTTAATTTTTAATTGAAGCTATTGCTCCTAATAAATCCTCTGGGATGCTTAAATAAAAATGTCGTGAGTCTCTTTAATGGCTGTAATTCAAGGCTATATTTTTATCATGGTCAATTTTTTTTATTCTGGATTCCCAAATAATTATGAAGATAATGCAGTGTGGCAGGGCAGAGGCAACAATGGCATCGCTAATGCCAGGCTGCAAAGATAGCTTCTAAGTAGCTGAGATGGCTTGAATATTTTTAACAAAAAATTAATTTATCAGTTTGCTGAGGGATTGTCTGTAGTACTGTTTTTTATAACCATTTCCACGTGATGATCAGACAATAGAATATGTTCATAATAGTGCAGTTTGCAAAAGCACTGCAGTGGTTTGGAGCCTATGTCATACTTTTTATAAGAGATTCTGATCACCTGGGAGCTTAAGTCTCCTGGGAACCCCATGGGTTTGTATGCCTAAGAGCAGGTTTTCGAAGCAGACAGCTGCATTTTATTCTTTAGGAATAAAATAAGCGATAAATCACCAGGATGATTTTGAAAAATTTTCCCTATCATTTGTTTTAATTTTAATATTTGAAGTTTAAATATTGCGTAACAAAGCCATTTAAACTGTTGATTTTGAAAGCCGTGAACATCAAAGCCCAGAAATCCCCAATTAAATGTGTTACAATAACACAATTTCCCCAAATTTCTCTCGCAGGATGGGGCTGGGCTGCACAGGGCTGCCTCCCTGCTGCCTGGTGACTGGCTTGGCAGCCCGATGCTGACAGCGCACTGAAGAGCAGCTTGGCACTCACACAGTTTTCCTCACTGTTGACCTGGTTTGAAGTTGACTTGCTCCAGTAGATCATTCTGTTGCTCTAATGGGTTCTGAGCTGCTCCAGTTTTTCACCTGCTTTTTTATCCCTGTGTAGCATGGTTCATGCCTTACATGCCAGATTCGGCCCCAAATTCCAGTTGCATTGTGTCATTTTTTCTGGCTTTTAGGAGGAAGCAGTAGGATTCCTTCAAGGAGGAAGAAACAGAGTTGTTCTGTGAATGTGGCAGTGCCCAGGTGATAAAGAGCAGGATGCTGATAGGGTTCACACCTGAGGATTGGTTTCAGGATTAAGGACAAGAATAGGAGAGACAAAGATGCTCTTTAGAGAGCATTGGCTTTATCAGAGCAGTTGCATGTGTGCACGTGTTCTCTTCCCCTCCCCCCCCTCCCTTCTTTTTACATTAACTGATATCTGCTTAGCCAATGTGGCTGACCTTTAGTGGCAGGATTAACTGAATTTTGGATAAATTTTATGATATTTGCTTTGTTAAGAAAGTGAGTAATTGTAGAATTGCTGGTTTGGAGGGTTTTTTCCTCTTTTTAATGAAGTCTGGGGGTTCATAGAACATCTTACTGTTGGTGCTAGCGCACATTCAGGTTAGTTATTTAAGAAACGTACTTCTGTAATTCGTAACCCAGTAAAGATTGAGATCTTTTCAAAGCATCCAATTTCTTCAACAGGGACTGCGTAGGCCATGAAGAAAACAAGAGTATCATTGCTGACCCGATGAGCCTGAGACACAAAGCAAGTTGGAAGAAGGTGACAGCTAAGTAAGTTTGGAATTTTTCTCTTTGAACATCTTGCTACAGCTATATGATTCTAGAGAGTCTTCCTTTAGGAAAAGACCAATAAATTCAAACAAAATAGGATTAAAATGAAGTATAGTTAAATATTGAGCAGAGCTCTGCTTATGAATCTCTACTTTCTTAAGCCCACAAGGCTTAACTGCATCTCTCCAGTGTTACCTTGAGCTACGCAATTAACTGAAAGTCCATTGCTTTAATGACCAAGAGCTAACAAAAGGAACTCAGATTCGTACAGAGCTGAGATACTAACCTGCAAGGTCCCTGGTTTCATTCAGGTGCCTAGCAGGTACATGTGGACAACTGGGACTTGCTCTGTGAACAGCAGTATGTGGGTAGAGAGCCACCCCAGGCAAAGCAGTGAAGAAATACAGAGAGTACAGTTACATGTGTTTCTCTGTGTGGTTGCTAAAGGCATTAATGTCTTATCTGTCTGGAGTACCTTACAGAAAAGAATTCAAAATTCATTAGGAAAAATGAGTTTGATTTTTTAAATTGATGCTTGTATTACTGGTGGAATTGAGTCTTAATTACAAGGCATGTTTATGTGTATGACATAAACAATCGCTAGTTAAATGATGCCATTGCTAAGGCAGTAATATCTTTTGTGTTGCTTCAAACTGCAGATTATCCTATGTAGAACCATTTTCCTGACACTTCTGAGGGACTTCTGTAAGGGCTAGCCATCCAGGACAGAATAATTTCCCTCCCTGAGTACGCTCTTTGTAAGACAGACCAAAGAACCTGTTCTTTTGAGACGTTAAAAAAAATACTACTGTCTTTAACACCCATTCTTTCCCCTGGAAGCCATAAGATTTCCTTGTCATAAGTTGTTTCTTGTTTTGTTTTTTTTAACATAGTGCTATTTATGAAAAATCTTGACGCGAATCACTGAATCCTGAGCTTTGAAATTCTTTGCAAATAACAGCAATGAAACTTCCCTAAAGTGTAAACGAGCAGCAATTTAAATATTAACTATCGCTTGATGTTTCACAATGCTTCCCACATACTTATCTATAAAACACTCAGGCTGCCAGCTTTGTATAAGTAGCATTTATTTACTGCCATGGTATCATTGAAAGTTTGATGTTTAAGGAAAGTTAGCATTGGTAAGTGGGAACTAGTAATGACTGTTACTATTTGCTGTGTTATAGCTTGGCTGTGTTATCTTGAGAGATGACTTAAATCAATGGTGTGCCATTTCCTCTAACTTGAATTGTTATAATCCCTATCTAACTAGGATATCGTAAAGCTGATAATTATTTTGTTATAAGAGAAAATGGCATTGGTGTTCTTAGATGTAACTAATGTGCAGCAAGAACATCTGTCAACAAACGAGTCCTTCAGCTTCTGGGAACTTGAAACCATCAAGTTCAGTAAGTGAATTAAAGATGATACAACATCAGACTCCATTAATATATTTATTTAATTGTCTTGAGTGAAGGAAAAAGAATCAGCACAGACAGGCAGGCCATTACTTCCCTGGAACACTAATTTGTGATGGTTTTCTGTTGATACCAAACTAGGAGCTCAAACTGGTCATAGTTTGCGTTACTTGTGGTTGTTTATGATTTGCCTGATAACAGATTGTCACAAAAAGGCTTAGCATGAGTACAAACTGTTCTGTGACTGTGGGGTGTTGGCTAATAGTATAACTGAAAGCACAGTCACAGAAAGGTGTCTGACACATCCCACAGGAGCCAAGCATTTAAAATATGTCTTACGCTCATGTGAAAACCAGCTTCATCATGCATGAAGCTTCGGATGTGTTTAGATGCAGGATAGAAGATGTATTTAAGATACCACATATAAATATTTCAGTATTAACTGTACATGCTCCTATGAGCAAGAGTCTGAGTAACAGTTGAGCTCGTTTATCATTTGCAATTAATCATGCCCTGTGGCCTGGGGCTGTGAAGACCGTGAGAGCCAGACGTGTGCTGCTGTTCCAGCAGGCCTTGCCCTATGTCTCTGACCACTTACGAAGCGAAAGGCTCTCAAATGAGCATAGCTGCACTCTATTTATTTCTCCTTATCAAACTTCTAAATAATGATTGCAATATCTTCTAGGTGAAAAATCTTGCTGTTCTGTTTTTAATACCATAATATTCCTTTGCCATTGCCGGATGTGAGCACAGAAGATTACCTGTCTGTGGCACAAGTGGCTCCGTTCCTGCCCCTGTTGTGTAAATCTTGCCTTCAGTCCTCACTTGGTTCCCTATCAGCTTGACGAGGACTCTTTTTTGGGGGGGCCAATGACAAGCACAATTTGCTTCACGGTCTTCATGAAATGTAGGAGGTTCTTTGGTCTCTGCCTGGGCTTATATAGAATCACTTTACCTTTGAGGTCACCAGGTCCGACCATTAACCCAGCTCTACCCAGCCCACCACTGAACCATGTCCCTGAGCACCACAGATACATGTTCTTTAAACACCTCCAGGGATGGTGATCCTACCACCTCCCTGGGCAGCCTGTGCCAGTGCCTCACCACCCCTTCAGGGAAGAAATTTTTCCTAATATCCAACCTAAACTCCCCTGGTGCAACTTGAGGATGTTTCCTCTTGTCCTGTCACCTGTTACCTGGGAGAAGAGAGTGACCACACACACACACACACACACACACACACACACACACACACACCCCTACAGCCGCTTGTCAGGCAGTTGTAGGGAGTGATAAGGTCCCCCCTGAGCCCCCTCCTCCCCAGGGTAAACCCCCCCAGCCACCCCCCATCAGAGCTGTGCCCCAGCCCCTGCCCCAGCCCCCTGCCCGGCTCTGGACACGCTCCAGCCCCTCAGTGTCCCTTTGGAGCGAGGGGCCCAAAACCGGACACGATGTTTGAGGTGCAGCCTCACCAGTGCCGAGTTCAGGGGGACGATCCCTGCCCCGGCCCTGCTGGCCACACTACTTCAGGTACAAGCCAGGATGCTGGAGGTCGCCTTGGCCCCCTGGGCACGCTGGGGGCTCACGTTCAGCCGTCAGCCCCCCAGGACCTTTCCAGCTTCCCAGCCCCCTGCCCCAGCCCGCAGCTGCCTGGGGTCGCTGTGCCCCACGGGCAGGGCCCGGCAGTGGTGGAACCTCACACAACTGGCCTCGGCCCATGGGCCCGGCCTGCCCAGACCCCCCTGCAGAGCCCCCAGCAGGTCAGTGCTGCCCCCAGCTTGGTGTCATCGGTGAACTTACTGGGGGTGCATTCGATCCCCTTGTCCAGATCAGTGATGAAGATTAAACAGGACTGGCCCCAGTACCGAGCCCTGGGGAACACCACCTGGGACCAGCCACCAGCGGGACGTAACTCCATCCACCACCACTGCTGAGGCTCAGCCACCCAGCCAGCTGTTAGCCCAGCATAAAGCACACACTTGTCCAAGCCATGAGCAGCCAGTTTCTCCAGGAGATGCTGTGGGAGATGGTGTCCAAGGCTTTGCTAAGGTCCAGGCAGACACCAGCCACAGCCTTTCCCTCAGCCACTAGGTGGGTCATCCTGTCGTAGAAGGACATCAAGTTCATCAAGCAGGACCTGCCTTTCATAAGCCCATGCTGGCTGGGCCCGATCCCCTGGCTGTCCTGCACATGCCGTGTGACGGTGCTCAGGAAGATCTGCTCTGTAACCTTCCCCAGCACCGCGGTCGGGCTGATGGGCCTGTAGTTCCCCAGATCCTCCTTCCTGCCCTTCTTGTAGATGGGCGTCACATTGGCTGATCTCCCATCTTCTGGGACCTCCCCAGTCAGCTGGGACTCCTGATAGATGACGGAGAGTGGCTTGGCGAGCTCCTCCAATGGCTCCCTCTGTGCCCTGGGTGGATCCCACCTGGCCCCATCAACTTGTGTGTGTCCAAGTGGAGCAGCAGGTCACTGACCGTTTCCTCCTGGGCTGTGGGGACTTCATTCTGCTCCTCCTCATCCCTGTCTTCCAGCTCATATCTTGCGTGTCAGACAACTTTCTTCTTATTTATGGAGTTTCTCCTACTTTATTACGCTTTACTGGGAGCCGAGCTGTAGCAGCGCAGGTGGAAGAGGGCTTTTTCCCCTGACACCGTGTTTTCCACGTGGAGGTCCTGCCTGTCTGTGTGTGCCCAGGGGTCAGACAGTCCCAGCCTGTCCCCAGCAGACCGCGAGGAGACTCCCACTTCACTAAATCTCTCTTTTTGCCTTGGTTAGTGGATGTGTCTGAACAACTGCTGTCCATAAGGCATCATCTTTTGACTTATGGAAATAATTTGCATTACTTCCTTAAGTGCTTCCTACCTGCTGAAATCCTTCCCAGAGCTGTCAGCCCCTGCAGACGTGCACCCTGACCGCCTTTACCTGACCAGAATGGTAACATCAAGTGGCAGTAGGGCCTCAGCGACAGAGTAATACTCAATTCCTTCCCCGCTTTTTGCTCATTATTTTTTGAAGTTAACTTCACTAGGAGTTACTGCACCCAGAGGAACCTAATGAATGTAAATAATCAATTTACGGTGAGGTAGTTTACTGAAATAAAGGGCACAAAGCTATAGATAATGGGCCCAAACTAGCCCCAAATGACTTGGGAGATCCAGTATCCCACCACGGTGCTTTGTCTTGTGGATTTTCGTAGTCTCCTCACACTGGATAATAGAGATACGTTACTACAAATATATTACACTATTCATTTTTTGTCTCGCTAGTCCATGATAACTAGAAACCCAAAACATTACGTGAAGGTTGAGATTCTGCTATTCATGTGGCAAAATATCAGAAGACCGTACCAGAGACCAGTGATCTCTTTTGTTTTTCAGCATAAAACAATTGACATGCAGAGAGGTGAGCAAGTAGCTTACTATGTGCTGTGAGCTGCCACATTCATTTTAGGGAGATTAATCTCACAAAGGAAAGCATATGTGGAACTGGGTCACAGCGCTTCACATATTCACACTGTGTAAGATACGAAGTGATCAATCCCAGTAAGATCTTTGTAAGGTAAATAAGATTTATTATTTATAGTAGTAGGCAGGTTAGCATTTCAAAGCATGGCAGTAGCATAAAATATGTTTCAACTTCTCTTGTTTTCAGTTACCTACATTTTGAAAGCTCTATTTTGAGTTGTCATACCATCCTGGAATTTCATGATTTATATAAGATACTTGCAAGGTACTGAAATTACAGTTCTCAAGGCTAGTGAAGAAGAGAGCATGGCACAACATGGAAATTCAGTGTTATATATGCAGAAGTTTATATAATCTAAAATGCAATCATTTAACCCTTTGGAGAAAGGAAGATGGCAAAGCTCGCCTAGCAAAGCGAGTGCCTACCCCGCAGCCCTGATACCATCACGAAAGGGTAGCACAAGAATGAGACATCAAAGTCAGTAAAATCTGTCTTCATTTATAGTCTGCTTCAACTTCAGTTGCATATAATGGAAGGCTGTTTACTGCAATGGCATTTGAAAATGACCCTTAGCAGCAACTGAAGTCAGGTTTAGTGACAGTAGCGGTTTGGAGTAGGTGCAGCAGTGCATGGTATGTGTTATTGCCATTCCTGTCACTTTGCAAGAAGCTAATCTCTTTTCTACTGTCTCACCAACAATTTCTACTCATCCTCTCATACAGTTCAGCCTTTCTGTATTATGACAGTTACTGCTTCAGTTTTCTTCTTAAACCTAGTTTCGTATACATCACTGATGCTCTGCTGAGCTCAAAACTTTTTCACTGGTCTGTGCAGCAAAAGTTATGGCTCTTCCACATATTTTGCAAATTTTGAGGCTATTCCAGTGTATTATTTATGGAGATAATCCTTGCATGGATTGAGAGCAGCTTTTTGTGCTAGGCTCAGAGCTTCGTCTGGTAGTAACTGCACAGATTATCCCACGGTCTTTCAGCTGAAGTCAGTCTTGGAGGGAGAGGCAGTGCTGGGAGAGGAACATTTGCTTGTCTGCAGGAGCTCCTGGGATGATCAGTGTGAAATGCATGTTGTTCTTTGAGCTTTGCTTGATTTCAGATCTCATGCACTAGAAGAACCACCCCTGAATGTTTTCTGGGTTTGGAAGTTTGGGGGTTTTTATCCTTTGTGTTGACCAAAGTTCTGCTGGCAGAAAAGGTAGCGGAGAGCTAGTCTGGAGACAAGTCCCCACTCAGCTTTCATCACGTGTTGTTTAAAGACCCACCACAATCACCTTTGGAGAATTTTGCTTAACTAAACATCTACCTTTATTGAGATTTGAGTGATGTCTTTAAAATGTTCTTTTTTTTTTTTTTCCCCTTTTGTCAAAATGCCTAACGTTGTTAAATACTTGCAGCTCTCTCTCCATGGTATTGCGGCATTTATGGGTCACATAGCTACACCAAGCCTCCTTCTCTCCTTGCCAGAGTAGCAGTGCGGGCCTGCGGCACACTCGGTAGGGGACTTGCACCGCATGGCTGGTACCCCTTGCTTTCCAATTCACCTCTGAATTTCTTACACCGTGGGGAGATCACAGGAGGGAGCCTTCTTCTCTGCATAGGAAGGCTTCATTTATTTGCCATGAGTCTCTCATTAGGACCTTTCCATTATAGGAATACATGTCTAATGAGCACAGTAATTCTAAGACAGAGAGAACACTCTCTGCCCCTGATGGCTCAATACTTGAAAAGGTCGAGCAGGAAACGTAGAAACTGAGAAAAGAAGGAAAGGTTACACTTCAGTTTGAATTGACATTACAGCAGTACACTGCTGTTCATTACCTTTCATGCCGTTATTCTCTGACGTGGAAACTGTTCACGGGACTATATTGGTGTCTAATGACAAAATATCCACGAGATAAAACTGTACTACTTAAATAACTAGATGCTGAAGTTAGGATCATCCTTTTAACTTCTCACTTGCATCATTACTCTGTTTGTTTAATGAGTCTAACACAATCACTCTGTAACTACTGACATAGTTCTGTGTCCAGTTACCACATGCTGATGTAAAAGGCATGTACCTTAGTTACACAGGTTCAGTGAGTTCATACTTTGACACTGGTTATTCAGGCAACATAGCACACTGAATACTATGGTCTGCACACTGCAAGTGGTTTAAGCCTCATGTATGCTAAATAGCTGACAAAAGAAAGATTTTAAACTTGAGGAGAGGAAGTGGTCTGCTTTTGGCTGGGTGGGGGGGTGTGGTTAGGGATGTAGGAAGGAAAAAAAAGCTTAAGAAATAGTGGGCAAATATCCCTGTGAAATTTCATCTGGATCTTCTGTAAAACATGGATTGTTTCAAAAAATTAATGGACATGCAGTGAGGAGTGTAATAGATCAGGTTTTGTGTCCTCTGTGCTTGAAATTTAAGCTTATCTTGTGCTATCAAGAGTCCATTTAGGTTGTGTGTTTGGCGGGCAGGGTGATGTTCTTTAAGCACTGGAATAGACTGCATTGGTCAGCAGTTTATTCTTGAAAGGTTGTGAGCAGGTCAGACAAGTGCCTGTGACAAATGCATTAGGTGGAGTTGGCCCTATCTAGAAGCGGAGAGATGGAGCAGGCGGCTTCTCAAGGCTCCTCCCAGCCCTCCCTTCAGTGAGTTTATGGCTATGTCAGTGTACTTTGTGTTTTAAATGGTATTGTGTGCATATTCAACATTATACTCTCCCAAACACCCTAAGTCTCACTCCGTTTGCCTGAGCCGGTGCAGAGAAGCACTGCCTTTTCTCATTGCCTGTGTCTGCGGGCCCTGGCAGCCCTGTGTTCCCTGCCCCGCCGGGCAGGCTCACAGCAGGAGGGCTTACACTGAACAAAGGAAGCACCTTACTTCCACCCTCAAAGGCCCTCTGTAGCCCTGAGGGACTGGCACACAGGAATGCCGCTGGAGACCCCCATGGAAAGGACAAATCCAAGGGCAGCTCCACCTCAAGCACAGCTGTTTCCTTGTGCAGGGTCTCTGCAGGTCAGCGTCTGGTGTAACCCTGGCCGGCTGCCCACCCCCTTTCCCCCAGCAGGATGGGGGAAAGAAACAGAACAGTAAAAGTGAGAAAACCTGTGGGTTGAGATAAAGATGGTTCACTAAGTAAAGCAAAAGCCATGAATGCAAGCAAAGCAAACCAAGGAACCATTCACCTCCATGGGCAGGCAGGTGGTCAGCCATCTCCAGGACAGCAGGGCTCCATCACGCCTGACAGTTACTTGGGAAGACAAACACCGTCGCTCCCCATGTCCCCGGCTTCCTTCTTCCCTCAGCTTTGTATGCTGAGCATGTTCTGTGGTACAGAATACATATTCAGGCAGTTGTGACCAGCGGCGCAGGGTCGCGCCGGAGGCCTGTGGCCAGCGGTGACCCCAGGGGTCAGTGCTGGGCCCAGCCTTGTTCAACTCCTTCACCAGTGACCTGGGTGGAGGGGCAGAGCGCGCCCGCAGCACCTTTGCTGGTGACACCAAACGGGGAGGAGCGGCTGCCCCCCCAGAGGCTGCGCTGCCCTTCAGCGAGACCTGGGCGGGCTGGAGAGCTGGCGGAGAGGGACACGGGGAAGTGCCACCAAGGCCAGTGTAGGGTCCTGCCCAGGGAGGGACAGCCCCACACAACAGCACAGGCTGGGGCTGCCCTGCTGGGGGGCAGCTCTGCGGGGAAGGGACTGGGCTGCTGGGGGACAGCAGGCTGCCCACGAGCCAGCAGCGTGCCCCGGTGGCCAAGGGGCCAGCAGTGCCCCGGGGTGCACGAGGAGGAGCGTGGCCGGCAGGTGGGGGGAGGTGACCCTCCCCTCTGCTCTGCCCTGGTGAGGCCCCAGCTGGAGCCGTGCCCAGTGCTGGGCTCCCCGGTTCCAGACAAGGAACTATGGGAGAGGGTCCAGTGAGGGGCTACAGAGATGGTGAGGGGACTGAAGTGTCTCCCTGATGACAAAAGGCTGGGAGAGCCGGGGCTGCCCGGCCTGGCGAGGAGAAGGCTGAGAGGGATCTTCTCCACGCACACAAACACCTGACAGGGGTGTCAGGGGGACGGGGCCAGGCTCTTGGCTGTGGTGCCCAGCGACAGGGCAGGGGGCAGCGGGCACAAACTGGGACACAGGCAGCTCCAGCTGGGTGTGAGGAAGAACTTCCTTCCCTGGAGGGTGGCAGAGCCCTGGCACAGGCTGCCAGAGGGGCTGTGGAGTCTCCTTCCCTGGAGACATCCCAAACCCACCCGGACGTGACTGTGCAGCCTGCTGGAGGGGACCCTGCTGTGGCAGGGGTTGGGCTGGGTGGTCTCTGAGGTCCCTTCCAGCCCTGACCGTTCTGTGATATCCCTTTGGCCAGTTCGGGTCAGCTGTGCTGGCTGTGTCCCTTCCCAGTGTCTTGTGCCCCTGCTCACTGGCAGAGCATGGGAAGCTTGGAAAGTCCTTGATTTAAAGTGAGCACTACTTAGCAACAACTGAAACATCCCTGTGTTATCAACGCTATTCTCGTGCTAAATTCAAAACCACAGCACTGCAACTGCTGCTAAGAAGAAATTAGCTCTATCCAAGCTGAAACCGGGACAGTCAGTGTTTTAGAATCAGTTTCCACCTTGCAAAATCCACCTTCCATGGACCATAGTGTCTGTAGCACTGTCCTCCTGGCTTCAACTACCCCCCTGGGGCTGTTCCTGGGGAGGGGATTCTGCCATACAGCTTTAAAAAGATTGGGAGATACAGGGACTCTAATTCCCTCTTGAGGAACTCAGCTGTTACTTATCAGTTATGAGCACTCCCAGACTACACGGACGAGACATTGTTGACCTATTTTGTGCGGCAAACTTAAAAAGTAATAATAATTAAAAAAATTTAAAAGGGTTATAAGTAAAGGGAAAACAAAATAAAAAAGTTAATTTCTCCAATTGTTTGAGCAGAGTCAAATGCAGCAGGCAAGTAGGGAGCCTGAATTGAGATAAATCAATGTGCCCATCCCTGTGGGTTCTGAGTTTTGTATCAAATATATTATTGTTTGTAACTTTCAGCTCTTTCTAAAGTCTTCAAACCTGTTCTGTGCTTCAGCAGCAGGTAGCTACTCGTCCTTGCCTTTGCCCATGCGGCTGCCTCCATCGGTCCGCTCCTCTGACTTGTTCTTTTTCTCCGTTACTTCTCCAGATTTTTCAATCTTTCTTCCATGTTACTTTTTTTTCCATTCTGGCTTTTCCTGTTATTCTGCAGAACCCTCTTGGTCTGGAATATGTGACTTCCTTTCACAACTGACTGGTCAGAGGACTGTGAAAAGGAGGGGTGATGGGCAGGCGACTCTCGTGGGGGTCCACGTGTACCCCCAGCTCACCAGTCCTGCCACGTCTCTCCCCAGCATATGAGCCCCTGTACCCTGTGCCCCCCGCCACACAGCACCTTGCAGAGTCTGAAGGCACTGCATGACAGTAGGTTGCATTTCAATATTGTTTTATTTGGGCTTTTAGTGATTTGCTTTAGCTGATATTTAGGAAAAAGTATTTTCAAGCAGCGAGTTAAATGGGATGGTGTTTCATGTGTTGTTTTACATCTGGATGAATCACACAAGACTCTTAGAAGAGAAGCATTTTATTAATGTCCTATATAAATTGTTTCTCTGATTCCTTGTATGCTTTTCATATCACACCAGATTCTCTCAGGTACAGCTTTTCAATTACAGAAGAAAAATATTGTTGGGGTTTTTGTATGTCTTTCTTCACTTCTTTCTTTGTCCTGTTTTGTTGGGTTTTTTTTTAGTAAAACACCAGTGATAGCTTTCCCACCGTACATGGCTAAATACTTAAGAATAGATAAGAATACAGACATAAACAATGAATTTTAAAGACAATTCTTAAGAAATACCTGCAAACATTTCATTGTCTCCCTTTAGTGAATTGGGCTTTCCCCTTAGCTGCCATCATAAATATATTTTACAGCACATGGATGATACAAAACAGGAATAACAGCGGCAGTTTTGTTATCAAAGAGCATTGCAAGCCAGAGTTGCAAAAACTTCTTGTATCTTTGATACATTACATCACCTTCAGCTATATAGGAAGTGAATACAAACTTAGGTGCTAATCCTGTGAAGATGTATGCATTGTATTGATTTCTACACACTACACTGTCCTACTGAAGTTAATGAGTTTAAGGTTTTGGAGTTGTTTTTTTTTCTTGATATGGTCACTCTGTGAGTTAAACCCTCTTTCATAGAAGTGATGAGGAACTGGCCACTGATTTTCCAAATAGGAATATGGTTGTGCAATACTGGCCAAACAAAAGGTCCATTAAAGACAGTGCAGGGATGTCCAATTGATTTATTTATGTTAACAATAATGCTTGTGTAAATTAATAGTGGTTTTGTACATGATTTACTATTAATATTATAAACTAATAGGATACTGTATAAGGCCTTTTATTCATGAGTGCTCAATCCTGCATGATTTACAAATATGAGGAGCAATCTTGAGCTATGAATGAAGATATAAAATCAACATATATATATTCTCCTGTGTAGATTCATATGCCATGTGGGTGCTGATTTTCATGATTTAATCTGTTCTAGGAATGGAAACAAGCACCATTATTATTTGGAAATACTGTGAATGCAATTAGCAATTTGAATCTACTGAATTATTGAAGTCACATAAATTCAAAGAATCAGTTGTTTAATAAAAGCTTTTAAGCAGATTGTAAACTGCATTTTATTTTACATTCTCTGGAGTATCTTAGATTATCACCTTCTCTTTTGTTTTCAAACCTTTCAAAGTTTTTACCAATATAATGAGACAAGTCACAGGAACACATGCCCAGTTATAAAATACTCTATATACATCTTTTACTTTGTCTCAACTGCACTTGGCTATTAATTAAAAAAAGGTCACAATACTTAAGACCACGAGTTAAGTTTCTTAACACTGTTCATGAATCATCTTAGTCTACCACTACATTGTATAACACTACTTAGTTTACACATACACAGAGAAGATATCTGCAGAACTGAACGATTTTCTGATGGTATCTAGGTTTTGAAAACTGGTCTGTTTGGTGCCAATTCTGTCTCCCCAGGAAGTCAATAGTAAAATAAACCGTAAAAATGGCCACTGAATTCAATTAAGTAATTTGTATCAAGGTAGAGAATCTTGCCAAACTGATGTTAAACAAATGATATCAATTTGGGGGTGATTGGTTTGGTTTTGGTTTTTTGGTGTGGTTTTTTTTTTTAAAGGGGTGTGTGTGTACAGGTGCTTATCTACATATATATGTAGATAAATAAAAGCATATACCTGCCTGATCAAGCCTGTGAAACTGGGGAGCACTGGGATACCTTTAGGTGCCAGCTTCACCAATATATTACTCCAGTTTTACATGGTGCTTAACCTCCTGAGAGCAACTAGAGTACTGCAGTGGCAAATGAGCACCTCAGCCCTAAGAGCATGTTGTCAGTTGATCTGTGAAGAGCTTGGCTTGCATTTACCGCCTCGAGTAAACACACGCACGTGCGCAACAGCAGCGTGTCATTTGGTACGTGCATTTCATTTGGATTACAGGCTGGAACAAGATCGTAGTCTGCCTGTTTAGCCAGGTAAACGTGAATCTCTTGGACAAAACCTTGCAGTCATGGTCCAGGCTCTCCCCATGTTGGAACCTCCTGCTTCATTTGGTGGATCTGCTTCTGTAGTTCGTCTCTGTCCAGCTTCATTTTTGCTTCTAGAACTTGCCGTAGAGACCCAATGCTCTCGTAGATAGCTGCAAATCCTAATTGCAGGTGAAAAGTAGATTAACTCATGATCAAAAGCGAGAGTATCACATAATTACTATCAAAGTGTACTTCTTACCATAACACTGTGCTTTACGCTAGGAAGACAGCAAAAGTTCTGCAGAAAAATAGGACCGTAATCGTGTGCTGATGGCAAAAATGCCGCCAGTGGCAGCCAAGCTATGGCCACGTAGGCTCTGGGGAGAGCACTTCTAAGCTAATGAGATGTCACCTTGTTGCTATGAATTTCACACTGAGTGAAAATCCTTTTTAATGTCACAGGTGCAGCCATTACATGCGGCCCAAAAGTCTTCACCTGCTTCGATGCAAGCAAAGGCATTTTGCATATAATTATAGGTCGATCATTGTTACCACAAGCCAGAATAAAGAACTTGATAACTATGGTCCTACCAGCATTAACTTCAGCTTTCATTTCTTTTATATCTTCATTTATCTCATTTTGAAGTTTGCCGATGCGAATGTTTATTTTTTCTTCAGTCTGTTTTGCTTCCTGTGTTTCCATGGTTATCTTCTGTATTTCTTCTATTTTGTCAATTTTCTCTGCCATTTGGTTAAATTTCATCTCTATAGCTCTTTCACTCATTTCCTGGAGCCGAGAAAAAGAATTTTTATTAGTTACTCTGCATATGAAATTGCAGTGTTCTTTCCCAAATGTGCAGTAGATATTGATTAATCATCTTTTATGTGGAATTCAAAGGTGTAAGGAATTATAATTTTTTTTATAAAATGGTTTAAACTGACTTGATTACTGTAGGCTACAATACTGATCTATTTAGAAGTAATCAAATTTATTTGAAGACTCTCAGGCTGTAGGGATGGCATACTTGACATCAGTGAAAAGTTGTACAAATATCAAGGGGGTCTGAAAATCTCACTCAAGTAATACCTCAATTACATCATCTTAGTTATTAATAATGCTTTTGCATACTTCCTGAGAAGCATTAATAGGACATTTTAACAAAACTTACAGTGTTTTCCTTAAAAGTCAATGAGAGTTGGTCAATTTTTTGCACAAGCTCTTTTTCAATCCTTTCATGTTCCTGTTCCAACCAGCTACGTGCAGACAAAATCTGGCTGCTGAGTTCCTCAATAGCATTTTTTAATCTAAGAGCATAATAGAAATTAGCAGATACAAAATAGCGGAACTTGTGGTCATTCAGCAGTGACTTTTTATGAACATGTTCATTAAAAAAATTAATCACAATTTAATACATTCTTGACACCATTTTAAGGGGAATCTTTGAATTTAAGGCTACTAAAGTGGATAAAGTAACATTGTTTTCGAAAATAAAGATGAAAGCACAACAAAATAGCAGGGTTTTATATGAAATACATCACAACATTTTTTGACATAGTAGGTGCAAAATCTTTGCAGCATTGAAAACAGAATAACATCATCCATTCAGATTATAGTCTTCATGTCTGTAGGTCTTAAATCTGAACACAGATTTGGTAACCGTTTATTTTAGTGGTAATGCTGGTTCATAGAGCCACACTTACGTTGCCTATACCCACCTCAAGTTTACACCAACCAATGGTGCCAGTGAAACTGTTTCTTTAGACAGCCTTTCTTCCAGTGAATATTTGAAATCTGGATCTATTCTTTCATCTGGTTTTCAAATAGTTTTACTGACGTAACTGATGGAGGTTGCGTGAGGATGGCAATAAGCAGTAAGGAGTAAGGATGCGGATGGCTTAAGCCAGGAGTGCCACTGAGTGAGAAATGCCTGGAGAGGAGTTAATAGCTGAATTGAATATATCCCTATATAATGTCCAGTAGTAGCACAGTAGCTTATCATTAATAATTTAGGTATTTGAGTTAATTATTTAAGCCAATTGAAAGCAGTAACGCTTTGTGAATGCTGTGCCTTGCTGCCTGGTTGCTTGAGTCGAACTTTTTGCACCGCTCCCGACAGCCACCTCCAGCATTAGTTGCTTCGTACAGCTCTTGCAAAAAGGTACCAGGCCACTCCTACAAAAATCCTTAGCTGTGTTCTTTAATACAAGTTCTGCCTGAATACTTAACCAGGGACTTAATGGGCGGTTCAAAACGGCCTAACAACATTAGGGGCAGGATTCTCGTTGCAGGTGAGGCCCGCTCGCTTTTGTAACATCTGTGGGGCGCACATGCACAGTTAAAGAGGTTCATGCTTTTGCAGCCCCGAAGATACAAGCAGCTGGGGGGTACGGCGCAGGGCCGCAGCCGGGCTGGCGGCACTCACTTCATGTCCAGCAGGTGGAGCTGCTGGCTGCTCTCCTTGTAGGCCAGCTTCAGCTTCGCCTCTTGCTGCACGATGGACTGCTCTACTCTGCTCAGGAGGTGAGAAATCTGAAACGAGATTCACTATTTACTATTTTGCAACAGCATTTCATCACAGTCTCATTTGGGATATTTCAGAACAGTAGAGGAGACCTTAAAGTAGGGCCGGTTTTGCTGACATTTAAAAAATTGAATTTGCACATTTCACTTTATTATGAAAAGCATTCTACCTTGCAAGACCAAAGTAGCAACATTGTAAAAATGGTAATTTTTCAGCCATAAATAATTTGAACAGTCTTGCCTTGAAGGCACCTGCCTGCTCCCCCCCTTGAGACACCTGAATTTGCACCATCCATCCATCTCTGTGTTGCCATATAAGCATGGTAAATGAATGGCAAAGCACTCCGCCAGTACCGAGTGATATTCATCACTTCATGTATAACAGCTACTGCAGTGCTAGAAGTGCTGAATTTAGCTGGGGGGAGGTCATTACTAACAGAAAATACTTCTCACCAAAGCAACCATCCCAGTTTCACAAAACATACTGTTCTGTTTTACAAGATTCATGCCAATATGCTCCTGGCATGCTAATACACTATACAGAGTCTTCTGAGAGAGGTAAAGTGGATTTTAACCACTTGCCAACTGCAAAATGAAGATGGAAAAATACTTTTGTTGCCCAAGAAAATGGGAAGGCCTTGAGCTGGAGATAGGAAGAATCCTTTTCCTTAATGTCCTAAGTCTCTGCTTGTACCTAGTGCTCACTCCCATTCTCGTACCCAATGGAAGAGAAACACAGCAGACAGATTAACGGATTCACAGAACCCAAACCCAGGGTTTTTTGCAAACTTTCAATAATTGTGTTCAAATACGTATGAAGTCAGCCAGGGAAGGCCAAAACATACAGGGAGAGACACTGATGCTTGCATTGTTGTGGTAGTTTTCCAGAGCACCTCTGTTCATTCCTGGAGGCCTTTCTGGTGCCTTATAATACTAGCTCCATCTACACAGCATGCTAAAGCAGAAAATTAAGGACTTTTTTTCAATTAGACCAGCACAGTAATGCAGCTAGGTACCAGTATTCAATCTAATAAGGACTGTGAGCAGGTACAGCTCTCCATTTGTAAATCTGTGACCTCCCAGGACAATAATTAACAGTACTGGAGTTTGTGTGAATTAGACTATACCTCTCACCCGTACATTGATCACTTTGGTCTAAATACCATACCTGTATTTCTGCCTCTTTGATTTTAGACTCTAAGATGAGCTTGGAGGTGTGTTGGTCTTTACTTAGGCTCTGAAGTCTTTCATAGGTAATTTTATGCTCTGCAGACAGTCTGGCTAACCCAGCGTCACACCTGTTTGAACAAATAAATACCAAAGCAACAGCTGAATAGAGTATAAGGTCCAGGCTTTTAAAATTATCCATTTTAGACTGGGCATTTCTGTGAAATTCCTGGCTGTCTAACAAACAGTGTCTTACAGGACTGTAACAGTGGTGATATATCTCACAGTATTCAACAAACTGCTCCCAAATGGGATTAGAAGTCAAATAGTCTGACCCACAACATTCCTGCCTTCTTGGCACTGACGTAACACATGGAGACTGCAGTGTTATCAGCCAGGGAAACAACATTAGAAATGCAAGGATGCAGAATTTCAGTCCCTCGTATTTCTGTCATACTCCAGAAGACATCTGTTAAGGTGTGCATGAGTTCACCTACAGGATTAGAAGCCTAAATAATTGAGGACCATTTTTTCCATTATTGAAGCTGTGTTCTCCTGAGGTTCGCGTACTTATTTTTATTTGTGAAATAGTAGTATACATTTAATATGTGTAGCAAACAATGTGAGGCAAATTTTACAGTTATTAGTCTTTATTTAGGTAAAACTGTCATTGAAAGGAATGGCAATTTTGTCTCACAAAAGGCTACAAAATGCCGTCCTGGAGCACAGTAATTATTATTTCCTTTCTTCACACTGGAACATTACTCGATGCTGTAACATTTTCAGGATAAATGTGCTATCGAATATGTGCATTTTGTACCACATTTGAAAAACACTTTGATCAGGTGGATTTCATCTACAGTAACACAGTTAGGACATTAACTGAGCTGTAAAAATGTGAGTACTGTAATTTCAGGAGTAAGACCTCTGCGAAGCATGAGTCGTGTATTTTTTTGCTAAGGGAAATATGTAATTGGCAATGTTACCAAATTTGATCTATGAAACTGATGAGGAACAGACAGCAGCTACAGTTTGAAGAAGAAAAAGGCAGTAAGAAGGAACAAGCAAAGGCACCTGAAGTCATTACCTAAACCGATGACACATTTTAACATCTTTCTAGTGACATTTCAGTACAAAGGCTTTCATTTCAACACGCATTTTCATCACCTCGGTTACAGTAACTACAGTATCATTAAACATGAAGGGAAAGGAATGGCTGAAATGACAAACGGAGCATCTGCTTAGTATTACAGTAAAATTTAAATGTGAAAATAATCAGTAATGCAAAATAGCACCTAAAGATTATAAAACCTGTGAAAATTAAAATTATAATTCAGCAGCTCAGCATTGTGAGACTTAGTTAGTAGTATCTGTAGGAAGACCAGCTAAGGTTTACATCGCAGTGACCCATACTTGTAGGTCTTACGATCAGGCAGTTTCTTTAGAAAGACAAGAGAGAAGCCAAATCTCTCCAAGTTGAATCAGAGGAAAGAAATCAGCTTGCATCTAGTCACCAAAAGCCTATGGGCTTAAAAAATATAGTTTTGTTTCTCTGAGGCGTGACAGAAAATATGAAAAGAAACAGCTTTGAAAACTACTGTAGCAGATGTGAACAGCAGGCATCTGTAACTGATTTTAAGGCAAATTAGTGTTTTGGGATTAATGACAGTGCATCTCTCTTCTTTGTGGAATGCAGTTACATGATCAAAGGGGTCATATAGTTGCACAGTAACTGAAACATTAAAATCTGACTGTGTTAATTTAGTGTCAGCCTGGAATGTTTATCCTGCTATGTTGTTTGGTTTGGTTTGGTTTTTCAAACAATATTCCATATATTGAAGTGATTGCAGAGAAGTCTTTTTGTTATTTATATTGTACACACTTACAACACTTGATTAGTTTTGACCTGGAAGAAAACATCAGTGTTCTGTAGACGAAGAATTGATATTAGTTAAGTGAGTGTACATTTTGAGTTTAAAACTTAGAGCAATTAAATAACCTCAGTCCATGCTTCTACTAGCCTTCAAATGGTGGGGAGGTAATAATAAGATGAACGTAACATTTTTTATTCAGGTTTCTACTTTGTGAAGGGTCAGAAGAAAATCAGCAAACCAAACAGAAGTACATACTACAGTTTGGAATTTTTCCCTGTTAAAAAAAGAAAAAAGAAAAAAAAAAAGGCGGCATGTTACAATCCCCAATGAACTTCCCATACCTCTGAAAGTTCTGCTTTGATACTACTTTATAGATTCATGTTAAAATGACAATATAATTCTTCTTAAAAATAGAACCAACTGTTTCTGAACACTGGATTTAAGTTCCTGTGTAATTTAATCAGACTGTCTTAAGTAAATATAAATCATATAAATAATATAAATTTGTAATTATATATATATGATAAATATAGATTATATAAAATAATACAAATTTATTTTTATTTTAAATTATATGACATATATGTCATATAAATAAGCCAGGAGACTATGGATATAAAGACAGAAGTTGAAAACAACTTTCAAGGTTTGGCCACCTTAAAAGGACAAAGAAATGAGAAATAGATTTCTAGGAGAAATACTACTTTAAAAAAACAAGAGCTGTATATAAAACCATTTTTTACAAAGAAATGCACAATAAATAATTCTCTGTCTTCATGCCTGAAATTCTGAAGCTGGCTATACGAACAACCCAGTGCAGTTTTTCACGTGCAGTTGCACACATGCACTGTTGAAAATTGAGCTAAAGATGCACTAGAATGTGTTCATTGTACTAATGCTTGATGTTGGAGGACATTTTCTGAAAGTTCGGATTGCCAAGCTCTGTACTTACTGGAAATTAGTAAATGAAGAATAAACGGAGAGATTTCATAGTGCCAAGTGTTATTCTCAATTTCAGAATACAGCATAATTCGAGAAACCAGGGATGTTTAATACAAACAGTGAAATTACCAAACAACTGCCTTCCAAGTCATAGTAAGCAAAAGCAGTAGTTATTTTTCTGGTGCCCTGAAGAGCATTTTTGTTGCCTTTGATATCTAAGAAATCAAAACACAATGGTTGCTCTATTCACTGTCACAGGGGACCAGATAAAGCTGTGAACTAAACCAATGCTCTGCAACAGGATGCTGTATAAATTACACTATGATGGTACATAAAGATTTAATGTTCCTGTTCTATTATAACAAGAGATGTTTCAGTTAAAATACCAGTGTTTCAGTGAAAAACAAGTAGCTGAAGAAAAAGTAGTGAAAGCAAGTTGATACGTCCAGGGGATCCACTGGGCAGGACCAGCAGAGCTGGTAGGTTCTGAGTAGCCTGGATCAGGGAGCCCAGATCATGCTCATCGTGTGCGTCTCCTACACGGCAAGTAGCCAGAGTGCAGCACATTTATTGTACTTATGAAGTTCCTAAATGCAGTGCATCCCAGATGCATCAGGCTCATTTTCTGTGCAGTGTAGGAAAATCTGCCTACGTGTCATGAGTCCAGGGTGTCTGAAATGAATCAGATCTATAATGTATATAAAAAATCATCCATATATGCAAAGTAGGCCCAATTTGAACATGCAACGTTGCCATTTCTCTGGATGTTTCAGCTTTCAGGAAGCTTCTAGAGGCAGCTACTTAGTGCTATGGTTCTGATCAGGCTGCTGTATTGAAACTTTCCAGATGGATGACCATAGTCCACAAGTTATTCTGTAAAAAAATTCTAAGGCACTATTCATGAGGTTTATGATCCAGTATCACTAGAAATAGACTTGGTCAATTTGTGTTGCCAACATCAGGGTCAGAAGGCTGGAGTGATGGATCTGTCCAGATCCATCTAAAAGGAGGCATCTACCTCATTTTCTGCTCAATGTGTAACTGAATCTAATAGGGATAATATTTTTCTTAAAGTGAATAACGCTGGTTCTTAGGAAAATGTAGGGCATCATTCATGGTGAACACTGTAATGATGCTTTACAAATTCATCAGTAAATTGTGCTTCATGAGAAATGGCCCAGAGACATGACCTGTAATGCGTGCTCAGTCTTCTGAGAGGGATAGGAGTTCATTCTGTGGCGCAGGTGGGGTCGGCTGTGAGGTGTGTCTGAATGTCACTCATCCAGAGCTGTGGGTACATGGGTTTGGAGCTGTGCTTCAGAACTGCATGTGCATTAGGGATCCCTGTTCTCATCGTTAAAAGCAGCATCCCTCAAGAAATAACGAGACAGTTCGATGATATATTGACATGTTACAGAACAGTTGGTGTTAGGAAATAAACACCATCCTCTCCAATATTGAAGTTGAATAGGATGTTTAATACGCATGCAATTACTGGAACTGAAATTTGGCCAGAATCCTGAGACTGACACTAAAATTATTACAGGACCAAAGGGCTCAGACTGAGGTGATTTACTGTGGCGTGGCACATACAGACTGATGCACACCGACTGTCCTGCACACTTCTAGCCTGGAGCACACGTGCCGTGCCGGGAGCTGAAGGAGCTCGGTGTGCAGTAGCCTCGGCCATGCGTAGGACCTTGGCTGTGGCCGAGAGCTGATGCACAGCAAGCTGCTGACCCCCAGTAACTAGATCATGTGTCTAAGGTTTCACTCTTTGAACTCATCTGAAAACTAGCAGGACTAGATGTAAATGGGAAATTACATCAGGTGAATTCAGCCTGTTTTATATAAGGAACATTAGCTAGAGTAATCAGAAAGTGTTTATCCCGAGGGAAGTTTCTTGTAAGTACCTGTGTTGTGCCAACAGCATAGCAAACTGCCGCCTTGACCATGATCTCCAGATATTGCTATAATCATTAGTCACAGGAACATGAATTTGCAAAGTAGAATATGTCTGTAATTAAAGGCAAAGAGCGTTCGCCTGTGGAACACTGCTATAACTTGATTTCTGGTAAAGGGAAGCTTTTTCTCTTCCTCATTCAGGGAAAATTTTTATGTAGAGAGCATAATGCTGAATAGAAGGTAACAGTTAAAAAGACTGTAAACTGCTTCTGTGACAGTAATGAATGCAAATATCCAAGGTTCACTGCACAGTCTGAGATGAGGCAGATTGGTGTAATCTCATACAACTAATTGCAACCCAGGCGCAGTACGAGGGCGTTGCCCTAAGTAAATAGAAGAAATCCTGGCTCAGACTGCGCTAGCCCACCGCCGATCCCCACAGCAGCACTGGGGACAGGCGAGGGCCCCGCTGTGGGGCTCCTGCTGGCTCGTGTTGATTCACCCGAGTCCTGCTACTGAATGCAAAGGCACCGTATTCTGCTGCGCAAGGTGTAGCAACTGCGCGGCTCCCATACGGACCGTGCCCAGGCTGTGGTATGGTCTCAAAGTGGACTTTTTATATAAAGAAGCAGGAAGATCTAAGCAGGTAAATTTGTCAGGGATTTCTCAGTGACATAGATAATATATATATATATATATGTGTAAAACCCCTCTGAAGTATTCTTTACAAAATGGGCTATCGAAGTTAGAGTGGAAACATGAAACAATTTATGAGAAAACTTCAGTTCAAGGCAAATCTCTCCCAGATTATTTTTGTAGGCTGTTGAAAGTTATCACTAAATCAGTTGAAGGGCAAAAAAGGAAAACTATCTGTACAATATAGACAGTAGATCAAATTCAGGACAAGTGTACATCCACCAAAGTTATTAGCCAAGCTACTTTAAGCCGGATAAGGTCCTTTTTCTATAGGTGTTACATATCCTCTGTCTTTTGTGCTCAGCTTGACAGACACTGAAGCAAACGCTGTTGTACTGGGCTTTGTAGATGTGTCACCGGTGGCACAAGCTGAAGCCTGTGTAGTTGCACAATTGAAACCTGGAGTTTCAAGTAGCCTATAAAACCCCGTTACTTTATAGTTTTCTGTTCCTTACGTGCTGGGCAGCCTGCGTAGTTGTTAATATGGCTAACCAGTAACTGAATGCACAGATTTTTGCTTCTAAAACATATGCAGAAATGTGCAGCTATTCTGTTCTTTACAAGTGCAAATTGTTCCCTGCTGCCTTTATAATTGTGCTAATTGATTTGTTTCAAAGATAGACCAGCCTAAGTGGAGTACTTTTTAAAGCTGAACCAAATCCAAATTCCTAAGGAATTTGAGGTAGTTTATTAAAAACTAATTTCAGGAATTAAGGGTGATATTGTTAAGTGTAATATGTAACAACGGAGTGCAAAGGATTATTACTAATTTTCTTGAAAACACTGAGCAAAATTATCCTGGGAATTCTGCCAAAGTTGAATTCAGCCCATTATTATTAACATTCATACTTCAAGATTAAAACAACATTAGCTAGGCCCCAAAAGATGGTTCTGTGTTGACTTTTACCTTGCAACTCTTCCCCGAAGATCTCCTAAACCAGAAAGCTGTCGCATTTCCAGACTCTTCAGGGTAGAATTTGTTCCATAGCTGAGATTGTCTCTGACACGTATCTGTTCCTGCAGCATCTACAAAGCATTCATATGCAAATATAAACTCAGTATGTCACATGTAAGGTACACTTAAACTATCGCTCATTATTTTTCAGTAACGTAAGAAACCATTTTATTATTACGTTATTAAAAGCTTTGTTTTGTACTAAACCAGATACTTTTTTTTGGTCATTTACTCTTTCTTATTCTTAGTGCCCAATCTGCACATAAATACTGTAACAAAGTGTAATTTGACAGCGGAACCGGGACTTCAATATTCATTTTTATCCTTTCATTTTTGCCACCACGGCCCGGGTGCTGACAGCCGCAGAGGCCAGCCGTGGTGGTATCTGCACACGATTAGGGCACAAAGCCGAGCAGTCGGTCTGGCTGCTCCGTGTCGTCACTAAGTCGGAAGTGAAAGAAAGTTTATTACAGAGCTGAGGCATTTCCTCAGCTGTTTACACAGCACAGCCTTTGGGCTGAACTTGAGCTGGGTATTACTGTCGCATTAATTCATTTTTTCAGGATTTTCCGATGCAGCTTTCGAAAGCAAGCTGATTAATATCACAAAGGTTTCTGTGTTTATGGGCTGATATCCCGTGCTGTTTTGATAGGCACTGCAAGAATTGCGTCATTTGCAAACAGTTTTTCAAGTTCTAAAAACAATTTATAAGCTTTACAGGATCTTCAGACCTTGTCTGACCTTTACTCCTCCTGTGGTAAACTTGCTTACTAAATTAGAAGGAATGAGTAGCTGAGATGCCATTAGTCTGTGAAAAATTCTTAACATACCTCGATGTCCCGGTTGAGCTGCCTCACTATTGCCGTTATGTTTCGGATATGTTCTTCCAAGAGTTGCCTAGCCAACCGGTCACCCCCCCCTTTGTTCTGCATTCTGTGCAGAGTGGAAACAATGTCCTCCTTAATGCGAAAAGCGTGTTCCACAAGAGCCGCCGTTGTTTTCTCATGGCTTAGGATTCTGTCTTCCAGCTGATCCACAAGGCTCGCGGATGCCAGCGGGACCGCCGTCAGCGCCTGGCTGTGCAGCGGTATGTTTCGAACCCGCCTAGTGAAGAAGAAGATCCAGTCAGAGTTAGGCTCTCACCCAAAACTGAGCAATGCTGTTCCGCGGGAGACAGTGTGATGCTATCTGCATATCGATGCTGAGGAGCAGCACCAAGATGCTCGCAGGGAGAGGGCCCGCTGCTGCAACTCGGTGGGTGCTGTGCTGGCTGCAGCACCTCTGTGGTACAAAGGCAGGTCAGGCTCTTTTTTCTACCCTTTAAGGGAGCTTACAAAAGCGTAGGATCTCAATAAAAGGGCATTAGCATTATAAAAGTAGTTACAATTCAGAACTATTAATCTGATTAAGAATCCAAATTCAAAACCTTTTCATTGAGTTTCAAAAGTTTCCAACGCTATTTGTCTCAACAGTTCTCAAACTTAATCCAAGTAGTAAATGCAGAAGGTAGATACTGCGAATTCAATGGAAACCGACAAGGAGTAGCTTGCATCCATTCTTTTTTTTACTCTCTGTAGCTACCCAGTAATACCATACAGAAGCTTGGTCCCCCATGAGCTGGACAGGAGGATATGCAGGTGTAGAAACCGAGGAGAGACTGAAATTATGACAAGCTTCTCATAGTTTCAGAAGTCAGTTTTTCCCCCAAAACAGCTTACGTTTGGGTACTTTGAATAATTGCCATTTTTTTTTCAAGAGAGCTCTGCACTGCATAGCTTCCATGGAAAGGAATGGAGCTCATGGGTGCTCAAATTCAAAAAAACTTAGGCTGCTAATGCATGCAATCTTTTCCTGCTGCTATATTCCGTACAGAACAGTTTTCAGAAGCATAAGTGGAAGATACAAGTTCAACCCCACTTTGAAAGAGGACATCTTTTTTCTTGGAACTCTGTTATTTACTGTGTGTTCTCCATGTTGTTTCCTGTTAAATGAGCAAAAATAACAGTTTACTTTCACCATGATGATACTGATAGAGACATAAGAGGACTCCAGCAAAGGTCACTTCTGGCTCTGAATTTTCACGCTCTTTCCATGCTGCTAGAAGACTGGCTAAAATATAATATTCTTGGACTTCTATTCAGTTACAGTTTAAGCTGTTGAATTCCTTTGGGAGAGGATTAAGTAAAAGCTGAGTAAGGAACTGTGATTGGAATGAGTCTACAGTGTCTCATTTTGCTTTGCATACTAACGCCTAAGCCCCAAGTCACAGCATTACTATAGAGAGAGAACTGACAGACATAATATTCTATGATATGAAGATTTTACTTTTTACATTCCAAACTGTACCTTTCAGAAGGGGCAAGAGTTGGGAAGATTGGGCTTCGCTGGGCCATCTTCTGGTCAATAATTTACGTCTGTTGAAAAAGTACACGTTGAATTATTTAACAGTTTGTATCTGGCACTGGAATGACTTAATGCTTCTGCTTTAAGTGAACCTTTAAGTAAAGTTTCAAGATTACGCTGACAGCTCTGATCTTGGAAATCAAATGCTGCGTATGGAATAAATGCAAATAAAAATCAATACAACAGAACAAAAGGAGAAAACCTAAAAGCTGCTAAAAAGCTTTTTGTAGTGAAAACAATACTCTTGAAAAAGGCAGAGCTGACAGCCTTGGAACTGAAATCTGCTGTTGCCCCACAGAACTGGTTTAGCAGGACAGAGGCAAACAAAGTTCTGGTCCCCAGTCTGTCAGCTAGTCTCAGACATCATCAATCAATGAATGAAAAAGCAAGATCCACAGGATTATCATAAAGCTTAAGAAAGTATTGGCTAGAGAATGAAATAAAAATACTTAGTGACAGCGGATTATTCAGTTTAAGGTGTTTTTCAGGTAAAAGCATTGGCAGTCAGAAACCTAAGTAACATGTGTTGGACATCAGCACCGTTTAGCAAAACTGAGTCTTTTATTTGTCTTCAAATCTAAATGACCACACTTTATGCTGTAACTAAATTCTTCTGCGGTAAGAATATAGATTCTGGGTTTAATTTTTAGACATAGCCAGCCAGACTGTGACAGACGTTGCAGCAGGGTAGTTCTGTTAAATAGCTTCAGAAAGATGTTTTAGGTATCTTACTGTAAACAAGATCAGTACCTGGCTCAGCAGCTTTGTTCACTGACAGAAATTAATGAAATGGACAGTAGCCTCAATCAAATCCAATTTTTCTGCCCTATGTAAAACAAATAAACATTTTTAACTATAAATAGAACGATCGTGGCCCGAGCCTGAACTTTTTGGGAACCTAAAATCCCTACTGAAAACTAAAGGCTGATGTATGAAAAGAATTTTGCAATTGGTGATGAAATCTGGTGCAATATGCTGTACAAACCGAAAGAGAAAAACAGGGTTATTGAAAGAAAAGTGTCAAATACCGACTGTAAAGAAGTGATAGGACTATCCTCTGAGATCTCAAAATGCGAAGCGTGTTTATGCTTTAGAAATGCATGAAAGCACTGCCTAAAAGCAGAGAGCAAACATTGTCACAGTATGTGTGTTCTATTTATAGCACAGTGCTTCAGAAACTACAAAGTAGAAAAAAAAATAGTTGTAAGAGAAGCTGGGTTGCTGAGCAGCAATGACACTAAACTGGAATTCAGAAGGTCTGATTGTGATTCCGTGCTCAATACCTGATCCTCATGACTTTGGACAAGTTATTTCCATGTCTAGTGACTCAGTTTCCCCATATGGAAGACAGCGATAATGATACCTACCTCCTTGTTTAAGTTCTTACACGCCTGCAAGTAAAAAGCACGCTATAAGAGCTGGGTATCATGATGACTTCTGCATTGAAAATCCTGCGCAGACACTGAATGTCCAGTCCTTTCCCAGTTGTTGTTTGTTTTTTGGTTGGTTTTGTTTGGTTGGGGTTTTTTGTAAACAATGCCACCACTCTGCAAGGTCTCACTCCTAGCTGTGCCGTGGGGTTATACCGAAACCCGGCACCCAGTTCTCAGCAGATCTGAGCTCATTTACTCTTAGTCCTCTGGGCCATAACACATTTTAATGATCTTGATGCAGTGAAGCATTTAAACACAATTGAACTATAAACACAGGAATATCCCACTGATTTAAGAAGAGCTATGCGTATCACAGCAGCAAAGCACTGGATGCTACCTAGAAAAATGAAGAACAAATATTAAAGTCTGTACATCTAGCAGTGTCTTAGCGAAATGCACCTTACAAAAACGATCCAAACAAAAAAATCCTCAAGTGTTTTAATCTTATGGCCTTCAGGATCCATTTATTATCGATCGAAAAAAATGTTTGCAGCAGAGTAAGCATAGGATTGCTCGACGTTTTTACTTGTTCTGCTGGGCTACCATTAGACATGCAGCTAACTGCAACCGTCTGGAGAAATTGTGCGCATGAAACAAAAGTTACACAGATGGACTTCTTATTCATTTGTTATTGCTAACTTAAGCACATCACTCGGTACACACTGAAATATCAATTATCAGATTTCTTGGTCTAATCCAACACCCAGAAGGGATGTGTTAAGACCTCGTTCAGCAGTTGTACAAAACTTTTCTGCAGTTTGGAGGTTATCTGCAGTAAACACTGAGAGATACATGTCAGAACTAATGACAAAGTCCCTCCTTGTGAGTGTGCGTAAGACCGATTTAGACTAATAAATATAAAACAAAAGAAAAAAACAGGATGTTCCAATGCCTAGAGTCAGAGGAGTGTAGTTTCACATAGCTCCAATTTTAATGGCAGTAAACTAGTGTCAACTTAGATACCAGTTGAAGTTTCAGGTGCTTAATTTCTTTTTTTTTTTTTTTTTTTTTTTTTTTTAATGAGGATGTCTCCTGCTTGATACTCCTATGGGAATTTAAATAATGATCTATTAACCCTGTCAATTTTGGTCGATTGATTCAATTTACTGAATATGATTCAATTTACTGAATATTCTAAACATACTTGTCACAGGGATGATATAAAGACTTTTCTCCCAGTTGTAACTGGTATGCCTAGCACTAAAATAGCAGTTCGCTTCATCGGTTAGGCAGCTTTTCCATACAGACCGGGGTACGTCTTTAGCGTTTCTTTAGGTCACTGACAGCAGACGGTAAAAACTTGGGAAAGAGCCGTATGTGGAACATGCTGGAGAGACACTTTTAGGAATGCAAAGTTCCCCCCTGGCTCCTGGTGCTGCGGCATCCCTTCCTGCTGCGCCAGCGTCCGGCACGGCCCGAGGCTGCGGGGGCTCCGTTTCTCGGGATGGGAGGGATAACCACACCTGTCGCCTTGGGGTTTCCATCCTCCATGCCGACCCGTGCTAACTCTGTGCGCCTCGCCGCGCTTCCCACACGCGTTCCCACCGCACGCCTGCGGGGTGGTGGAGCCCTGTTAACCCTGACAGCGCTGCTGCCGGGGGGGTGAAGCGGGGGGGGCTGTGCGGCCCGCGGCAGGTCCCGGGGGAGCCAAACCCGGCTGAGATACCGGCCAGGGATACCGGCCAGGGAAACGCTTCCACCGCGCCGCTCGGCCAGGGAGCGGCTGCGGGCGCTGCGCGGGGGCGCAGGCAGCGCGGGAGCCGCGGGCGGGGGGCAGCGGGACAGTTCCCGTGTCGCAGCTGGGCACGGAGGGGGGTCAGGCCCGGCTGTACCGGGAGGGCACGGAGGAGGGTCAGGCCCGGCTGTACCGGAGAGGCACGGCACGGCCGAGCCCCTCCGCGCCGCTGAGCGCACCCTGCGCACCCGGCCCCACGTGCCGTACGGGGCACAGGCGGCCTGCCGGGGGGGGGGGGGGGGGGAGCAGCTGCTCCCGGGGATCGGGGCCACCGGCCCTCGGGGGAAGCGGGGCCGCCAGCCCAGGCCGGGGTGTGCTGGCGCGGGGCCGGGAGCGGGGCCGGGAGCCATGCTCGCGCCCCGGCGTGTGGCGGCAGCGGCGCAGCCTGCCCTGCGTAGGGCCGGGGCCCCGCCGGCCGTGCCGTGCCGTTCCCTTCCGCGCCGCGCCGCGCCGTGCCGTTCCCTGCCGCGCCGTGCCGTGCCGTGCCGCGGGGGGCACCGCTACGCGCGGTGACGGCCGCGGAAGCACGGAGTGTAGGACAGTGACAGTGACAGTGACAGGACACGACAGCGCAGCCAGCGCCACTCGAGGGCCATGCAACGCGGGGCACGGAGCCGCCACGGGCTCCCGGGCGGGCGCAGGGCGCTGCGCGCACTCACCAGTGCCGGATCGCGGCGGGCCGGGGCTGCCCGCCTGTCCCCCGCATGCCAGCGGCCGCCTGCGCCCCGCTCCTCAGCGCGCTGCCGCCGCCACAGCGGCGCTGGCCGGGCGCCCTGCCTGCCGCTACGCCGCCGCGCCGCGCCCGCGGGCCGGCCCTGCGTCCATCGGCGGCGCCGTGCCCGCCGCCCGCCCGCCCGGCTGCGCGGAGCGGGGCCGCCGCAGGCCGGGCTGCAGGAGCGGCAGCGGTTGCCAGGACGCCGTCACCATGGCAACGCGCGGGGCGGGGGGCGGGCGCTCCCGGACGGGCCGCGCAGGGGCAGCCGCGCTGCCGGCGGCGCGCAGGGTCCGCGCCCGCGGTGCGGGGGCTGGGGGTGGCAGGGCAGCCGCGGCTGGGAGCTGCCGGTGGGGCAGCAGGGCCGGGGGTGCGGCGGGGGCGCTGGCTTTGCTGGGGCGTGCGGCAGCACCGGCGGCGGACGGCGGCAAATCACGGGTCTGGCGGTCACGTTTCCGCGTGGTATTTTCAAACAACATCTACCAGCTCGCGTCAGTAAAACTTCACGTATCACAGCAGAAGTGATCCTCCGCTTGCGCAGCAGGGGCGTGTGAGCGAAGGGAAAGTATTCCTGGAAAAGCAAAGCGGCGGTGGGGTGGTGCCTGCGCTTTTGTTTCCTGCTTGGGTCATTCTTTGGACTTCAGCACAACCGTCTGGGGTAAACAAAGGGGAAGGAGCATGGGAGGCAGCCAGGCGTGCCAGGCAGCCCGCAACAGCACGCTGGCTCTGGGTGGATACGAGCCACGCGATGTCCTGCACGTTGTGCCTGCGCCCAGCAGCACCCAAGGCTGGCAGCGCTGCAGCGTGCACATGCTGTTGTGGAGAGCAAGGCGAGGCGTGAATCCACGCTCCCATGGACCTACTTATTTTCAAGTGTTCCCTGCATCAAAGGATCAGGCCAGAAACAAAACGTGCCATCGTGCTTTCCAAATGGGATAGTAACTGAGAGTCGTAGGATTGTGGGATAATTCGTGTGAGAATGGACCTCAGGAGGACACTTGGCCAACATCCTGCTGCAAGTGAGATCGTTGATGGGGCCAAATGCAGTTGTTCAGGGTTTTACCCGACCTGCTCCTGAAAACCTCCAAGGTTTTCAAGGTTCTCCAAGGATGGAGGTTTTCCACCCTCCTGCTCCCAGGCTGGGCTGGCCGCCGGCTGGGGGAAGGACGTTCTTGTTACCTGGTCTGAGCCTCTCTGGTTTGCATTTATGTTGTTGTCTTCCCACACACACCACTGTGAAGAGTCTGGCTTTGCCGTCTTGATGGCTTCCTCATGGGTACTGGGGGCTCCTGTTCGGTCCCCCAAGGTCTGCTTTCATCAGCAAGTCCCGCACCCCCAGCGCTTCCCTTCTCTGAAGGGGTGGTGAGGCACTGGCACAGGCTGCCCAGGGAGGTGGTGGCATCACCATCCCTGGAGAGGTTTAAAAAACATGTAGCTTGGTGCTCAGGGACATGGTTTAGTGGTGGGCTGGGCAGTGCTGGGTTAACGGTTGGACCTGGTGACCTCAAAGGTCTTTTCCAACCTAAATGATTTGATGATTCTATCTCACTGCCCTGCTGACCCACACAGCTGTGTCCTCAGACCCAGCAAATGTCCAGACTAACTTTGTGCACCTGAACAGTTTTTGTGCACCTGCCTGGTGATTTTTCCTACTAAAGGACTGCTTGAATCCTCAACATTTTCTTGAGTATGTGTGTCTGCAGGAGGGCTTGAAAGCAAATTGTTATTTAAAGCAAATTGATTATAGTTATTTCAATTTCCAAACATGTCAACATTTGTACTTCCTGCTGCAGTCGTGGAATTAACATTAAAAGGTACCTCCATACCAGCTTGCAGTCCACTTTCCCCCTCTAGCCCTTGCTGGCAGAGCATTTAGCATGGTGAGGGCCAAGAGATGGGGAGGTGAGGTGTAAATGACTGTTCTTACGCTGTTCCCCAGGAACCCGTATCAGCCACTGTCCGACACAGGGTATTGAGGGGAATGATTTTTGGTTTGTCCCACACAGATGCTCGTTTCATCTTGTGTTACCAGACGTTGTTATTTTTGTACTTAGATCACGTCTTTGATGTTTCTAACCAAAGCAGTCCTAAACTGTTGTATTTTATATAATTACATCTTCAGTGTAATTGATGCTGAACATGCAGTTTTATTTTCTTAAAGGCACATTCAGATCTCTTTCCTTGTCAAGGCCCAACATCAGCAATAACGTTAGTCTGTTCTAGAGCATTCAGCTGTCTCACTTAGGAATGGAGACCCATTTTAAAAGATCATGGCATTACAGAATGGAGTAATTTAGGCTGGAAGTGACCTCGGAAGGGAATCTGGTCCAACGCCCCACTCAAAGCAGGTCTAATGTTGGTGTTGGATGAGGTTGCTCATCATAACATAAACTTTTGATCTTAAAAGCTTGTGTAATGTTTAAAAAAATCTTCCTCTGGGGAAAAAAAATGCAGTGCTTGTACTTTTGTTGATGTGAACCTACAAAGCCAGTCACGGGAACATAGAAGCCAAAACTCCTCCATTACCAAGTCCTTTGTGGACTTCTTCCAGTTTTAAACCAGCCTTGCAAATAACATTATTCATACATTTTGGGTTGCAGTTGGAGAAAAATTCAGCTCCATGAATTCTGAGTATCTCTTATGTCTGGGGCTTCTCTTAATCAAATCCAGAGTTAAAAGAGCCGCGTGCTATTTTCCCTCAACTGCCCCCCCCCAAAAAAAAACCAACCCAACAACCAAACCAAACCAAAACCCCAAACAACAGTGGGTGAAAAAGGGCTGTTGAGTTTGCTACTGTACTTTTTACCCCTGTGGTATGTTAGATGGGCACTGAACATGTTGATAAGCATGTTTTCTGAGCAGGGATGCTTCTCTAATTTAAGGCCAAAAAAAGAGAGGAAAGAAGGAAGGTGTTGTGGTAGGCACAGGGAAAGGGAGTGAAAGCAAGCTCAAATGATTATATTGTTTTCCAAAATGGAATTTTTTTCTAATCATTGACATGATTCCATCACATTTTAGGTCATAAACTTTTGCTTTTGTTTTATACGTGCCATTTTGTTTCTCCCTACATTTCACAAGAAGAATTTGCTGAATCCATTTTTTATTTTCTGTGAGACAAATTCTACATTTGTCAAGTGTAGCTGAAGACAGAACGTAACCATCTGCATTTTAGCAGAAAACGAAGATTACAAAGTGTCTGTTTATTCTTTGGAAAGCAGATACAGCAAAAAAATGCATTGAATTTTTGAAATTTCTTTAATTTTACACCATTTGTTTTTCTAGGGCAAAAATCCTTCATCTTTCTAAGACATACCAGATGGTGTGGTTTTCTAACTAAATGTATGGTGTCTTGTTAAGGGTATTAAGCCTTATTTTATGGCTTTCAGGCATTAATTATATTATTAATTAAATTATTCTGGTCAACAGAAGATAAATATGTGGCTTATAAAACTTAATCTAAATATATTTTGTGAGTAAGGAAAAAGTAGCAATACCTTTTTTTTTCTTTGCTGTCAGTTTTAGCCCATTAGAAAGCAGTCAGGGCAGTGCCTGTTTCATTAACATTTCTAATTTTTTCCTGATTCCCTGATTTCTTGTAAGAGTTACTTCTTTCTGAAGCCACAATAATATTTTTAGAAGGGAGGGCAAGGGAAAGTCGTAGCCTGTGCTGTTTTCAGAGGTAAGGACCATGCTCTTTTTTCGGCCAGTTTAGTCTTCCTGCGTTGCAGCATCAGCCTGCTCCCAGCTGGGTGCTGGCACACAGTGTCCCTCAGGCACTGGGTAGGTGGAAACACACGTGAGGTACCAGTCACGCTACAGGGGCAGCAACTTCTCTCGTGGTACAGCCCGCTGCTCCGTGGGCTTCAGGTGATGGCAGAGAGACCACAGTCACTGCCATCAGGGCTGAGCCTGTACCCACCTCCAAAACGGAACGCTGAGGCAATAAACCTCTGCAAGCACCGAGGAGAAGCTTGTCCTGAAATGTTTTCCTGAAGTTCAGCACTAGTGATCCATGTAAGGAGGATCAAGTGCTGCAACTGGCACTTGCAGCCTGAAAATATCCACAAAACAATTCCTAATGTTAGCATTTCTGCGCGTGAGCTGGTGTTACTAACCAAACACAACACTGCCAGACACTACACGCACTGAAAAAACTGATGGAAGTTCTTGCTGCCGGGAATTTTTCTTAAATCTTCTCCGGTTAGGATTTTTAAAGGTAAGCTGTTCATATGAATGTTATTGACAGAAATGTCAGCACTTGTAAGTTTTGTGCATCATTTAAAAGTACAGAGATTCGTTTTTACTCTGCTGGAGCTTCTCAAGATGAAGATGGGGGTTCTGCCTTCCTCAGGGCTGGCTGGTGGGCAGCGTCGGCTGGAGGAGCCCGGGCACACAGGGCGTTCAGGCATGCCGCTACCGATGCTCGAAGGGAAATGCCTTCCCTTGCTTCTGGACGTGGATGCTGAATAAGTATCATTCACTTAATATAGTCAGCTTGGGAATTCCATGTTTATCATTAAAATCAGCAGAATTAAAGGGCTAGGTTTAAAAGCATGAAAAGGGCTCGTTGTGAATTAGGCTGTGCTTGGTGCACGCAGGTCTTAGCAAAGGCTCATGCAGATGCTGAGCACTGATGCCTTCGGCCCCAAAGTTTTTGGTGAAAGTCATCATCTGGTCCATCTAGAGCAGACGGACCCCAGTAGTGCACGTCAAATTCGGTGAACTTGGGACTAGTTTCTCGATTAGCTATCTGGCATGAATGCACTTTTTTACTCTTCTCCCACAATCCAGTTTCTCTACTTTTTTGTTGACTTTTTTTAAAGATATTTGTATGTGTTTGTAAACACACAGGCATGCAAATGTATATGTCTTAAGAAAATGAACCTAGGCATTACAAAAGACCCACATCCAAAGCAAACGGAAAAAAAATACAAAACCTATATAAATTCTCTTTCTTGTGTTGGCCCTATACACGCTTTCTGAATTCTTATACATTTTTTCACCACTTTTTATCACAGCCTCGTAACTTTGTGTAACATGTCCGTGTTTAGATGAAATACCAGGCAAACTATTTTTGTCCTATTTCCATAAAACTGCTGTTACTTACCTTCTGTTGGGAAATGACGTGTGAAACTCATCTCCTGAGAAGTTCTGCTCACTTTTTAGCGCTATCAAATATATTTTTGCTTTAATAGCTACTGCGGCTCCTATTTACCACCCAGCTACTTTCTCAATGGGAATGTTTCCTACCTCTGGTACTGATGTCAGTTTACATCCAAGCAATCCACTATGGAAATCCCAAGCTTCACACGATCAGTAGGCACATGGCACAAGCCCAGCAGAGCCAAGGAGGTGTTTGGTGCTCTACAAAAGCAAGGGTGACACGTCCAAGGGGCTGTTGTGTTTCATCCAACAGCCGAAGTTTGTGGGAGCTGAGAGGGGGCCAGGTGGCTGAATTTTTGTCCCGTGGATTGGATGCGTCAATGTTGAATGTGTAAGCCTTCACCAGCCACGTTTAACGTATCCTGCAGCCAGATCCATGAGGATGAGGCCACATACCTGTGCGGAGCAGACGGGGCTGCAGAACCAGCGCTGTTCACAAGCGAATCTGCTCATGCCTAATCTCTAACTTCATTTGGAAGCAAGACTTTGTTTATAAAAGCAATAACAATTGAGCAAATTAGTCTGTAGAAGCTACTCCCTGTATTTTCCAATAACTGCAACTTTTAATCAGAAATAAAGACCAGTAATAACATCTAAGGAGGAACAGCATGAGTGGTACCTGTTGGGAGTGCTTTACAGGGTAGCGTGGGAGCAGCACTGGCGTACGGCCGGGGCCTGGCCGCTGCGGTGATTGTTATGTGACAGTTTCCATTTTATTGATGTTATATTTATTTGTATTCTAGTTTAGAAGCGGTGGTTAGAAATGCATTCAACAGCTGGGCTCCCTGCCTGAGGAGGGGAGTCTGTTGGCGGGACTGCAGCCCTGGGCAGTGGGTGAGCGTGTGCCCGATCCCGTGGGCAGCACGGTCCCGGGAAGCAGCGCGGTCGGTCCCGGGAAGCGGTATCTTCTGTGCCCTGGTCAAAGCGGCTGGAGCGCGGGGGAGCAGACGCCGGCCGCCAGGCGAGCACCCGGGTTTGTGCCGCTGGCCGGGGCGCACCCGGGGCTCGGCTCCGTACCCAGGCGGTGCCGGGCAGCTTCGTGCTTCGCGGCGCTCCCGGGGGCGGAGAGCACCGGGGTTCCGTGCGCTTCCAGCGGCGCGCGCCAGGGGTACTGCTAACGCGGCTTCGCGGAGAGCACGGCCCGGCCCGGCCCGCCCCGTACCGTACCGTGGCGCGGAGCCCCGGGGACAGGCCAGGCTGGCGGCGGGGCGCGCGTCCCGGCGCGGGGGGCGGAAGGACGGGCCGGGGCGCGGCGGCAGGCAGGGGCGGCCGGACCGGAGCGCGAGGCGGCGCCGGGATTCCCTCAGGGAATGACGTCCCGGCGGCGCGCGGCGATTGGCTGCGCCGCGGCGAGTTCGCTCCATTTATGGACACATCGCCCGCGCGGCCGGTACGGGGCAGCTCGCGCCGCCGCCGCGCTCCTTTATCCTTCCCCCGCCGGCGCGGGGCCCCGCGCTCGCGGCCCGCCCCGCCCCCGCGGGGCTGCTGCGCCTCGCGCCCCGCCCCGGCGGCCAGCTGCGCGCGCGGGAGGGCGGGCTCGCGCCCTGCCTCCCCCCCTCCCCCCCGTCCCGCCCGCCCGTCCCGGGGCGCCGGCGCGTCTGGCGGAGCGGCGGGCAGCGGCGGGCAGCGGCGGCCGCGATGGTAGGCGCGGGGCTCGGCCGGGGGGGCGGGGGGGCCGGCGGTGAGCGGGGCCCTGCCGTGCCGGGTGCTGCCGGACCCGCGGAGGTGCCGCTGCCGGGGCAGGGCGGCCGCGCTCCTCAGCCGCGTCCCGGGGCAGCGGGGCCGCCCGTCCCGTCGCGGGGCTGGGGCCGGGGCAGCGGCAGGGCCGGCGGTGCGGTGCCAGTCCGGCCGCCTCCCGCCAGCCTGGGGAGGCTCCGTGCGCCGGCGGCCCCGGGCGGGGGGGAGCCCCGCGGGGAGGTAACGCGGCGGCGCCGCCGAACAACAGGTGACGCGTCCCCTCGGCGGCTCCCGGCCCGGGCACTGCCGCGGCGGGCGGGGACACGCGGTGCCGGCACAACCGGCCGGTGCCGGGCTGGGGGCAGCCGGGGTCCAGCCGCGTTTGTCGTTACCGATTGGCGCCGGATGATTGATAACAGCTCTCAGCTGAAGTCATCCAGGTGCGATCAGGGCTGCCTGTTCCACGGGAACTCGGCGAACAGTCCCAGGTGGTAATAAACCAGGTTAAAGTCCGTAACCTCAGAACGCTGCCTAATGGGTGACTTGGGTAAAAGCAGGATAGTGAAGATCTGGGAGTTGAGACGCTTGGAAAACATCGGCCTTACTCCTGCTAGGGCTTAGCTCCCGTTGTGTCCGGGGCTGGCCAGCCCGGTGCCGGTGCGCGTGGCGCTGTGCCCGCTTAGGCAGGGCGCTGGCTCGGCCCCTCGCTCCTGGTGCTGCTGCCAGTGCCCCAGTGCATGGATACGCTGGTGCTGAGCACGGTCCTTGCCTTCGATAAAGGTCGGGAAGCTAACGTTTCTGTCACGGGTGGGGACAGTGACACCACCACAGTGCTGCTGTGGGTGAGGCAGGTCCCTGCGTTCCCTGGGAGGTGGCTGTGCAGCCAGGTGGTTCCCATCAGCTCTTCAGCCACAACCTTTGCTCGCCGGTGCTGGGTCACAGGCACCTGGCACAGCCGCGTCCTGGCGGGGATGAGGTGGCACTCCCTGCCTGGGCTGCGGGATGCGAAATGGGGCTGGAGCACCTTGGTGCGGGTCCTTCAGCGATTCTGCCTGTTAGTAACACTGTGGGGTCTGTGGGTCTGCTAGTCGATCTGTTGTGGACCTCTGGATCTGTTAATTCCCTTTTAATAAAAGGTTTTAATCAAGATACAGTTCTTGCAAACACATGTAACTCATAACGTACTCAATGAGTTTTACTTGATCAAAGTAGGAGAACCAGTTTCTTCCACAAGTATGCCCCTTTCAGGGAACTGCTCAGGCAGTTACGCTCCAGCTTTTAATTCAATACTGAAATAGTCTTGAATTAATCTCTTTGCTGTGAGATCCCAAGCTAACGTGAACTGCATTTTTTTAAAGATTGTCCATAAGTGGTGATTACAACAAAACCGGAAAAGATTGTTTTTAAAAGTACTGCTTTTTCAAAGGACTATGCCCAAACAATTGTTTGGTAATTATTAGGAGGTAGTATTTTGTAGCTTAGGAAGTTGGCAGAGGGATTGCCTGGCAGGACTTACAATGACTGCTTACAAACATGAATCATGCTGTTAATATCCTGAAATGTTATACTCATTCTCTGTGCTGTATAAAAAAGCTCACGTTATTTCCTTTATTTTTGTCTTGACAACTTTGATTTCGGGGGGAGGGGGGAGGAGGAAGCAAAATGTCACAGGAGTGCTTTGTGTTGTCTAAATTAAGTCTTTTCTGCCACATTGTCTCCGTAGACCTTAGAGTGACCTTTTCATGTTCTGACAGGGCCTGCAGCGCGGGGAGCTGCGTTACTGCTGACATGGGTTGTAGTTGTTTCGTGCTTCTGGGGCAGCCCGGTGCAGCAGAGCAAACAAAGGTGATGCTGGTGTAAACATGTTCCTAGCCTTTGTGCCTTGGTGCATTGCCCCCCTCGGGTCTGCTGGCAAGGTGGTGCAGTGCTGTGCAACCTGGCGATACGTGTGCACTTTTTTGCTGGTTTGTTTTTAATCCAGATGGATGTCTACAACCAGTTAACAGTGTGGTTTCAGGAGGAGATCCACACACACGGGAATAGGTTTCAGAGGGAGCTGCTTCATGGCTCTGTGCTGCCATGGGAATAAGGTAGGAATGAGCAACAGTGGGGCAAAACTGCATTAAAGCTGACAGTTCTGAGGAACAGGTGGCAACTGTTGACATTTTCCTCTTGAAATTTTTTGAATTAAAAATGAACTAGAGCCTGGAATAGCTTAGCTGCAATTTACAAGTCTTCAAAAATGTGTATTTTGTTAGTGCAAACTAGTCCTGCTCCAGTGAAGGGCTGGATCCTTGATGTTCAGGAAACCTCTCAGTGCAACTAAGCTGAAACTTGGTTGAAGTAAGGTCAGGTGAACTCTAAGCAACTTTTGCTTTTATACTGTGAGTTTGGACCTTCAGAGGTAGTTCATGGAGGTGCATTGGGGGATCTTTTCTGGAGTTGGATAGAGTATCTGTATCGGGTGACAAAAGTAATCTCGTCACATTAAGGCGACAATGTCATCTTGAACCTTTCACTTAAAGTAGCTTTGTAGCCTTCAGGGAAAGGTTGTTCCCCTGAGTACTCTCAGCTGGCTTTCCCTCTTATGGATAAAACATTAATCAACAAGCATAATACTGTTTCTGAGGCATAAACTGCTACCACACTTTAAAAAAACCAAACAACAAAAACCTGAACAAAACACAAACCCAATTAAATACCCCAACAACAACCCATCAGTGATCAACTTTGCCTGCTTTTGCATGATGTGTTCTGGATTACTTCTGCTGAAGTTTTGTACCACTTTGCTGGGGAGAGTGTGAAAGGAAGACTGCAAGAGCAAGCAGGTTTAGCAGTTTCTGGATTAACTCAAAAATTGTTGAGCAAGCCAGGGTTGTCTGATTCACTTATGTTTAAAAAAAAAAAAAAAGCGTTCATATGTTGCCTTTAACCAACACTTCAGTGCTAAGTGCTTTTCTGTAGCACTGTGGTCAGTATGTGCATTTTTACCAGGGTGCATTTGGTGTCTTCCTGTTTCTACCTTTTCAACAAAGATGGAAGGTTGATTCTTAAAAGGAATCATTTTATAGCAGGTCAACATAGCTTGATATCAGTAGAAGCCAGATATTTATAGCCCAATCCAGTAGGATGCTGGGGATGTCTTGTTTACATGTGTTGCCTGTGAAAGTCTGCAAAAATGAAGATGACTCAATTGGCCTGAAAGGACTTGCTAGCTGTCTGGTTTTAGTCCAGGAATAGCTAATGCGTGATGTGAGATGGGACCTTGTATCTTGAGGGTTTTTTTACCTGCAAGGAAGTCCCAAGCAACACACCGATGATTGTGATTTTGAAGGGTGCGTTTGCCTGGTGCTGCAGACAGTAGCGTAAGCTCAGCCTTGCTCTCTGCCAAATGTGTAATAGTGGAGAGGGTAACAGCATGTGCTTCGCATTATGTCTAGAGGTGCATTAACGGAAAAATCTTCCAGCTGTATGGTGTTTCTGTCTGGCCGATACATAAAGTATAATAAAACAGTAGCATGTTCAATAGTAAAGCTAGGATTCATACTCAATGTGTTTTGTTTAGGTTTACGTTGTGTGCATGCTTGTCTCTGTTTCTTTCCGATTTAGACCTCTAGAATGGTTTGTAGATGTGTTGTGTATGTTAGAGCACATTTTCAGAAAATGCTAACGTATGCAGGATGTTGCCCAAATGCAGCTTTTGCAGCTGAAAACAGAACCTGATGGTGTATGTATGTACCATCTTAGGTATTTTTCTCATAATATCTTTGCTTTCCAGAATTGCTTTTCCCCCCCCCCCTCTCCATACATAACTAGCTTGTTGTGAAGGAAATGGGGTGACAATGCCGGTAGTAGTTTAACTAAACTGTCTGCAGCCACTTTCTCTTAATTTGAAGGGATAACTTGCCCCAGTCTTAGTGCCTTGTTTTAAAGCATTGCTGTGTACGTGCCATGTGGGAAGTTAAACCAAGCCTTTTAGAGCCTTTGTGATAGCCAGCCAGTGAAATGTTGTCAAGCTTTTGCTGAGTTCTCAGCAAAATCTTGGTAATATTCTCAACTTAACATGGAAAGTATGCTTCCTTGCTTGAAACACTAAGACGTTGTACATCTCTTCAGAGAAGTCTTCTTGGCTCCTTTTGTAATAACTTGAAATATTTTTCCTTCATAAATACCAGTTTGATCTCTTCCCAGTTTTAGGGGAGGGGGGAAAGTGACATTGGTCTAAATGGTCATACGCTGCTCCATCCAAGTTATATCAAAGAATAAAGGGGTTTTACTTCTCTATTCCCAGTTTCAGGGAGTCAGAAATGCCTTTGTGTTCTAATGCCTTTTAATACAGTAGGCGTATTACTAATGTGTAGAGAACATGGAAATAAACATCTTCAGAGCTACAGAAGAATCCTTTATATCAATACAGCCTAATTAGTTTTAGCTGCTGCATCTGATGAGGAAGGGAGCAAAAAAGTAAGAGGTCATCTTTCCTACTAATCTCCTAGCTCTTACGCTTGCTTTGCCAGGGACCC